>NC_046365.1:42571404-42893280 GCF_011125445.2 Fundulus heteroclitus | reverse complement strand
AAATATATTTAATGATTCTTCTTTTAAAGCCAAGCTCTGAAATCTTTCTGTGTTAATGTTTTTAGTCCTAGGGTCCATAATAATTTAATTACTGCTTACAGATCTGTACGAACCGTTTCACGTGTTTTAAAGTCTATTGTATTAGCTTTGCTTAAAACTGAAAACATAACTACTAATCGGTTATTTGAGTATTTATAAGATAATAAATAATATGAGAAGTTTCCCTGGTGAAAGTCACTAATGATATTCTCATGGCCTCAGATAATGGACTTGTGTCTCTTCTGGTTCTGTTTGTACTCAGCGCTGCATCCGATCCAGTCGACAATGATATTCTAACTTGAACGCGCTGCAGGGATTAAGGAAAAAGCACTAGGCTGGTTTATCCAACGTATCCTAGTTAAAAATTAAAAATAAAGATGAAAGATAATCCAACACAATAAAATAAGAAGGCAACATCCTTAAAGTGACTCAACATATCGGTGTGAAACTCTTAGAAAGATAGAAAAATTTGAAAGATGTGAAAACTATGTATCTGAAAGGATTTTATTCTGAAATGTTTAGAACAGGGGTTTTGCAGCTTTAACAATCCAAAGAGACACTTTTGTCCCCAGTCAAGATAAAACTGATTAAAAGCTACCTTTTGAAAAATGACAACTTATAATTGTTGATAAATATTTACTATAGAATTTCTTTTGTCATTCTTAAAGAACCTCTATTCGTTTAGTTTTAGGTTGTAACAAAAGGAAAACATAAAAAAGATGCAAATAGATGCAAAAATTAATACATCTTCTTCTATGAGAAATGTGTGGAAAAGTATTTAAATAGTTACACATAATTTACAAACCAATAATGAGAAAAAGAAATCTAAAAAAATATAACTGGTAGTTTTGGTGTCATTCTGGTGTGAAAATTCAATACAGTTGTTTCATGAAAAAAAAGGAAAATAAGCTAAAATCTGAATCTGTTATTATATCTCCATTTAAAAACATCAGTTGGCTCTTTGTCGTTTTTAGCCAAAATTATTAGGGGCAATTTTGGAAGTTCTAAAAAACCGCTTGAGGCCCCAGAGTCTCAGGTTTACAACATCCAACTGTGTGTCTCCCTTCAGCCTCTAGGTGGCAGCATTGGCCATTATAACCACCGGTAAAGTTGGTCAGCAGCAGGAAAGTTTATTTAGAAATAATCACTGAAATAATCCGTCACTAATACAAGCAAACAATTAAGGAGGCCTAATAATAAAACACATTAATGCATAAACCGGATATATAAACAATCTGTATTTGTTCACTTTACCGACGTTTATAAAGAAGGTCAGTGCTTTTATATGTATTCCTCCGCCAACAAATGTAGTCCGCGATCCATTTGATTGGGTGACCAATTTACTTCATTCATTGGCTCCCAGCCGGTGAGAGCTGCAGGTTTTCATCGTCATCCACAGCGGAACCAACAGGACGGATTTCTGCTGGGTTCTGATGAATCATCGCCAGAGACGCGAAGAGTCCCGTTCTGTGTGCAGGTAAGCGCTGCAGGTTCTGCTGCAGGTTCTGCCGCAGGTTGCATGGGTTCTGACGTCTGCAGACGGTAGGTGTGTCTTCTTCGCCTTCTTATGGAAAACTCCGTTTAAAACGCGGCGACGTTTGACCTGAGAGAAGAAACAGGTGTTCCAGGTAGACGAGCCTCTTTATTCTGACAGGAGACCATGGAGGTGAAACCCTGGACCACCGCCGTGAAGTGAAACAGCAAAAAGCTGCTAAGACATCACTGTCAGCCTCAGTTTAATATAATCCCCTTTTTATTTCTTTAACATAGCATTTAACAGCTTTTTTTAATGTTTAGATCCTGTTTTGAGCTGTAAACAGTTGGCCCAGGTTTCTTGTTTTAGATGAAATGTCGTGCTTCAGAGCATGCGTGGCTCACCTGCAGCTGCCTGCTCAGGTGTTCCCTCAGAGCTGCAGGCACTCTGGCCTTGTGTCTCTGCAGCGCTCTCTCTCTGTGTGATGGACATTTGTGCTGCTGCAGCACTCTGCGTGTTGCATAACCGGTTGTCCTCTGCATCATCCTGCAGGCCCGGCCAGGATTAAGACTCTGTGTCTCTCCTTGGCATGCAGAGCTGCCTCTGCAGGAACCCAGGAGTTCTCACACTTCCCGGCCTCCTGCAGCCTCCTGCAGCCTCCTGCAGCCTCTGGGCCGCTCTGACCGGCTGCTGAAGAACCAGAAGTGAAAAAGGGAAAGCTTAATGGACGAGTCCGCCTCTGGAGGCTGCTCTGTGTTTTCAGTGAGTTTTTACTGCTGTGGCAGCATGTCTCCTTATTTTTGATCATCTGACTTGATGCTGCAGTTCAGCATGTTTAGAAAATTAGAGATTTAATGGTTATCTGCGTAGATGGACCGTATCAGTTCTCCCCCTGCAGCGTGTCCAGTATAATTTAATCTGTTCAGCACTTTTAGATAATTATATCAGCTGCTCTGGTTAGACTGGGTCTGGAGATTTCCTCTGAGCTTTATTAAAAAACTAAGACTTAATATTCAGTGTTGAGATCATTTTACTTCCATTTCCACTTTTATTTATTCAACATTAAACTATAATTTAAGTAACCATTTATCTCTATCCACATTATTCTTTTTTTTGCATTATGTCTTGATCGTAAACATTTTCTAGTGTTTAGTGTTTTGTATATAATAATTAAAGCTAGTAAAATAAAATGTTTATACAGTGTTAAACACTTAATTAGGGTGTCAGCTGTCCCCACAGGAAAAGATGGACACATATTTCTTTGTCAAGTTTTTGTTTCTCTGTTTTTATGTGAACGTGTTTTAAAACATGTTGGCATCTTCATAAGGCAGTTATTTTTTTATATTTATTTTAATTATAATGTTTTTCCCCTCCTTTAAGAGAAATGGTTGTATAAATATTATAGTAACAGCCAAATGAATCGGTTCAGTTTTGTTCACCAATCAAAGCGCTGCTCAGCTTACTTTTAACAAATATCAGTTAATCTTTTTAATCCCACTGCTGATTTTCCTCCTTATAATTCCATTTTTACAACAACTTACTGAACAGTTTCCTGCTGATCGTGCCGCTGCCCGTCTGCTGCAGCCTCTCCTCGGGTGAAGCTGGGATTGTGGCTCCCGCTCGTCATAATTGGCATTTTTGTGTTTGAATGTCAGCGCGGCGCTGAAAGCTGTCCTCTGCTCAGACTTGTTGTTGGGTTTGAATCGTTGCTGCTTTTATCCACAAGCACACAGTGAAACCACAGCAGCTGCTTTGATGGGATTTACTGGTGTTACTCCAGCTTTAAACCTCAGTGACGGTTTAACTCCTTCAACCACAGTTGGACCGCAGGTTGAATCCTGGAAACCGGTTCGGTTGCATGAGGACATTTCTCCGCTGTAAAGGCTCTGTTTCTCAGAAATGTGGAGCAATGTGTTTGTTTTAAAGTTTATCTGAGCACCACCTTAATCCATGAGTAAAAACCTACCTGAGCTGAAGCTTCCAGCTATAATGGAGCCTTTAGCAGTTGGCTCATTGCTTTGGTTGTTTTGTGGCTCTCAGCTTCTCTGTCTTCATTCAGTTTCACTGAACTATTATCAACAAAATGTTTTGGCTTTTAAAATGTGCAATAAGCTGCTGCTGGAGATCAGACAGCCTCCATCTGCTGATACTGTTAAAACTCGTCTAAAAACAGATTTTTCCCTTTGTCTTTTAATTATGGATGCAGCGATTATGAAAATCTGGGTTGATATGGATTTCCGATATTATTATTATTATTATTATTGGTGTTATGTCTGATTCTACACTAACAAGACTGCTTTTTTAAAATCTCTGCTTGATTTAAAACTCCCACAATGCATCACTGTCACTTTAACACGACCAAACAAAAACCACATGACCAGCCCCCCCCCCCCCCCCCCTCTTTAAACACGGGTATAAAAGGCATCTAGCTGGAAATAAACATCGGTTGTTAATATTGGCCCAGTTTTACTTGTCCAAAAATGACTAACATTGGCCAATACTGATGTTAATGCCGATTTTATTGTGTCTCCCTACTTTAATCCAGATTGAGTTGACATCTGTGTTACAATCTTTTACTCTTTTCATGTGTCTGTATTATTTAATTTTATATAACTCTCTTGTATTAACTCATATTTCATAGTTTAATCCTATGTTTCCTAATACCTTTTTCTGGACAGCATTATGTTGTTTTTAAGTGATTTAAAATTAAAGTGGTATATTCAGTCTTTGTGCTACCAGACCAGCACAAAATGGCTAAGCTAGCACCTAGCTGTTAGCCACATGTAGCATTTAGCAGTTAGATGGCAGGTAGAGGTAGAGACAAAAATATTTAAATTGTGGACTATGCTAAATGATCTGCGACATTACTTTCTCTATTGTAACTCTTTTCACCAGTGAGGCCTTATCGTTATAAAAATATCAACATTGTGCTAACAGGCAGGAACACAATCTACATTTTAAAGTATAACTCACCCGGATGTAAAAGCGTGACCCACCCCCAGACAAATTTTGAAAAAATGCCACCAAAGTGGGCGGGGCCAAGAGACTCTGAGGGGCGGGGCTAAGAGTGTAAATAAGAGATGTAAGTTAAGCGTGGTCAGGGTGAGGGAAAGTGACACGTTGAAACATGGAGTGACCAGGGTGGCATCTGGTGGTTTCGCCACAGATCGGTCGCTTTGAGGTGGAAGTTTTCTCACCGCCACTCGTCACCAGAGGGAGGGGGAGGCTTGTTGAGTGTTAGTGTATCAAGAACTGGCTCAAGGCTCAGCGATGTCTGAAGGTGGTGCTGCCAAAGCAGTGGAGGACAGAATGGCTGCAGTTTGAGTGGTAAAGTGATGTTAGCGGCATCATTGCTAACATGGGCTAACGCTAAAGGCAGTAACGCCAAACACTAACGATCAGGTTCTCGATTCCAACTCCTGAGTCTGACTCGACACGGTGCATGGTTCTGACTGAGATGCTTCCCTACCCTGAACTAATAGGAAAATTCACCTGCAGTAGCACCGTTCAGCCCTGAGAGGGCAGCACTGAGATGGTTTTGAGACAAACTTTCGTAGATTTGCACGTGTCGCACACAGAGAACACGTGAAGGAATAATGTCCATGTAAATGGTGCTAGCATACCGATTGACCTAGCATCGTTCACTCCACCCATAATGCTGCTAACCATTTAAAAAATACTTGGTGCTGATGCGTCAGGTCATGCAAAGGATTGTGGGATTCCTTATAGGTCCTTTAGCGGCAGTGAGGGACATGGTGAGGTTCCTAGGCTACAGGAACTACGATAGGAAGCATACAGGCTCCTTTTCCTACCTCCTTCCTTACTGACGGCAGTATTCGGACAGCACTGATCATGGCGACTGCTGAGTCACTTCTGCTTTGGTCCTGACCAATTAGACACCCTTAGGTGCAGTTTATACAGTTTATCTGCAAAACAAAATCTGATTTTGGGGTGGATCACGCTTTAAAAACAGCAGCTAGCTGTTAGCCACCTAGCAATTATCCGTTGAGTTTTGGAGCCTCTTTGTGTCCCCATGATTTATAGGACAGAGTTGAGAAGTTTATCAGACAGAAGACATTCTCTGAAAAGGATCACGTGTAATGGGGCCTAAAATTAGTAAAAATGTGTCAAACTTCAAAGAAAAACTCTAAAAAGCCCCCCAAACTAATGATCAAGACCACTTTTAAAAGATTTAAATAGTTTAAGCTGTCTGATGGTTGGCAGGAACGTATGCAGAAAGGAGAGTTGTGTTTCAGAGAGCTGCATTTAGTTGTTTTGGTCCCAGAGGAACAGCTTGTAGCTGAAGGAGTGACGGATTCACACCAACACACTTTTCTCTCCTCAAACCACCCGCAGTTTATTTCTGGTGGTTTCACTGCGGCTCCGTTTCCTGGGCTCAGTGAAGGTATCTCTGGTTTGTGCAAACAGCAGAAAACTGGGGCGCCATTCAGCTTCTGTGTATTTTTTATTTTAGGTGAGTTTGTGCAGAGGACAGTCTGTGGCACCTTAACGAGAAACCAGAGCTCCAAATCTAGTCCAGATCCCCCAGAGGGCTGCGCTGCCGCCGGCTCCCAGAGCTCCTGTAGGAGAATTTCTTTATCACGACGGCTGGACAGAAAACAGTCGCACATTTACACACACACACCCCCCCCCACCCCCCCACCACCCCCCGGTGTAGGACGAGCTGGTCGGAGTTTCCAGGCAGACCAAATTCCTGCAGTGTTTTCTGTACGCTTTGTTCACACGTCGTTTCTTTCTCCCTGAAGTCAAACGCTCCACATGTGTGGGACATGAAGTCCTTGGGTTTAATTAAATGTTGCTTCAGGACCTTTCATGCAGGTAGATCCTACAGGTGAGCGGCTCTTGCAGGCAGGAACACGTCACCCTGCGATGTGCCGCTTTCTCCCTGCAGTCTTTCTGGGCCCTAAAGTCAAACATTTGGGATTTAACAGGCAGATCAGGTCCAGGCCTGAAGAGTCAGCGTGCTGCAGCTGCAGGAACTAGACGGTAGAACCTGGGCAGAACTGACTGCTGAATATCGGTACCGGTTCCAGACGCCTGCTGACCGATCGGTGCGTCCTAAGAGCCGCGGCAGGTTAAAGGTTTAAGAAGCCGAGTTTATTTAACCCAGAGTCGGATCTGATGATCAGAAAGTCTGACTGAGGTCCAGTTATGAGACGGAGACGTCAGAGTTGGTCCAACATGAACTCTGTTGGTATTTTTATGAGTTCAGGGAGCTTTTAGTGACGTGTGGGGATGTTCAGCTGTGTGTGAAGGTTACACGTGCCGCAGCGTGATGTTACCGGTGGGGGGGGGGGCGGCTTTGGGTTGGTGCTGATTAATATTCAGCTTTTTGGCAGGACCTTCATGACTCATGTTCTGTAATCTGACTTGGACCGGGGCCCTCCTTCCTCATCAGATTACATGTTTGGGTTCTCCGTTCCTCCTTTTAAACGTGTTCTGAAGGTCCAGAACATGTTTGGGTTCTCCATTCCTCCTTTAACCGTGTTCTGAAGGTCCAGAACCTCCTGTTTTCCCTCCTGGAAGGGAACAAAAAGGACCAACGCAGCTCGGCAGCAGCCAGCTCCCCCCCTGGGTCTGGACTTTGAAGAGGGGGAGGAGATGGATCCTGACCAGAACCCCCACCCTGTCATGCTGGGGCGGGGGCTGACGCTGTGTGTGCTGTGGAGGAATGTCCTTCCCTTCTTGCCATAGCCGTGTGCCAGAAGCAGCAGATCTGTTTACTGCAGCGCTGAGGAGCCAGAGGGAGGCTGCCCCCCCCCCCCCCCCCCCGCCCTGTGTGGGATAGCGCAGCAGAGATGGATCGCACATGACGCCTGGCCCGCAGCGCTGCGTGTGAGGGGGTGGAGGACTCGGTGTCCCGGTACGTCCCGGTCCGACCCGCTGAGTCTTAGTGGAGCGCCGCAGCCTGAGAAGGAGCTGAAGCGTGAGTTACTGCGGCAACAGTTCTGATGTCTGTGAGTAAACGATCCGCGCACCGTGGAGCAGACGGGGGTTTAAGCAGAGCGGTACCGCTGTCAGGCAGCCGGGTCTAAACAGCAGCTGTAGAACTCAGTTCAGTTCCCCACAGCTGGAGGAACGCGGTCCAGACGATGGTTCTGGCTGACTTTCAGGAAGTGGCTTTGTTCAGATGATTTCATACGTTCCTAACATAAAAAGCAGCGGGTGCCATCCAGCTGTCCCGCAGCATGATGCTGCCACCGCCGTGTTTCCCCGTGGGCACGGCTGACCTCCTCCCCAGCAGGAGACCACCTACAGATGACAGCATGTGATGCTGTGAGGAGGTCCGGTCTGTTTAAGGAGGATCACTGACGGGTTTAGCAGAACTTCTGCTGGTGGTTCTGTACCATTCGGGTCTTTTTATCCGAGTCCTGATCGCTTTATCTCCTGTTTCACAGATTATAGATTATAGAAGTAAAAATAGAGCTGCAGCTTTTCTGACCATGTATGGACAGAACCTGGCTGCCCCCGTAGAGCCGGTGCTGGTTGGACCCGATAGGTTTGCTGTGAGGGTTCTGGGCCGTCCAGATGGTTCTGATTCTGCTCTGCAGCGAGCCACAGGATGACAGTAACTCTGGGTTTCAGCTATTGATCAGCAGCTTTCACAAACACAGCATGCTGCTTATGTAACGGCGCCGTTTAGCTGCAGAACCGGTCCTGATTGGACCGGCACTCAGCCAACCGGCTCTGTTCGTGCCTCCAGAACCTTCACCGTTAACTCTGCCGGGTCACCAGGATCCCATCAGTCAAACGATGTTTTCAGCCCAGGTTCTGATACCGAGCAGAACCGCAGCATCTCAGCTGATTTTCATGTTTTATGGGCTGTGATCTTGGTTTGGTCACCTGAGCGGTTTGTTTCAAAACGCTTCATCAGAGGTTCCTGCAGCGTTCTGCTGGTTGTTGCTGGGGGGAACCAGAAGGTTCTGTTATCATCATCTCACCTGGAGCAAACAGAACATTCAGGTGTTTCTTACCAGGATGCAACCAATAAAATTGAATGTTAGACCACGACTAAAACGCAGGAGCAAAGTGTGAGAAAGTACAGCTTAGCTGCTGGGAGGCAGCTGGAGGCCGCTGACCTGTAGCGTTACCTGAACCTGGGTGGAAGCAGGACTTCTGGGGCAGACAGGTGTGTTCACACAGCGCCAGGGTGGAGAGACATCAGCAATGACCCGCAGGAAGCAACTGGAGGAAGGACCAGCATTCTGGACCAGGAGACCAGAGATGATGGACCATGATGGAGGAACCAGGATGGTTCTTTCTAGAAGCGTTCCAGGTCACATGAAATCCTGGAGCATCTGGGCCGTCGGGTCCGTTTGGTGAGAGTTTCCTCGTCCCCCTGGGTCCAGATGCTTGTGTGATTTCTGTGAATGAGTTTCGATGCCGGGAAGCTGGAACCCGAACCATGCCTTGGTTCTGTGTTGGTTTCTCTCCATGATCCCAAACAGCCGCAGACCTACTGATGGTGAGGGAGGAAAGGCCTAGTCAAAGTCCAGACCAGTCTGACGGAAACTCTGCGGTGTGACCCGCAGAGAGCCGAGGAAGACATTCAATGAACAGTGGACCCAAATAAAGCCAGACAGAACACCCACTGAGAGGTTCTGCTGCTGCAGGAGGTTCTACAGGAGGTTCTGGAGGCTCCTGAATCAGAGGAGGGAGTTGGTGTTTCTGACAAACTTCTTCTTGTACCATTTAGCTGTTTTTATTTTAAATAAACGTGGTTCTGTAAGGTTTGGTTTCCCTTACTGTGACCTGAGAGGATTTTAATTATCAGAACCTAAACTCCTCTTTCTGCTGCGTCAGCAGACGCCTGGCCGTAGCAGACGAGATGCTCGTTATGCGCTGCACATCCGTCCTGCGTTACTATGCCAGCGCTGCGGAGGCCGCGATGCAGGAGATCTGCTGAAATATAAGACCGTCGGCACAAAGCGCCGCTCCTTCATCAATTAACCAGACGGATCAGCTTCCTCTGCGCTGAAGGTTTAACCGGATCGTCTTCTAAACCCGGTCAGGAAGGTGGTCCGGCTGAGACGTGGCCAGGTTCTCCTCCTGTCAGCTGGATTCTGGGGGATGGACCGGTTTGATGGTTCTGCGGGTTCTGAGGCGGGTCGGAGGACGAGGAAGAGCTGGTGGGACACTAAGACGAGGCGCTGGAGCAGATTAGAAACAGCCGGGTTCCTTCATTTACCTGTGAACCAGTGAATCAGAGCTTTTTAGCCCGATTTGGGTCCAGGGCTGTTAAGATGAGAAAACCAAAACCCGGAGAAGAGGGACGTCCTCTGCTGGGATGACGAGGTTGAGACTTCTTTATAAGGCGGGTGGATCTGAGTGAAGGTCTGCAGCCGGGTCAGATTTACCTGGAGATGTTTTCACTTAGTCCTCTTTGGTTAAATTGGTGATTTGTGTTTTGTTGCTGGTTAAGCTGAATTAATTAAAATGATGCTGGTTTGTGTGAGTCTGGGTTTAAAGTCTTTAAATGTCAGAACATGTTTTAATTTAGGGTTCTGCTGCAGGACTTGAGGCTGTAAAGACCGTCTTACCCGCTCTTCCACTCCTCAGGGGGATAGCGTGGAAAAAAATCCAAAATCTACTCTGGTCTTATTTCTTTCTTTACATGAACGAGGTTTGCTTCTTGTGACTCTGAGCCATGTTCAAAGTCTACAGTGAGAGCCTCAGAGCTACACTGAACGGCTAACACCAAAGCTAACCGCTAAGCTAATCGGATACATAAACACTAGAAGCATGCAGCTAGTAAGAGGAAACTACTGAGGCCTTCTTCTTCTTCTCATAAACATGAACGAGGTTCACTTCTTGTAACTCTGAGCCATGTTCAAAGTCTACGGTGAGAACATTGGAGCTACAATGTACAGCTAACAGCTAAGCTAACTGCTAAGCTAATCGGATACATAAACACTAGAAGTGCGCAGCCAGCAAGCGGAAACTATGAAGGAACGAGCACGTACAAAGAAAAAGCAATGGATATGGTGGCAGTGCAGGGATTGGTCAAAGTTTTTACGGTCCTTTTTTTTTTTACCTCCTTTTTCTGAATAATAATGTATTGACTACTTTCAGGATAGATGATTTTACCAGGATGACTCAAACTGTTTCTGAACAGGATTACCAACTATAGCTTTAACTGAAACAGTTAAAGCATCACAGAGCGCTAAGATTTCCTCACTAAGGATTAAATCAGTAGTTATTTTATTATAAAGCGTCTCAGAGGAAGATAAAGCAGAAATCTTTCTGGCGCTGCTTCCCTGTCATGGTTCTGCTCCTTCACTCCATCCATCAGAGCAGAAACTGCTCGACAGGCGAGTCCTAACGCTCAGCAGGGTTCCCTCGCTCTGAGCGGGCCTGGAAGCGGCCCGAGGCTGAAGGCCGGCTGATTCTAACAGGACCGGATGAGCTGCTGGGTCGGTCCAGTTAGAGTTCCTCTCACTGCGCCTGACTGAATGTAGGACGTTTTCATGAAGCCCGTCTCTGCATGACCGGGTTTGATGGGTTAAAACGTTCAGCCCAGAGTTTAGTGCTGGATGGTTCAGGATCAGCAAACGCTGCGAAAAGTTCTGGTTCAGACAAAATATTATCCTTAATAACTGGAAATTAAAAACTGGAACCCAGAACCACCGTCTCCTGGAGTCTCGCTGTTCTCATCCTCTGCTGCTGCAGTGGTGTTAATTATACAGAACATCATCATAAAATCTTAACTTTCAAAAGAAATAAACATGTTTAAATGAATTAACCTGCAGCCATTGGTTAATTCAGTTTTATTTATCTAGCTCTAATTAACAACATGTCATCTCAAGTCTCTTTCCAAAGTCAGCTTCCATCAGATCCTCCAGGTTGGTGAGAAAGTTTCCTCTCTAGGAAACCCAGCAGGTTGCATCAAGTCTCTCCAAGCAGCATTCACTCCTCCTGAAAGAGCGTAGAGCCACAGTGGACAGTCGTCTGCATTGTTGATGGCTTTGCAGCAATCCCTCATACTGAGCATGCATGAAGCGACAGTGGAGAGGAAAACTCCCCTTTAACAGGGAGGAGAACCTCCAGCAGAACCAGAACCAGGCTCAGTGTGAACGCTCGTCTCAACCCACCGGGGGTTAAACGGGTCAAATAAATTATTCTGGATTTGAGGGAAATCTGCAGCTGTGATTAAAACAAGAAGTTCTGGTCAGAGACCCGGTTCAAGCTTCATTTGTCAGATTTTCTTTCTTCGACACAAAGGTCCTGAGGCAGAAATCACAGATTTAGAGAAATCTTAAATCACTCCCAAAAAAAAAACCTGAACCACCCAATAATGTTTCTGGTCTTTAGGATTTATGATAAACTGCAAAAATAAAACAAGCTGCTAAAAGCTTCAGTTTAATGTGTTTGTGCCTCTAAATCAGGCGTGTCCAAAGTGCGGTCCGGGGGCCATTTGTGGCCCCTGGACTGATTTTGTGTGCCCATGGTCCGTGGTCTACTGGAAAGATTTGGCTAATGGAGATGGAAATGTTTTATTTTTATTAGGGTAAAATTATTTCAGACAGCTTAAGATCTTACAACTGAAAATGTTGGGTTAAACACAATGTATTCACGTTTTAATAACCACACTTTCTATTTAATTTCATAGTAAATATGATCACATCTGTCTGAGGACTTTAACCCAGAAGCAAACTTTTGTGCATTTAAAGCTGTTTTTTCCAAATCATTTAGTAAAAGTAGCTAAATACAGCAAATGTTTTCAAATAAATATTGACCCAAATCCTGGTCTCATAAGGCTGGAGCAAAAATAATAATTCAGTCTTTTGTTTTTCAGTCGAGTCTAACAGGTGACCATCTTTTAATAAAGCAAAGGTGTTTTTAACTTTGGATCTACAGGGATTTAACATGCAAACTAATCTGAATAATTAGTTTAATTAAAGTTATCATATTTTGTAAAGCAAATAAAGAAAAATCACATTATTTTTGGGTTCTTTTTTTTTTTTTATCGTTATCCATTTTTTTTTGGCCCTCAAGTACTTTTGACTTGAGAATTTCGGCCCATGTGCCAAAAAGTTTGGACACCCTGCTCTAAATGATAGAAATCGACCCAAAAACAACCAAAAGCTTGTTCTGGTCCAAATCAGTGGAATCCCAGGAGGTCGGCTCCAGTTCCAGCTGTTCATAGGTCAGAGGAACCGGGTCAGAGGAACCGGGTCAGAGGGAGTTATTACAGCTTTAGGGAGCACCGGGTCACAGCGCTCACGTTTTACATCAGTTCTAAGCTCTTTAAACGTTTTACATCAGTTCTAAGCCCTTTAAACGTTTTATACGGGACGGTTCTGAACGCAGACCAGCTCTTGGTGCAGTGAGGACGTGTTGGCGGGCCGCTGAGCCTCAGCGTCTCCACGGGTCGCCTACGGCCCGGCTGTCATTACCCGATAATGGAGTTCTGTCCTGGATCGCCTTTATTTAGCTGCTCCCTTTCTTTTAGCTCCTGACCCAAATTCACAGACTGCAGGATAAACTCGACTGAAAGAGCAGGTCTGGGTCGCATTCTGGACTTTCTGTCTGTAATAGTGTTAAAAAGCATCTAAAGGGAAATGCAGGTTTGTTATAAATTAAGGAATTTAATGAGTTTAAAACAGCAGCTGCAGTGAGACGTTCAGCCTGCAGGGGGCGTTGTTCTTCAGCTGGAAGAATATGCAGTTAAATAAGAAAAACGACTCTGGTTTAAAAGCTTAAAGTTCTAGGAGGTGCTGAGCTGATTTATTTTACTTTTACTGGTTTATTTTCAGGTTATTTAGAGTTTTTCTCCAGGTTTTCTGTTTTTCCGTCCAGGTGAGGACGCTCTGGTGCTGCAGATGTTATCGGAGAACCCTAACCATGTTCTGCCTCTGTTTCTGCAGCCTGGAGCCGTTCTCACACGCTGACTCCGGGGAACGTGGAACCCGCCTGCAGGAAGCCTTAAAGAGAAACTTTATCCAGAAGCTGGATGCAAACATGTGAGGATGAGGAAGAACTCCAGGATCTTCCTCTGAAATGAAAGTTTAGAGGATTAAAAGCATCAAAGTTGTAGAAAGTTCTACCGACCAGATTTCCTTGGTTCCAAACCTGGAGATGAGCGTTTTAAAGCCGCCAGAGAACTTCTCTGTGAGGAAGACGAGCAGCTGCGGGATGAAGCTCCCTCTTCATCGTTCAGGAGACCACAACGGGAACGCGTTCCCCGTCTCCTCCTCTTCCTCCTCCGCCTCCTCCTGCCTGGGGGAGTCGTCCCCGGAGTCGCTGCGCAGCCTGAGCAGCCTGAGTGGGGGGGGGACGGACTCCCCGCTGGAGGACGACGTCCTGGAGGTCAGGCTGGTGACCGCCGTGGTGCCGGGGACGGACAGCGGGGACGTGGTGCTGTCCACATGGCCCCCGCAGGAGGAGGAGGAGGAGCAGGAGGAGGAGGAAGAGGAGGAGGAAGAGGAGGAGGAGGAGGATTCTTCGGCAGGAAGGTTCCCAGCGGACGTGTCGGTCTCGGTTTACCTGGACGCCATCAGCGGCGATCACCACCAGGACACCTGGAGCGACAGCCTGTCCCTGAATGCCGACCACGGACGCCGTTACCAGGATGTGACCAGCGTGGACTCAGACACCACCGAGATCCCTGATGATGAAGATGATGATGAGGAGGAAGAGGCTGTGTTTGTGTCTGTGAGCTCAGACGTGTGTGTGACGCTCGCCCAGGTGAGTCCAGGTGAGTCTGGTCCAGGCGGCGGCCTCCTGAAGGACGGGACGGCGTCCTCCACCGGCCCAGAAGACGCTCCGGCGGCTCAAACGTCCCGCCTGGAAGCAAAGAACGTTCACAGAACCGCAGCCAGAACCGGACCACAGAACGCGTCTCCGTCTAAAACGGCGCCGCAGGTACGTGTGAGATTTTCCCGTCAGGTCGTCCAGGTGTGTCTCTCTGGTGAAACTCTGCGTCTCCTCAGCAGAAGAAGCCGGCGGCGCCGAGGCGAGCCGCTGACGGCGGGAGGAGGACTCCAGCAGGTCCGGTTAAGGTGGCCGTGGTTCTGAGACCCAGCGGAGGACGGCGGGCCGGCGCCAAAGCCCACCACAAGGTGGCGCCGCCCTCCACCTGGGCTCAGCCAGCGCTTACCTGCCCTGTGGGCCCCCAGGTGGTCAGAGACCCGGAGGCTCCTGGGACGGAGGTCCAGGTTCTGCTGGATGCTGCGGACAGAAGAGGTCCGTCAGCGCCGAGGGAGAAGGAGCTGATGAGCCCAGAACCTGTGGCAGAACCTGCTGAGGAGAAGCGAGGAGCTGCCAGCAAGGTGAGTGGAAACTAAACACACCTGAGGACCAGCAGGGAGAGGAACGTTAGCCGCCGTAGCTCACAGGAGTCCAGACTGTGGATCTGGACTTTGACTAGGCCATCCTGGAGATCTGCTGCTGTGGTCATCGCTCTGTTGATGACCCTGATTGGTCCAAACCTCTCTGGCCCAGATGGACTCAGTGACCGCTGGGTGTTCTGGTCCTGATGCTGCAGAACCAGCCCAGATCTCCAGACCTGACTGCTGGTCTGAGGAGCCGGTTCTGATCTCCTCCACCATGGTTCCTTCATCATGGTTCCATCATGGTTCCTCCATCATGGTTCCTCCACCATGGTTCCTTCATGGTTCCTCCACCATGGTTCCTTCATGGTTCCTCCATCATGGTTCCTCCACCATGGTTCCTTCATGGTTCCACCATCATGGTTCCTCCATCATGGTTCCTCCATCATGGTTCTGTCCACCATGGTTCCTCCATCATGGTTCCTCCACCATGGTTCCTCCATCATGGTTCTGTCCACCATGGTTCCTCCACCATGGTTCCTCCACCATGGTTCCTCCACCATGGTTCCTCCATCATGGTTCCTCCACCATGGTTCCTCCATCATGGTTCCTCCACCATGGTTCCTCCACCATGGTTCCTCTAACTGAGGCCTGTAGAGCTCTGAGCCTGGCCTGGACCTGCTGGACGTTGTTCTCCTGGTTTATGGGGATCTATATGTCAGTAGAAGTCCCTTTATGATCTTTTTATCTGGATTATTGGTTTCCAGACCTCATGGAAGCTTTATTGTGAAACCCTCCAGAGATCCTGAAGCTCCTCTTCATCAGCGTTCTCACCTGGTGACGTTTCCAGGAGCTTGGAGCTTAACGCGGCGGTCCATCCCAGCGCAGCAGCAGCTGTGGGGCACTAGGACCTGCAGGTCTGAGGGAACATCAGGCTTCAACCCTCAGAGGCGTGGAGCCGGGCTGAATGAGGAAGAGGAGCAGGAGGCGTGCTCAGGCTGAGCTCCATGGAGCCAGGAGCAGCTCCAGACCTGCCTCAGCGCATTCCTGCCTCAGGGCTGTGAATCACTCAGGTACCAGAACCCTGGATCTACCAGAACCCTGGATCTACCAGAACCCTGGATCTATCAGAACTCTGGATCTATCAGAACCCTGACTCCTCTCCTCCCAGCAGCAGCGCTGGACGTGGTCCTGATCAGCAGCTGTCCAGATGTTTGGCTTTAAGCTGCATGTTCTTAACATGTGGAGGACCAATCAGACGTCTGGGATCAGTGCGTGTAGCTCAGATATCTGCAGCACGTGAGGCGGCGCCGTCCGTCGCTCTGAGCCTCGGGGCGGCGTGCCGGTTCTGGACGCTGCGCTAATCTGAGGCGCCGGTCCAGAGGAGGGATCGTAGTCCTGACTCCTCCACATCTGGACCGCCTCAGACGCCAGAGCTGCAGACTGTGTGTTTATAGGGGGGGGGGGGACACAGCAGCAGCTTCTTCCTCCCAGTCCTCCTCCTCCTCCTCCTCCTCAGCCTCTCCTCGGCGGGGAATGGCTGAGGCGGCGGTGCCGCTGGCCTGGAGCGCCTTCACTAAACATCCGCTCTTCCTGCAGAGACTCTCCTCCAGGCCGGGACCCGGGGCCCGGCAGGAGGCCCGGCAGGAGGCCCGGCAGGAGGCCCGGCAGGAGGCCCGGCCCGCCAGGACCGAGAGGAGACCGGCGCCGCCTACAGGCTCTGAGCCGCGACCTCCAGCCGGCCAGAACCAGAACCAGGGTGAGTCCGCATGCAGCCGGGTGAGTGTGTGAGGGTTTGAATCCCGGCCCGACCCGACCCGAGGTTCTGCTCCTCCAGCTGGGTGGAGGAGCAGCCGGGTCCATTTCGCCGGGTCCATTTCTTCCCAGCTGAGCCGGGTCGGTCCGCTCGGTACCGGGTCGGTCCGCTCGGTACCGGGTCGAGCTGTTCTGCCTGTTGGTCCGTTTTCCTGCAGCTTAAATGCTGCTCCGCTGCTGTTTTTGTCTAAATGAGAGAAAAAGTTTAACATCTGCATTATAGACCATAAGTCTATGATGCAGATGTTAAATAAACTTATAAATAAACAGGAAGGCTTCATTAATTGGTTACTTTCCAAATTCCTTTTAGTAATGTGAATTTTTATAATTTCACATTCTATCACATTTAATGGATTTTATTCTGAATATTTTGGGTTTCGTGTCTTCTGATTTTTATTTTTATTTATTTTTTTCATGAATGTAAAATGATTTCTGGGACTAAACTTCCTACCAGACCAGGAAATGACCCGGATGTTAAACTACCGGGTCACCAGAATGAAATAAACCTGACGGCTTACAGAACCGGCACCATGACGTCTTTATGGATCTGGTGATTCTGGACCCGCTCTGCAGAACCGACCCACTTTTCTCTGGAACATTTCCAGCATTTTCAGTTCAAAAGGTCCAAATAAGTCCGAAGTCTTTGGGCTGAACCTGTCGGGTTCCCTCACTCGGGTCCGGACCTCTGTGAACTGGATCTGAACGCGTTTGGAACATGCGGTTCTGCTGGGTTCTGCTGCTCTTACCGGTCCGGTCCAGTTTAAACGGTTCTGTTTGTGTGTCAGCAGAGGGCAGATGTGATTCTGGTAACTCGGACTAACCCAACCCAGCTGCTCTCCTCTGAACCCAAACAGAACCAGATGTTTCCTGCCGGCGCTGAAACCAACATGCGGCTCTTCTCTGGTTACCTGCCAGTGTTTAATGTTCTGTTTGTTCCCAAAGTCCAGATAAAGTTCTGGATTACTGAAGCAGAATCCCCTCAATCAGCCCATCAGAACTTTTATGGTTCTGGTCTGTTTCTGCTTTGTTGCTCTAGCAGTGAGAACTTTGCAGTAAGTTTTATTTTAGTGTTTTTTTGTTTCTTGGTACGCTGTAGCTCTTCTTCTTTGGTTTTGAGCTTTTATTTTCTCTGATGTATTTTCAGTTTCATTATTTTTTGCCTTTGTTGTGTCTGTTGAGCTTATTTCTCAAACCTTTTTGCTGCAGAACCAAACGTCCCGTCTCTAAACGTTCTGCTGGTTATTTCTGCAGATGTGACTCCCACCCAGTAAACGTTCCTTTTTAAACGTTTTCCCTCCACAGCCGTCTTTTCTGAGCGTGTCCTGCTCCCTGCTCTGGGCCAGGAGACAGGAGGCCTCTGTGGCTCTGAGGCTCTTTGGAAAGAATGCGTGAATCAGTCTGCAGAAATGACGCGTTCACATTTCCTTCAGTGTCGAGCGTCAGACAGACCAAGCAGGCGGGCTCTGAAACAATCCTGTCCCTGTTGCTTTCCCGGCTGTAATTTAACTTTATATTTAACGCCGCTCCCCTCTGAAGCCAGAACCGCCCCAAACATCCGCCTTTTCCCCGAAAACAATAAACTGCTGCCTCACACTGCAAAAAGTAAGATGAAATGAGTTTATTTGTCTTTGACTTGAGCAGAAATATAATGTTATCTGCCAAAGGAATGAGATTTTTGCACTTAAAATAGGAACAATTCATCTCCATCTTATTTCAAGTGCATTATATCTAATGATCTTATTTTAGGGGTAAACATACTCATTCCACTGGCAGATAAGATTATTTTCCTGCTCAAGTCAAGGACAAAAACACCCATTTTAAAAAACATTTGACTTAGTTTAGTTCCCTTTCTGAAATGTAACCCACAGTTTGGTCATTTCAACAAGTCGGATGCTGAGAAAGAACAGAGGAACTCTTTTGTTTTCTGTTGGTATTTTAATTCAGAAAATGGACGGAAACCAGGATCCATGGAAGATTTCAATTCAATTCAATTTTATTTATATAGCGCCAAATCATGAAACATGTCATCTCAAGGCACTTTACAAAGTCAAGTTCAATCATATTATACAGATTGGGTCAGATTATACAGATTGGTCAAAAATGTCCTATATAAGGAAACCAGTTGATTGCATCAAAGTCCCGACAAGCAGCATTCACTCCTGGGGAACCGTAGAGCCACAGGAAGAGTCATCTGCATTGTACATGGCTTTGCTGCAATCCCTCATACTGAGCAAGCATGAAGCGACAGTGGGAAGAAAAACCACCCATTAACGGGGAAAAAAAAACCTCCGGCAGAACCGGGCTCAGTATGAACGGTCATCTGCCTCGACCGACTGGGGTTACAGAAGACAGAACAGAGACACAACAAGAGAAACAAAAAAGCACAGAAGCACACATTGATCTAGTAATCTGTTCTACATTAGATGGTAGTAGTGGGTGAGCCGTCTTCTCTGGATGATGTCACAGTTAACAGAACGCCAGACCAGGTGTACCTACTATGAAGAGAAAAGAGAGAGAACAGAAAGTTAAAGCAGAAATGTCAACACATAATGCATAATTGAAGAACAGTAGAACTCAATATAGTGAGAAAATTAGATCCTGATATACTCCAGTAACCTAAGCCTATAGCAGTAAAACTATAAAGGTAGCTGAGAGTAACATGAGTCACTAGTTATAATTTTTGTCAAAAAGAAAAGTTTTAAGCCTAGTCTTAAAAGTAGACAGGGTGTCTGCCTCACGGACCAAAACTGGGAGTTGGTTCCACAGGAGAGGAGCCTGATAGCTAAAGGATCTGCCTCCCATTCTACTTTTAGAGACTCTAGGAACCACCAGCAGACCTGCGGTCTGAGAGCGAAGTGCTCTGTTAGGAACATACGGGGTAATCAGAGCTCTGATATATGATGGAGCTTGATTATTAAGGGCTTTATACGTTAGAAGAAGAATTTTAAGTTCTATTCTTGATTTAACAGGAAGCCAATGAAGGGAAGCTAAAATTGGAGAAATATGATCCCTCTTGTTGATTTTCATCAGAACTCTTGCTGCAGCATTTTGGATCAGCTGAAGGCTTTGAACTGCATTTTGTGGACTTCCTGATAGTAAAGAATTACAATAGTCCAGCCTTGAAGTAACAAATGCATGGACTAGTTTTTCAGCATCACTCCTGGACAGAATGTTTCTAATTTTGGCGATATTCCGGAGGTGAAAAAAGGAAACTCTGGAAACCTGTTTAATATGGGATTTAAATGACATGTCTTGGTCAAAAATAACACCAAGATTTTTTACTTTATTACCAGAGGCCAGATTAATGCCACCCAGATTAAGTGATTGGTTAAGAAGTTTATTTTTTGAGGACTCTGGCCCAAAGATTAAAACTTCGGTCTTGTCAGAATTTAGATGCAGGAAATTTAAAGTCATCCAGCTTTTGATGTCATCAAGACATGACTGCAGTCGAAGTAATTGATTGGATTCATCAGGATTTATGGATAAATATAGCTGAGTATCATCAGCATAACAGTGGAAATTAATCCCATGCTGTCTGATAATTTTGCCTATCGGAAGCATATATATAGTAAAGAGAATTGGTCCAAGGACTGAACCCTGTGGTACTCCACAGGTGACCCTAGAGTTTGAGGAAGATTTATTATTAACATGAACAAACTGGAATCTGTCCGACAGATAAGATTTAAACCAGCCTAATGCTTTCCCCTTAATCCCTACAGTATGTTCAAGTCTTTGTAGGAGAATATTGTGATCAACTGTATCAAACGCAGCACTGAGATCTAACAGGACAAGTATAGACACAAGTCCATTATCTGAGGCCATGAGAATATCATTAGTGACCTTCACCAGAGCTGTTTCAGTGCTATGATGAGCTCTGAAGCCTGACTGAAACTCCTCAAGTAGGTCATTACTTTGTAAATGTTCACAAAGTTGATTAGCAACTACTTTCTCAAGAATTTTAGATAAGAAAAGAAGATTAGATATAGGTCTGTAATTTACTAACTCATCTTGATCAAGAGAAGGTTTCTTAAGTAAAGGTTTAATAACAGCTACTTTCAAAACATGTGGTACATATCCATTTACTAAGGATAGATTAATCATGTCTAAAATAGTACCACTGATCAAAGGGAATATGTCCTTAAACAACTTGGTTGGGATTGGGTCTAACATACAGGTAGAAGGTTTAGATGAAGCTAAAATTTTAGATAGCTCAGAAAGCTCTACTGCTTCTAAACAGTTCAAACACTGCGCAGGTTCTAAGGATTCCTCCAATGCTGCCTCACTTACTGAGGATGAGGTAATCATGTTTGGGAGGATGCCAATTATTTTATTTTTAATGGCATCAATTTTATTTATGAAGAATCCCATAAAATCATTACTACTAAGAGCTAAGGGAATGGATGGATCAACAGAGCTGTGGCTCTGGGTAAGTTTGGCAACTGTACTAAAGAGAAATCTAGGATTATTTTTATTCTCTTCAATTAATGATGAAAAATATGCTGCTCTAACTCTGCGGAGGGTCTTGTTATACAACAATAGTCTGTCCCTCCAGATTAAGTAGGATTCCTCTTGGTGTGTAGAGCGCCATTTTCTCTCCAATTTCCTAACATTGTGCTTCAAGGAACGCAGCTCTGAATTAAACCATGGAGCCAGCTTCCTGTGAATAATCACCTTCTTTTTCAAGGGAGCTACATTGTCTAATGCAGAACGCAATGAGGAAGTCACATTGTTAGCAAAGGTATCGATTTGTGAATGGGAAGAAACAGCAATGCTGCCATCTACAGGGCATTTCTGCAATACTGAGGATATTAAGAAGGGGACAGACTCTTTAAGTTTTGATACAGCATTATCCGATAAAAATCTACTATAATGGAACCCTCTTTTGGGGGTGGAGAATTCAGTTAGATTAAACTCAAATGTTATTAAAAAATGATCAGACAGGACAGGGTTGTGAGAGAATACTGTTAATTCTTCACAATCAATGCCATATGTCAGAACATGGTCTAAAGTATGGAGCCAAGAGTGCGTCGGTTCATGCACATTTTGAGCAAAACCAATTGAATCTAGGATAGTTTTAAAGGCTACACTAAGGTTATCACATTCAGTGTCAACATGGATGTTAAAATCACCCACTATAATAACCTTATCAGTATTTAACACCAAATCAGATAAGAAATCTGACAACTCATCCAAAAACTGAGTGTAAGGGCCTGGTGGACGATACAAAACAACAAACAGAAGAGGTTTTATTGCTTTGCAGTTTGGATGAGGGAAACTGAGGGTTAAATGTTCAAAAGAACTGTAATTATTAGTTGGCCTGGGACTAATTAATAAATCAGACTGAAAGATAGTTGCCACTCCTCCTCCTCTTCCCACAGATCTGGGAATGTGGAAATTTGAATAACTGGAGGGGGTTGACTCATTTATACTAACGTAGTCCTCTTGTAGCCAGGTTTCTGTGAGACAAAACAAATCAATCTGATTATCAGAAATCAATTCATTAACTAACAAAGTCTTTGGAGGGAGAGACCTTATATTTAATAGACCACATTTTATTATTTTATTTTTAGGTTCAAGGTGAACCATATTGATTTTTATTAGGTTTTTATGATTTGTTCCTTTTAGATCAGTTTTTGATCTGTTAAGTTTTGGTCGTGGGAAAGACACTGTCTCAATAGGGTAATGGGTGGGTAACAGTACAGAAGCTGCAGAGAGGTGTGTTAAACTACAGCTCTGCTTCCTGGTCTGGACCCTGGGTTGTCAGCATTTAGGAGAACTAATAAATCCGGCCAGATTTCTAGAAAGAAGAGCAGCACCCTCCAAAGTAGGATGGATGCCGTCTCTCCGGATCAGACCAGGTTTTCCCCAGAAAGTTCTGAGATGTTCAGAGAAGCTCGACTTTAACGAATGTAAACTGAATAAAAACAGTTTCTCAGAATAAACTGGGATGATTTTGGGATATTTCCATTTCTACAGAGTCAAATATGATTAAACGATTGAAGGATTTAGAGGAATGTGTGGGAAGCTGATCTCAGACCCCCCCACCTCACCAGCGGCTGATAGAACCGCAGCGATGAAGGACACTTTAAGACGCGTCTACAGGAAGAACACTCGACCACCTGAGAGTCTTCATGTCCTCAGCAGGACTGGGAACATAAAAACGTCACGGAAACATTAAATGGACATTAAATCCATCCATTAATGAATTAGAAAGTTAATCTGTTGTAATATCTGAAACTTTAGCTGCAGCGTCTTCATACAGCGATGCTGCTGCTGAAGCTTCAGATGATGGCAGACTTGTTTGCACCAGTTTGTTGCTGTTTTTCGTAAAGTCGGCTCGTTTTCTTTGCTTCCCAGGTATTCCCAAACCTCGAGCATCGGCAATCGCCCACAGTCCCACTGCGTCCGTTCCCAAACCGACGTCCAATCAGCAGCCTGCATCAGGGTCAGCAGGGCGACAACCCACACCCCCCGCCTCCAAGCTTCCTGTTAAAGGCGTAGCAGCCAGCCTGAGCTGCTCATCGCTGGGGAGCAACGAGAACAATGCAGCCAACGGCAAAGGTGAGGATCAACGGTTTCCCTCTTTACTTCCTGTCCTCCTCTGGACTCCCTGTTTCTGTCTCCATTTAAAACACCATCAGCTGCTGAGAACAAGTTGTGGATCTGTCGGCCTGTCGCATACATGCACTGTGTTTCCATGTCTGAAAAATCCCACAGATGATAGAAGATTTTAGCTCCAACAAGGTGATTCCAAAAGAAATATGTTGGAAACTTGGTGCACAGCAGATGATCAGCTGGAGGAAGATGCTTCTCTCTTTAACTGACCATTGTTTCAGTTTTGTTCCTAATTTACAACTTTTTACAGGAAAATATGAGCAGTAGTTTATAGTTTATATATCGAGTTCTTTTATATCCACCAACTGATTAAAGGCATATATAAGTGTACAATCACAACAATTATTAGAATAATCCAAGATGACTAAAGTTATGGTTGATTTAATCTAGATAAATTCATCTATAAATCACCAGAGGTAGGTAAAGTAAGATAAGCTAAGGTAATTTAGAAATTAAGGTAGGACAAAATAAGGCACGACAGGCTAAACTAACCAAACTTAGATTTGCCAAGTGTCTCTTGAAAAAAGAACTGACTGATATTTAGAAACAAAAATATGTGCCTAATTCAGGTATGAGTCAAATGTTTACAAAATCATTTCACACACAGAAGAAAAGGCAAAAAAGAATAATCATGTCAATACGCTTCCTGAAGATAAACTTGAGTTAAGATGAGTAAAAAGGAAGGGTGAGCTAATGATGAGCTATGGTAAGCTAAGATAAGCTAAAGGGAAGCTAAGGGCTAAGCTAAGGGCGAGCTAATGATGAGCTATGGTAAGCTAAGGGCTAAGCTAAGGGCTAAGCTAAGGGTGAGCTAATGATGAGCTATGGTAAGCTAAGATAAGCTAAGGGGGAGCTAAGGGCTAAGATAAGGGTGAGCTAAGATAAGCTAAGGCCAGCTAAACTAACTATAGCTAAATAGTAGACTAAGACAAAGCTAAAATAACCTAAAAAGGGCTAAGCTAAGGTATGCTAAGAAATAGCTTGTCCTTAATGTGCTTCCAGGTCTGATCTAGCAAGTTTTTTTTATGCTGATTTAGAAAGGAAAGATAATTTTTTTAGAAGGATATTGACAAGAAGTGAAATCTGATCCCAGCACAAAAATATGAAACAAGGCATTTAGATTTTGGAGTGAAAAGTCTCACTTATGATGATGAAATGAGTGTTTTTGTTTTTTGTGGGAATGAATGTGTACATGTGAGGTGAGGTGGGCTCTGAGCCCCGTCCTGCTAACAGGGTGATGGACATGTTTTATTTAGTTTAGCTGAGTTTATATGCATCATCTGGACGAGAGCTCTCTTCACACATCCCTGATGGTGGGATTGGGTTGTCATAGAAACCGTATGAGGCGGCTAGTTTCCATGGTGACAGAGCAGTGTAGGTGTTGGAACACCTACGCACAGGTGGACGGACGAAGCCGTTCATCAGTGATTAACTGCTCTCAGTCAGATGGTGTTTGTTCATGTAGGGTTCTGGTTCTGGTTCTGGTTCTGTGGTGAGATTTCACTTCAAGATGGATTATCCACCTCAGACGCAACATCCCTCCGTCCAGGTGGAGAGGAGAGACGGCGTTGTGTGGAAATGTGATCAGACGTGTTGATAACTTGTTTCAGCTCTGCAGCCGGATGTCTGAAAAACTTTATTCCGAATTCAAACATCCTGGAGATTTAAAATCAAAACTTCTACTGAAGTGAAACTTCTTGGTTTGAAATGGATCTAAAACGATCTGCTGGTTCTGAAGCCGACGCCACGGTTCTGTTCATGATTTCTGAAACATGCAGCAAATAATCCGTCTTTTATTCTGTTATCCAGAATTTAGTGAATTTCTCCATTGTGAGATCAATAAAGACTATCTTATCTTTTTTTTAACAACGACTGGAAGAAGATGCCGGTTGACCTGCAGGGAAACTTTGTTCTGCTGAATAAATCAAACGTTTTAACCCTAAAGCGTTCATTCTTCTCCTCCAGCCTCTCCTGGAGCTCCGTCTCCCACCGGGTCCAGGCCCGACGAGTCGACCCGCAGAGGAGCTCCACCTTCAGGCAGCCAGAGCCCCACAGAGCCGCCCGCCTCCGGCATCTCCGGCCCCGCCCACTGCAGCAGCGCCGCGGCTGCTGGCGGGAGGAGCAGGGCGCCGGTTCTGCAGGCCAGGACGTCTACTCCAGGTGAAGATCCTCGTTGGGTCGCACCAGCTGCTTCAGTCATCTTTTAAAGCGGTTCTGATCGGCAGCGGACCGGGCCGTCTCTGCAGGGGGCTGGAGGTTCTGAACCTCCGGGTTTTCTGGGTCTCTAAAAGTCCCGGCTGTGCAGAGAGAAGAGACGGTCTTTGACGTCTCCTGCGTTCCATCCACAGGTCTGAAGGTCCGAGTCGGCACCAACCAGAACCAGAACGGCACCAGGGCGCCTGCTGGCCAACCGTTGGCCAGGCCGACTCCCACCAGGCTGCAGAGGAGCGGCTCGGCCCGGCCCGGTCGACTGAACGGCTCAGGTGAGCTGCTACCTGACCGGGTTCCTCCGGTTCTCAGCCAGAAAGAAAAGCTGCAGTTCACTGCTGGATTTCAGGCTCTGAATAAACATTTAATGTTTAGAACTTTGCTCTTTGTTCTCAGATTCAGAATTATTAATATTTACTGCCTGAACAGCTCTAATACTGGGAGTTAACTGTGAGCATTTTCATCCTGCCATGAACTACATCTATAAACCATCTATGAGCGAATATAAAGACCAACCAGTCAGTCACTGCCTGGCTCAGCCTGGCAGCATCAATAGGTTTTATTCTAATTAAAAACAAAGTTTTATAAACCCGTAAATAAGACATGAATTCCAGCATTAAAGGGGCATATCCTGCTAAATCCACTTTTTTTGCCCTTAAATCCATGTTGTGTCCTTGGAGTCTCTGGGAGAGCAGAAAGGTGAATGTAGTTTCTGCTGGAGACGCGTCGATATATTTAGATTTTAGTTGAGTTTTTTTTTTTTTTAAAAACAAGCACATCATAGTATTTGCTGCAGAGCCGCTAAACAGGGTCATGGACTCCCATCTTACCGTATTCCTCGTACTATAAGGCGCACGTTAAATCCTTAAATCTTCTCAAAAATTGATGGTGCGCCTTAAATATGATCACCGTTGTTCTTACTGACAGATTTCATGTGGTACAAAGGCCAAAGCTGAAAGTGGACGGTGTAATGGATAATGAATCCAGCAACCAGACTGCAAAGATGGCCGAATGGGGTGTGCAGCGCATCCTTTAGATTTAAAGAGACGGCACCAAAACGAGTTGCTGTCAGACGCAGTTTAGATCAGAACACCAAAGTGTTGCAGTTCTGCTTTATATCGACAACAACCGGATGATTTAAATGTGAAAGGAAGGCAATAAAAAACGTGACGTGAAAGTTTTGATGAGACAGAAACCGGCATCTCTGCCTGAAGATCTGAGCGGGAAAGGTTTGAAATGTAAAGTGAGAAGTTCTGCAGCAGTGCTGGGTCGTGGTTCCGCTCAGAGAGCCGACTACTGGGTCACTTTCTCACCCCGACCCACATTTGGTAGAGAATCCTTTAAAACTGGTATTGGATCCGAGCCTGACTGGTTCTGGTCCAGAAGGTGCAGCAGAATATTTTGGTGTCCACATCTGGATTTGGATCCACAGAGATGCTGCTGTGGTGTTTGTGGTGGGGACGCAGAACCGGGTGGTCCAACTACAGAAGGACGTGTCCCATCACGACCAGAACCGATTTAGTACAATTATGGTCTAGTTGGGGTTGATTGAGTTCTTGTAAAGAATCTTATTGTCCCAATAACGCAGAAATAAGGATAGAAATAATGAAGATGATGTTTTACTGTTGTATAGAACGTAGTGGGATGAAAGGTGAAAAACTCTTTTTAAATGTTTCTCATGTTTGTTCTGGTGAGAAGCTGAGCCCAGAACATGATGTAACTCAGTGGCAGGGACCTGTTGCCCCGCGGCAGTCTGGGTCCTTCAGAACAGCTTTTATGGGTCGCCTTGTATGTTTTAATTATTCTAGATGACGTCCGTCCAGCATTTGGTGTCAGTTGAGTTGTTTTTAAATGGATTATAATTATAGTTGGCTTAGAAACTCAAGCCAACTTGAATTATTGTGTTAAACTGCAAAGAAAGTTTTTGTTTTTTTAGCTAAATGTTGAATGAGAACTGTAGAAAATCTGTTGGATAAATTTTTTTCATAATTGTGAAATATGGGAGAGAAAATGGAAAACATTGTCTCTAAAAGTCTGAAGTCTGTTGTCTAATAAAGTTTTGGGCTAATCTGTATTAATTATGTTAATCTGGATCGGTTCTGGTCCAGAGTGGCTGTGACTGAGCAGCTTTGCAGCATAAAACCAGCAGACTGGTCATCATCCTCCTGTTTCTCTGTAATAATGCAGCTTAACACCTTCTTTGAATCTTAACTGAACCGCATTTGGATCTCAGCAATATTTCCGCGGGTTGCAACCAGGAAAGCCCAATTTGACCCGGTTAATTACTGGACTGACAGCTGATGGACAGAACCGTTAAATATTTTAAATAAATATTATAATTTATAATAAATAATATAATTCAGGGCCTGAGGTTGCAGCCTCCTCCCCGGTCCGGGTGTTCTCCTCTGGGCCGGGCCGCCTGCCTGCTACCCTCTCTGGCGGGGCCCGGCGGTCCCGTTTGGGCCTGCGGGGGCCCCGGCTCGCAGACTCGCTGTCACCCTCTTGACGGCACACATGGTTCTGATTGGACCCGCCGAGCTCTGACAGCGGTTTGCAGAATGGACTTTAAAGGCTCGCTGTGGCTTTCTGGAGCTCTTTGTCTCCATTGATGTTGAATTTATTGACGGCGTGAAGCACAAAGCTCAGGGTTTATTATCCATCTTTTTCTTTTCATCTCTTTTTCTCGTTTATTTCACTGCACATTTATTAAGCTGGAAACGAACTAAAAACATGCATCAATGCAGTAAGAGTTTATAAAACTTTGTGGTGTATTTGCCTCCTGCAGCCAGCTGGGGGCGCTGGTTTGCAGCAGGGAATGTGAGGTTAGCTGATTATGGTCTGGTGTGATCAGAGCTTATTCTTCTACATGTTTAGACGCTGCTAACAGGACTTCTTATGGGCCTTTTTTCTACCAAGACCAGAGTTGTTGCACCACTTTGCAGCTTTTGTATCTGAAATTAAACCATTAAAGTCATACACATCTGGAGGGAAACCCAGAAACGCTCCTATGACACTCCAGCTCGTCCTGAGTGACCCTAAGGAGTTGCCTACATTAAAAAGTAAAGCGTGATGCACAGAGTTGTGGGCTCTGATCCGAGGCCTTCAGTGAGTTCTGGTTCTGTACCAGGATCTTCTGCCGGTGGGATGTGCCTTCAAAACCTGCAAACAAACAAGGAAGTTGACTTCAGAAATATTTTAGATAAATGTTTGTCTGGTATACATGGCTTGATGAAGAGGAACACATGACTGGATCGGTACCAATCAGCCTGGTCTGGATCTGGGTGCAGCGTGCAGTGTCCTGGATGGAGGGAAGGTCCGCCCTGATGATTCCCTCTGCAGCCCTGATTGGTCGATGCGGTTTGGACCGGTCCTGTTCTGTGGCTGATCTGAACCCCCCAGTGATGGAGGAACACAGACTGGATGATGGTGGTGGAGCAGATGACCAGCAGCTCCTGGGGAAGGCTGGACTTCTTGAGTTGCTGCAGGAGGTCCAGTCTCTGGTGGGCCTTCTTCAGAACCGGGTCTGTGTGTGAGGACCGGCTCAGGTCCAGAGAGAAGCTGGTTCCTAGGAACCGGAAGTTATAGCAGCTAGCATTAGCTCATGTCCTCCAGGAGCTTTACAGACCTTTATGTGTTGCTCTCAAATAGCACGGCGTTAGCTTAGCATGTAGCTCTGCTCAGCATGTAGCTCTGCTTAGCATGTAGCTCTGCTCAGCATGTAGCTCTGCTTAGCATGTAGCTCTGCTCAGCATGTAGCTCTGCTTAGCATGTAGCTTTTCTCAGCATGTAGCTCTACTTAGCATGTAACTCTGCTCAGCATGTAGCTTTTCTTAGCATGTAGCTCTGCTTAGCATGTAGCTCTGCTTAGCATGTAGCTCTTTTTAGCATGTACCTTTTCTTGGCATGTAGCTCTGCTTAGCATGTAGCTTTTCTTAGCATGTAGCTCTGCTTAGCATGTAGCTCTGCTTAGCATGTAGCTCTTTTTAGCATGTACCTTTTCTTAGCATGTAGCTCTGCTTGGCATGTAGCTTTTCTTGTCTGTCTGCCTGGGAAAGTTCGTCCCAACAACGTTTTTGTGTTTGTCTCGTCCACAAAGACGGCCTCATGTTTCCTTCTAGCTTTTCTCCACATGTTGGCAGACTTTAAGACTTCCAGCAGCAGCTCTGTGTTTGGGTCAGATGAGCAGCTGCAGGGAGGAGACAGGTGTGAGAGAGAAGAGGAGAGGGCCGAGGACTCAGCCCTGGGGGGCGCCGGTGCTGATGGTTCTAATGCAGGACAAGAAGAAGAAATCCTGTCATTGCAACTGGACCTTCCATCAAACTTAGTTTTCAGCGTTTAACCCAGTGGGCTGCCAACACTAGGTGGCGCCCGGTCAGCTATCTTGGCCTGAGGGTCTTGCTCAGGGGTCCAGGGCGGCAGTATGGTACCGGGTACTTGCAGCTTCCTCAGAGCGAGCTGCTCTGACCACCAGGCCACCTCTACCAGGAAGCTGGTGATGCACCGACAGGTGGAGGATGATAGGTATACAGTTGAAACATCAGTCCGTCTCTCCATCAGCTCCTTCACCGTCCATCATCACGTCCGTCCCTGCAGGATTTACTCCCACTCTGTCCTGCAGTAGTGGAGCTGTAGCGGCGTCTCTGGGTTCTCCTCTGTACTGCTGTCATCAGTTTGATTTATCTGCAGCTCTTTAAATGGAGGCAGAGTGGAGCATCGGGGAGGAGGGAGATTACTCCCATCCCCCCCCCCCTCGGTCTGTTTGCTCGGCAGCAGAGGAAGAGGAGGAGGAGGAAGAGGAGGAGGAGGAGGAGGAGGAGGAGGAGGAAGAGGAGGAGGAGGAGGAGGAGGAGGAGGAGGAGGAGGAGGAGGAGGAGGAAGAGGAGGAAGAGGAGGAGGAGGAGGAGGAGGAGGAGGAGGAGGAGGAGGAGGTGTCTTTGTGTGAACGAGGGACCAAACGCCGGTGTTCAGCAGAGGAAGACGCTGCTGTTTTTGTATCTGACCGTGCAGATGGAATACTAATCGTCGCTGGCAGAGAGGATTTCCTCTCCTCTCTCCGTTCTCACACTCTAATACCTCGCCCTGTTGTCCTCCATCGCTCTCTCTCTCTCTCTCTCTCTCTCCCTCGCTCTCTCTCGTCTCCGCTGATGTTACGCCACCTGAACGCAGAGGAAACAGACTATTTTTGGCGCCATTTTCTTCTCCTGTGGGTTGTGCGACAGAAACGAGCTGCTCGTACGTTTGGATTTTCCTGTTTTTCTGTGGATTTGATGCAGAGCAGCTGAAGGATTAACACAATCTCCTCTTTCCTCTTTGCGTTTTAATTCCTTGATGAATCTCTGAATCTGAGCGGGAAAAAAAATCTGCCTTTAAAACTCAAGATTCAGCTTTTGGATCCACGTGGCGCAGATCCACTGACTGCCTGTTCAGATCTTTGTTTCCAGCCAGCGTTATTGGCTGAAGGACTTTTTAATCTTCTGAGGCGCTCTCAGAACGTCATCCAGGCTAAAATCCTCAGCTTGATTCGGTCTGAAGACCTGCAGGAGCAGCGATGTTATGGTCTCCCAGACTCTCGCTGTCCAACTTCCACGTGAAGCTGACGGCTAAGGGACTCTTCCGAAACCTTCAGCTGCTGCCGGGATGCAGGAAAAACACGGTGGTGTTCCACGCAGGTCTGGACCCGTCCTCTCCGTCATTCCCTCCATCGTCCAACCATCTCAGCTCCTCCATCTCTCTACCTGATCTACAGCATTCGTCACATTCCTGAGACATTTCTTTACTCTGAAACTCCAGTTTGTCCCAATTTCTCCCAGTGTCCCAGTTATCCAAGTTTGTCCCATTTTGTCTCTTTTTCCCAGTTTGTCCCATTTTGTCCAAGGTTGTCTCAGTTTTGTCTGTTTGTCCCAATTGTCTCAGATTATCCCAATCTGTCCCATATTGTCCCAGTTTGGCTCAAATTGTCCCGTTTGTCCCAGGTTGTCTCAGATTATCCCAATCTGTCCCATGTTGTCCCATTTTGTCCCAGTTTGTCCCCCCTCGTGGTTCCACTCACAGCCAGATACAAAGCATCCATCATGGCTGGGCGGGGCTCAAACTGCCACACCCAACGCCTCAAACTGAGTTGATCTGATAAATTTGAAAACCTTTAACGTCTCGTTCATCAGGACGCGTCCAGGAAGTCCCTGATGCATCTCATCTTCATCATGAATCAACCATCCTCTTCCTCCTCTGGTCCCTGGTGGTTAATTTTCCTTTAATTTACGTTTTTTGACCTTTTTTTAGTTTTAGTCCTGAGATCTTAAACGTAACCCTTCCTCACCTCCTCCTCCTCCTCCTCCTCCTCCTCCTCCTCCTCTGCGAGGCCTCGGCAGCCATTGTTGCCTCTCTCTGTTTCCAGTATTGCACGTCTCTTCCCTTTAGAGACGGCTGTCAGCTGTATTAACAAACCAGCGTGGATGTGTGCGTGGAGGCTTTCTGCACGAGTGCCTCTGCGGCGGCGTGATGAATAAACATGGCCGCCGGCTGCTTTCAGTGCTGAACAGAAACATGAGCTGGAAACAGGCGAGGACGCGGCCGGCCTCTGGATTATTCAGGACGCGTTCTGTCCTCTAAGACGCTGCGTCTCTGTGTTAACCTCCTGAAATGCAGAAACGTGAAGAAATTGAATTGTTTGCAACTTTAAGCAGGTTATTTCCATTCAGCTGTCACTGGGTTCATCAGTTTATTCTAAATTTGTCATAAAGATTAAAACAAACATGGCAGCTGCAGAAATCAGTGAAAGGCGGTTCTTCTTCCTGACCGAGGCTGAGGTGTATTTAGCAGTTTGGGGCCATTTTCAGGAGTTTTCTGCTCTAAACTTTGAGTGAATGACCTCTTTAGAGACCAAATAAACATTTTTACAGCATGCAGCGTTGGAGCCTTTAATAATGAAGAGCTACTCTGGTTGGATACTATCATAATCAGCTGGACACTGACCAATCAGACTGCAGCTTATTATTGATGCATCGCTAACGATGTTTTGAACAGAAATGCTTCTGATCAGTGCCGCTGATGTTCTGATCTGCATAAACGGAGCAACTCGCAGGTCAACTTTACTTTTTCTTTTATTAATGGAACCTCTAAGGTGTAGAGACGTGTTTCATGTGTGGAAATGGCCTCAGATAATTTCTTTGTGTGTTTTCAAGCACAGCTTTGTTGTCGGCCAGCACACTTGAACCCCACGTAGATCAATACAGGACTGTCTCAGAAAATTAGAATATTGTGATAAAGTTTTTTTATTTTGTGTAATGCAATTAAAAAACATGAAATGTCATATATTCTGGATTCATTACAAATCAACTGAAATATCGCAAGCCTTTTATTGTTTTAATATCGCTGATTATGGCTTACAGCTGAAGAAACCCAAATATCCTATCTCAAAATATTAGAATATGGTGAAAAAGTATACTAGTAGGCTATTCAACTAATCACTTGAATCGTCTAATTAACTGGAAACACTGCAGGGTTTCCTGAGCCTTGAAAAACACTCAGCTTGGTTCAGTAAACTAAATCACAAGTATGGTAGTGGTTAAGAGACGACATCAGATTCTCCCAGTAACTGGTGTACTGACCATGGCATTACTGTCCTTGATTGGCCTGCCAATTCCCCTGACCTGAACCCCATAGAGAATTTGTGGGCTATTGTGAAGAAGAAGCTGAAAGACACCAGAGCCAACAATGCAAATGAGCTAAAGGCCGCTATTGAAGCATCCTGGGCATCCATAACACCTCAGCAATGCCACAGGCTGATTGCCTCCATGCCACGCCGCATTCATGCACTAATCTGTGCAAAACGATTCCCAACCAAGTACTGAGTGCATTAATGCACATTTTCAAATGTTTGATTTTGTTTTGCTGTTATAATTTTTTTTTTTACTTGGTCTGAGGAAATATTCTAATATTTTGAGATAGGATTTTTGAGTTTTCTTCAGCTGTACGCCATAATCAGCGATATTAAAACAATAAAAGGCTTGCGATATTTCAGTTGATTTGTAATGAATCCAGAATGTATGACATTTCATGTTTTTTTTATTGCATTACAGAAAATAAAGAACTTTATCACAATATTCTAATTTTCTGAGACAGTCCTGTACATTATCAGTAAGTAGATCAATAGATGCTTCCAACTCTAAAAAGTTAAAGATAAAAACTCCAGCCTATTTACTGAACAATGAGATAATATGCAACGTGCATGAAGGTGCAGCAGCATCTTAAAGCAGCTGAGGCGTGTGCATGTTTACTGTGTAAAGGATTCATAATCGGATCAGAACCATCAGCGTGATGTAAACAGTTGATTCTGTTGGGAACAGCAGAGATAATTTAGTCCGGCAGCAGCTGGGAGGAAGGACCTGTGGAAACGCTGCTTAGAGCATCTGGGATGCAGCAGTCTGTCCCTGAAGCAGCTCTGCAGCAGCTCCATGCATGGAGGGAGACTTTGTCCCTCAGTGGTTCTCCTCCAGTCCTCCTGTCTCCTGCTCTGGGTCCAGAGGACGTCCCAGAACAGAACCGCTCCTCCTGATGAGTTTATCAGCCGCTTCCTCTCAGCTGCAGATCAGCTGCTGCTCCACCAGACCAGAGAAGATAGCTGATGCCTCCAGAGCTAAAGGTCTGGAGAACGTAGCAGATGCTGATGCCTCCACAACATGGACAACTATTGGATGCATGAATGGTTTAATCTGCAGCCAGCAGAGGGCAGCAGTGGCTGCACCACGCCGGTATGGCGTTGGCGTTTCTACGGTGGAGCGGTGAGTTCAGGTCAGCAGAGACGGTGTTGGCGTGCATGTTGGGGTTAACCCGGTGGTTCTGTGGTATCACAGGGTTTACGGTCCATGACGGCGGTTCAGGCGTTTAATTTTACGTTTCAGCCTGCAGATGTCAGTGTATCTGATGGATTGGACCTTTAAGTCTAACTGGGTCGGTGCTGAACGTTAAAACAGAGGTTGATGCAGAATGTTCTCTGCTTTAACAAAGTTAGTTTCTTTTATTCAGATAAACCTTTTTTCTTCTTCTTGGCGGTTCTGGTCCACGGTGCAGAACGTTTGGACGTTTCTCCTCTAACCGTCATCTGGGTCTAATAGGACCGGCTCTGGGACCTGGACCCGGGTTTGGACCTGTGAGTCTGGGCACCACCAGGCGGGCTCAGAGGCTTGAAGCTGTTTTTTGTGCGTTCTGCCTAAATTCCTCATTAATTCCTCCATCTTGAACGTATTATCCGGATTAAAAAGCCGTTTTCCACCGGGCAGCCAGCCCTCTCCAGAGTTTGGACCGCTGCTCCGTGATTTCTGGCCCACATGCGGTTCTGTGGTGCAGACGGTCCTCCTGCAGCGTGACGCTCGTCCATCTGCGCTCAGTGGCACGTGTTCCCCGCCCCACAGACCCATTTCCCCTCTGCTGCCTGGAATCTGGGTTACGCCGGGCTGCAGTCCTCTGGCAGCAGCGGTGCAGCGGAGCGGGCCGAGCGTGCGACTTTAATCTGCTGCAGCGGCGCGCAGATTTGGAGCCGCTGGGTTCTAATCCTGAAATTAGGTGGAGATGTTCTCTGTGCAGAGATGAGCTTTTATTTGAGTCACAATCTGTGTTTTTTACATCCTGTCTAAATCTGCTGCTTCACATGTTTAACACTCATATAATTACTGTTTTAGATTTTTACACTAAATATTGTATATTACAGATATATTTAAGACGGTAATTTCTGAATTAGTTTTTAAAATAACCTTCCTAAAACGATGGCAGGTCCCTAAGGTTTAACCTCTGCTTTAACCGGTTTCAGTGTCTTCTCCTTTTAATTTGAGATTTTCCTTTTTAAATGAAAAAAGCAACAATTTATTTAAATGACAGATAAATATCACCCAAAGTGTTTCTGTTCTGTAGTAATTTTCTGCAGACTGGTGCGATGGTTGAGGTCTGCTTTCGTTATAAATAGATAGAATTAGCTACTCTACTGGATGGATTTGGTTTAATAATAAAATAAGTTGTGTTGTTACAGATGGTTTTTAATCTGTAACAGTTTAAAATGACCCGTTAAAGCCATAAAGGTCTGCAGGACCTCACAGTTTCTGCAGGTTGTTCATATCTGAGCTTTTCTGGTTTTCCCTTCATCAGTTAAAGCTTCAGGCCATAAAGATAAATTCTGTCAGACGATCTCAGTTATCAGAGAAAATAAAATGTCTTTAACTGCAGGAACGCAGCAGAGAAATAAAACGTTCAGCCTGGTGAGTCGATGACGGCCGGTCAGCAGCTCCAGAACTCTCTTCAGTGTGGAAATCGTTACTGAGTGAAGGAGCTGCATATTTTAGCATCACTGAAGGTTTAAAGCTTTTTTTCACACAGGCCAAAACTTTCAGCACGTTTCAGAAATGCAACGTTTCATGATGTGAACGTCGGGATCTCTTTTGTTCTGAATGCAAATATTAAACCATGAATGGGTCATTTTTATTGTCCCTTTCATCGTGTGACAGACCACAAACACGTACAACAATAACAATAAAATGAGTACACAGGAAATAGATAATTTAGTTTCTCCAGTGAGGGCTTTTATAAAGAATACTAAAGAATTTAGCTTTTTTTTAGTTTACAAGTAATTAAAAATATTAGCTTCAGTGTTTTTTCCTCTGTTTTTATGCGATAGTCTCACAACATTTCTACAAATAGGTTTTGGGTCCATTTCTTCTGGGCTGTCCTGTCAGTTCAGCTGCTTCCTGTCATCAGGACTCAAGAGCAGGACGGAAAGGATGCTGTTGCTAGGCAACCGCTTGGATGCCAAACGGACACAGGGTTCTCGTTACCATGGTAACATGCGTGCAGGAAAAGCCGGTCACCGCGGTCGCCCTGACAAACGGGTGCAGAACCAAAGCGGTTCTGATTGATTCTTCATGTCCTGCTGCTGACGTGGAGTTTGGACCTCAGCGTTTAACTTTCTGCATGTTTGTGGCCGTATTTAATCATTTCCCACCAAACTGAACAGAACCGCCTAATAAATGATTATATTAGCAGAAATAATTAAACTCAGCGAGGTTCTGATGGACCAACGTTGGGTTTGTGGCACCGGCTGCAGCAGATGAAGGCCGTCTGTGACGTTCCTGTAAACACAGAGCCAGAATAATCCTGCAGTAATCTGGCCCAGAGTGGGTCCGTTTAATCTGTCGGCACCACGTGGCCGCGCAGCAAAGCGCCGGGCCTTTGGTTCCTAACTGGAGGATTAGTGAGACGGTGTGTCAGTGATGGAGCTTATTAAAGGAGGACTAACAACACGCTGTAATCTAATTAAGGCCCGGCGCCGCTCTGACGCCTTGATAAGCAGAACTCTGGCTCTGCTGCCGGACCTCAGCGGTTCTGAAGACGAAGGTCAGGTGATGCGATGCGGATGAAGCGTGTCCTCCACGGAGACTTTAGGACGTCCCGGTGCAAAAAGAGGCTGAAGCAGCGGCGAAGGGAAAATGATGTCAGTCATAGTGTTTAAAGCTGAAGGTTTATCTGATGCTTTAGTTTGCTTCAGTCCTCCTCCTCCTCCTCCTCTTCCTCCTCCTCCTGCTCCTCTTCCTCCTCCTCTGGTTTTTCCTGAAGTTCAGCAAACGGGAGACATTCCTCCTGAGGGACCGTGAGGCTGCTGCGAACTGACCTGCTACATCAGGAAGCTTGTTTACCAGCGTCTCACAGTCAGAAGGTTTCATCATCTGACAGACGACCAGGGAGGACTCAGATCTTCTCACGCTGCAAACGGGGAACTGAAAGTTAAATCTTCTTGAAATGAGAATATTTTCCCTTGATTTAAGCAGCTAAATAAGAGAATTTGCCAATGATATTAGTATTGTTACCCCTAAACTAAGATAACTAAATATTCTGCACTTGAAATCAGATGATGGCAATGAATTGTTCTTGTTTTAAGTGCAATTGGCAAATAGTCTTATTTAGCTGCTCAAATCAAGGAAAAATACCCAAAAAATTCAAGAAAATTTTACCTTCAGTTGCCTTTTTGCAGTGGAGGCTGTTCTCCTGCAGATCTAGACCAGCAGAGCCTAAATTACCTGATTCTGGCCTGATTAAGGCTGCTGCGCCCAGAGCAGCAGGACGTGTCACTGTGATGGCCGTCCTCACAGGGTTCTGTGGGCCTGACAGGGTTCTGTGTGTCGGCCTCACAGGGTTCTGTGTGTCGGCCTCACAGGGTTCTGTGGGCCTCACAGGGTTCTGTGGGCCTCACAGGGTTCTGTGGGCCTGACAGGGTTCTGTGGGTCGGCCTCGCAGGGTTCTGTGGGCCTCACAGGGTTCTGTGGGTCGGGCTCCCAGGGTTCTGTGTGTCGGCCATGTTTTCTGGCAGCAGCCTGTCGTCCCGCAGCAGGAAGCGTCCCGTCTCTGTAGCGCTGCATGCTAACTGTCTGGTTTCTCCTGCAGTCTGGGCTCAGCAGCGCTGCCTTTCAGCCTGGCCGGCTCCAGGTACTGACCAGCAAACGCTCCGCATCACACCTTTCTGGGAGAAACACATTCAGAGTCCATCAAGAGCAAAAACCCTGATCCCGCCCTCATTCCGTCCGCTTATCGGCTCCTAAAGAACATTTTGACTATCAGGGCTTTCTGAGGGAGCTTCGCTGTTTATATTTAGACTTTGCAAAGATCACAGTAAAAACTGTCTGACTGGAAGGAAATGGGAGCGGGATCAGGATTTTCCCTCAGAACTTCATATTTTCACTCAGATTTTCAATCAGATGCTGTTTGTGTATTTTAACTCCAGAGGCGACACTAAATATCTGAATTAATTATAGAAATAAGCTCAGCTCTGAAGGATTTAATTAAACAGGATGAAAGATGAACGTGTCCCGATAACAGGAGGAAGTTCTTGCAGTTTGCAGAGTCAGCAGTTCTTCATGGTTTGGAAACCTGTAATAATAATAATAATAATAATAATAATAATAATAATAATAATTCTAGATTCTGGTTCCTGCTGAGCAGATTTATGCATGTTTCTTTGTTCAGGATAAAATCATCTCTGAACAGAACAAACGAAAAGCTTTGTGTGTTTCTGGTGGACCGACCCGTCCTCTCCTGCTCCTCCACTGAATGTGGTGAAACGGTCCGGTTCCGACCCGATACAGAAGCCCGGCGCTCCTCAGGCGGAACCAGAGATAAATCTGTCATTAAGGAATAAACTTTACGGTTTGTTTTATGTTGATCATAAACGGATCAAAGTACAGAAACAGCAGGTTGTTGTTGTGCTGCTCAGTGGTCGCCAGCAGGGGGCGCTGTTCGCCTCAGATGATAAAATATAAAAAGCTCTTCAGTAATTAGTCCCAGCCCACAGAAACAGTTTATATAGATGCTTTTATTTCTCTCTAATTTAAAGCGGCTGAAATTTCTTCTGTCCTTTCAGAGGCTGCAGAATTTATTAATAGGAGCCAAAAGTTTAGATAAAATGTCTGAATGTGTTACAAGGAAAACACAGAAATGCCGTTTTTGCTGTTTTGTCCCACTTACATGGTTCAGATCAACAAACTCCTGTTGTTAATAATAATAATAATAATAATAATAATAATAATGATAATAATGATAATAATAATAATGTTAATAATAATAATAATAATAATAATAATAATAATAATGATAATAATAATAATGTCAATAATAATAATAATAATAATAAAATGAGACTAAGAGAACCTGAGTAAAACAAAAAGCTGTAAATAATTTATTATGGGGGATCTATGACTTTGTGTGAAAAGTATCCCCCCCCCCTGTTTAACTGCTCCTCCCTCAGCAGAAACAGCTGCCATCAGGTCCGGTTTTCTGGAGGCCGGTTCTGTTTAGGTGAGTTCTTGGTTCAGTTCGGGTCAGAGACGTGAACAGAGCTGGACAGAAAACGGGTTAACCAGACAGAACCAGGCAGAACCAGGCAGAACCAGGCAGAACCAGGCTGCTTCAGATGGATTTAATATTTTATTTTCTCAGGTGATTTTTGTCTGATTCTGGTTTATTGATCTGAAAAATCCAAATGTGACGAAAAGCAAAAACAGTAAATTAGTCAAACGTTTATTAATTTAGACTCCATACTAAACTAGCATTTAGCTTTAGCTGTGCTGGTTTGTTCGGTTCTGATCCAATCAGCTGCTTCAGAACATTTAAAGCTCTGATCCTTCAGCAGGACCAAATAAATGATCAGCTTTCATGTCATTAACTGGGATTAATTAACCATCAGAGCAGAAATCTGTGATCCGGCTCGGTGCCGCCGACCCATAAAAGCCCGGCTTTGTGCCGACGGCTGCAGTTCTGCGTCCAGTCGGGGAACCGGGGCCCGATCCGAAGCCGAGGAGCCGACGGTCGATGGGTAAATGGAGAGGGGATTCAGAGCAGCGCTAATGGTTCTGCTAATGGACTCCTTAATGTCCGTCCAGGGTGCATCATTACCTCAGTCTCCCATCATGCATCTGTGTGAGCCTGGAACAGTCTGAGGGCGTGCCTCACGGCGCCGGACGGATCCGTGCTGTTCGGGTCTGTGTGGACGCCATGCTGAACGTGGTTCCTGCCGCTCGGACCCTAACGGCTCGTCGTTCTCTTTCAGTGGACAAAAACAAGAGACCCGCCGGTACCGGCTCCCAGCAGAACCAGCAGAACCAGCAGAACCAGCCGCTGCCTGCTCCAGAACCGGTACGTCAGCTCTCTCTGCGTTTAAAATTCAAGCTGCAGCATCTTAAGCTGTGGTTCTGATGGAAACGGACCGCTCCTTTAGCTCGGCTCTGCGTTCATCAGAACAGAACCGTTCTACTGGACCCATCTCTGCTTCCTCTCAGCTGTCAGTGTTTTCTGTGCTCTTGTCCTCAGGTACCAGATGTTCTGAACGCCAACTCCCCAGCAGAACCAGCGCTCCCGGTCCAATCCCCCGATGGCTCCAGCCCTACGTCCGGATACACTGGACCCACTGGTCCAGGACACAAAGCCAGAACCGGGTCACGGACCAGCCCTAAACACGGGCCCAGGCTTCAGCATCCGACCCGACCCGGACCGGCGGCGCCAGCCGGCACGGTTAAACAGAACCAGAACAAAGAGCAGGCGGAGAAGCGGAACCAGGCCGTGGTCCAGCTGAGGCGGCTGCTGGTCCAGGGGAACCGGAAGGTGGAGGCTCTGGCTGCCGTCATCCAGCATCTCTTCTCTGAGGTATCTGCTCATGTTTACAGTCCTTTCTTAAAGAAACGGACCTCTGGACCGGTCCAGAACCACCAGCTGGGCTGAACCTGGGAGGGAAAGCTGCCCCGGTCCAAACAAACTCTCAGAGGGCCTGAGGAACTGCTGATGGAGTTACAGCCTACAGGAGGTTCTGACAGGGTCGGCCATTAATGGGCTGGCGCTGGTAGTAGTTCCCCTAACTGGGCTTTGACCCAGGGTGTGTCCGTCCACCGGGTCGGCACCGGGTCGGCTGTGACCCGCCAAGAACCGAGCAGAACGTGGAACGTTCTCAGCTGTGCAGAAGCTTCTAGGATGATTTGTTCCTGAGCTTCTCTGGTGTTGTTGTTCTGGGTCTGCCTAGTTAGCATGTCAGCTAGCTTGTTAGCTAGCCTGTTAGCTAGTTGGTTATGTAGCCTGTTAGCTAGCGTGTGAGCTAGCCTGTTAGCTAGCGCATTAGTTAGTTGGTTAGCTAGCATGTTAGCTAGCTGGTTAGCTAGACTGTTTGCTAGCGCGTCAGCTAGTTGGTTAACTAGCCTGTTAGCTAGCTCGTTAGCTAGTTGGTTAGCTAGCCTGTTAGCTAGCGCATTAGTTAGTTGGTTAGCTAGCCTGTTTGCTAGCGCATTAGTTAGTTGGTTAGCTAGCCTGTTTGCTAGCGCATTAGTTAGTTGGTTAGCTAGCCTGTTAGCTTCCACCACCTCTGCCTGCTATAGATGCAGAACTTCAGTTTTCAGCTCGGCAGGCTGGAGAAGCCCCTCGGTACTGAGGGTCCATCACCTCTCGCTTCATCCGGCCGTCCCTCAGGAGCGGCTCTCTAGCGCCACCTCTGGCCTGAAAGTTTGTCTTTTAGCAGTTTGGTCACTGGTGAGCTTTCTTGGCCACCGCAGGTTCTGGTTCAGGCCCAGGTTGCAGCAGCCCAGTTGGTTCTGTCCTGGTAAATTCAACTGGATCCAGAACCTCAGACTCAGCCGTGTCTCTAAAAGATGTTCCCAAAGAAAAGAACCGCTTTCTGTCGCCTGCTAGTTCTGATCTGCTGGTTCTGGTTTGATGGTTCTGGTCTGCTGATGAGGTGAATTGTTTGGGCTTGGTCTCACCGGCGCTGTGGGGAAACCATCAGGTATCTGCTGGTCCTCCTCCCTCCCCTCCAGCGGTCTGAACCGAGGCGGCAGGCTGTAATTACGGCGCCAGAACCTGATCGGACGGGTTTCTGTTCCCAGGGCAGCGGAGACGTCCGTCCTCGCCCAGAAACCAGCTCCTGAAATGTGACATGATGCAGACGACTCGCTGAGATGTTCTGCTTCAAGAACCTCCTTCCTCCATCACGTTCTCATTTGGGTTTTATCTATTTTCTCAGTTTCAGCCCAGTTCTTCTGCAAAGACCCGGTTTGCTCTGAAGATTCAAATATGATTATTTTAGAGCCTCCAAACGGAAGTTAAATAATTCTGAGATATTTCTGTGTTCCTCTGATTAACTGAAGATAATTGGTTTAAATCTTTATTTAATTCAGATTATTTAGTTTCTCTTTGGCATATAAACAAAATGATGCAGCATTTCTCATGGGGCAGGAACTGAAATAAAATAACGCAGTAATCAGCCTGAGGCGGGGAGCTGTGCGTGGGTTCTGGTTCTGACTGTTGCTCCACATATCGTAGCAGGTCAGGAGGACCATGGAGGCGTTCATGGAGAGGTTCTGACCCGTTCTTCTGACGCCCTCAGCTCCTCTCACCATCCTATGCAGGGTTCTCTCTCTGCCGTATAGCAGGAGCGACGCAGAACGTCGACTCTGAGTCTGGGTTCTGAGTCCTGGTCCGGTCCGGAGAGTCGCTGCGGTCGGGTTTTCCTGCTGCAGAGCTGCGGAGGCCGAGGTTGGGCCTGGAGCAGGATGTCAGTCCTCAGGTCCTGGACGTTGAAGCTCTTTGGTAAATATTTGCTCTCAGAGCAGAGGAGCAATAAAAACCGGCTCACAGACGAAGGTTTGGGTTTAAAAGCGTTCCTCGGAGCTGTTTCCTGTTGCAGCGTGTTCTGCTCCGGGTTCTGGGCTCCTCCTGGTGTCGTTCTGAGCTCCTCGGTGTGAATAATCACTCAGACAGCTGCACTAATCGATCCCTCAGGGCTTTCAGTCACGTTCCTCTGGCTTGGTTCCCCGTCAGCCGTCTGTGGCTCTCAGACTGAGCGCTAACACTATCTGCGTTTATTTAAGCGTCCAGGCGTCACCGCCACGCGCGGCAGGGACGATCCTTATCTCAGCGCGTGTAACTCAACGTACGTTAATACTTAGAATTCCTCCGTCTGCCGGGACGGCCTTCCTGATTGATTCTGGAGAACCCGGAGAACCCGGAGAACCGGGCGGCTCAGCGTGGAGCTGCAGGAGGAGCAGGAATGCAGCAGCGTGTTTTCTCTGAGTAAAGTCTTATCTAATCTGCTGGAAGGTGGCTGGTTCCCTGCAGGGGGGGGGCATGGAGGCGTTGTTGTTTCTCTCTTCGGTTCTTCGGTTCAGGGGAATCTGCCACCAGCAGAACTGACCTGAAGAAGCTGGTTTAGGCCCGTTAGAACCACGGCGATGGAGAAAGCGTGGTTCTTGATGCAGGAACGTCTGCTGGGCTTTAATGTCCTCCTGATGAGCAGCTTGGTTTCTCTTTCTGTGGGCAGAGGCATAAACGTGTGGCTGAACCAGAAGTTAAAAGCTGGAGAACTTCTGGTCCATCTGCATTCCAGCCTTAATGGGCTGAGCTGACGGATCCCTGCAGAGGGGAACGTCTGGTAGATGGTTGGAGGAGAGGTAACGCGTAGATGGGAGAGGTAAGACGGCTCTGAGCTTCTTCATCTCTGCTGACCTTCTGGTTCCCCTCAGGTTCTGATGGAGGAGGAACCTCCTCCTGCGCCTTAGAGACGCTGCTTCACCGTCTGAATTTAAAACTGGTCTTAAAACCTGTTTTTATTCTTCGGCTTTCGACAGCGAGACGTAGTTTGTTTGTTTTTCCTGGTTTTGATCTTTTATCGTTGCTGAGCCGTTCTTATCGTTCTTTAACGAGCTTATAGTTTACAGCTGTCCAGCCGTGGCTGTTTTTAAGCGTTTTATAAATAAAGTTATCATGGAATGACCTGAATCTGAGGTTGAGAAGGTGGATGAAGGACTTCCTGAATCATTTGGACCAACGGGGACGTTTCTCATGGACTAATCCCTCAGACCAGTTTCCATCCCTGCAGTCTTCCCCTCACAGGTCTGACAGAAAATACTGTGAACAAAACGATTAAAGGCTAAAGGAGGAGCCAGGAATGAGATCAATGCAGATCCGCCGGTTTGTCTGAAGGGAGGGGAGTGGAAAGAAGGCGGAGCGTGAAGGACCGGCGTTCCTGCGTCCAGCGTTGGCTCCCAGCAGCAGGAGGAGGAGGAGGGACAGGTACCGAGGGGGAGGAGCAGCCCCTTAGCTCCAGACAGCAGAGGAGAGGAAGGAGAGCAGCTGTGTGGTGTGTCCCTGAAGCATGGGCTCCACGGAGAGTAAACCCCAGACCGGGTCCGGTCAGAGCCTCCAGCACCGGCGCCGGAGGAAACGCAAGGTGGGTCTGAATCTGCTCCGTGTTTCTCTGGAGGAGATTAATCACGTCTTCTCAGCCTGGTGGACATGCGGTCCACTGGGGGCATTTAACCCGCCCCCCCGGGGCAGAGGGCCACTGGGCCCCCCCCCCCCGGGGAGCATTCTGGGGGTCAGGGTCTCACTCAGGAACCCAGAGTGTCATTCAGACCTGGATTTGAACCGAGAACCTTTCCAGGACGTGAGCCCCCTGCTCTAACCACTGAGGGGGACGGATCTCCTCAGGTTTCCAGGTGTTTCCAGGTGTAACGTGTGTCTGTGAGAACCGAGCCGGCTGACTGGAGCCGGACCGCAGGAACCGCAGGAACCGCAGGAACCGCAGGAACCGCTGCTCCTTCCTCTGTTATCTGAGTTTTATTCCTCTCCACATCCAGACCTTCACGCTCCTCTCTGGACACGCTTCCCCCCCCGCTGCTGTGGGATTTCAGAGGAAACCCGATGCAGATGTGCGGCTCGGCGCCGGCGTGTGGCGGTCCGAGTGTTTACGAGCCAGAGTGCGCCGGTCGGACGGTTCTGCTGATCCGGCTCTCGCCTCACTGGTTCTGCAGCAGGAAGGTTTCCTCCTGAACAAAAGGAATTTCCTCGTCCTTTAAGCAGTAAAGAGCGGCTGACGGCGCGTCACGAGTCTCTGATCTGGAGTGCGGGGAAACCCGCTGCAGCTGAAAGCAGTTCTGCGGGTCGGGTCGACGGCGTGGAGGTGTTGTGTAAACAGAGACGGTGGATTCAGGCTCTGCTGTGGAAACGAACATTAAGCCGTCAGACTCTGACAGGACGGTCAGAGGTCAGAGGGCAAACCTGTCAGACGTTTCTCTTTAAATTTAAGATGCTTTTACACTAAATGTCTGTCTAATCCAGTACCTGACCAGGTAAATAAACAGATTTATCTCAGATTATTTAAAACAAACTCAAAACCAAGATTAAAGACCCACTAAATATGACCTGGCAGCCGAATTATTATTATTATTATTATTATTATTATTATTATTATTATTATTATTATTTTTTTTTTTTTTTTTTATTTTTTTTTTTTTTTTTTAGCCTTTTTAGCATTTTTAGATATTAAAGACACAAAATAATAATTAAAAAAAGAATTTAATCTGCTGGTAGAGGATTATTTCTCTAATGCATCTAATTTTATATAATCTATCTTCAGAAGGATTGCATTAGGTTAAATGTTTGCTTTCTGTTTGAACTAAAGTTAATCTAAGATGAGATAAGCAAGCTAAACAAAGTGAAGCTAAATTAAACTGAAATAACCAGGTCAAGGTGGGCAAAGATAAACTCAGTAAATTAGAACGAGTCCAGGAAGACAAAACTAACCAAAACAAAGCTAGCTCAAGCTAAAATAAGATGAGTTAAGGCAGGTTTAATGAGCCAGGCCGAGGTAAACTTAACTAAATTAAGAGAAACTAAGTAAATAAACTTTAATAATATGAAGAGAACTAAAAGATAAAATGTTTAGGCCAAGATGAGCTACAGGTTGGTTAAACAAAGCTAAAATAAAGCTATTTAATATGATCTAAGCTAATGTAGGCTAAACTGAGCTAAGCTAACGGGTAGAATAACAAAAATCTGGGTAAAAGAGGCTGAGGTGGACTAACTAAGCTAATTAATGCTAATGTAGAACTGGATTAAAATAAGATAGACTCAACAAAGCTAAACTAAAGTTGAACCAATATAAAAAATGGTTTTCTAATTAACTTTATTAAGAGGCAAAGACTTCTAAATTATACTTTGGGTAGTTAGCTAAACTGAACCGTGGATAACCTGAGATTAGCTAGGCTAATCTAAAGCAGGCTAAAGGTAAATTACACTAAAATGAGGGTTATCAAACAATATATTGTTCTTTATAGACTTTATTATCAAAATAAATACATGTTTCAGAACAAACAGTTTATGTTTTCAGTATAAATTACTAGATTTAGAGCAACACAAGTGAAATTACTGCTTTTGTTGAAGTTTATTTTGGAAAGTTAAACAAAGATTTATCAGCCATCTGATCGCTGAAGGAATACAGAGCTTCAGATAATATCTCCTTGTCAGATAAAATATTATCTGTCAAATATTCTTATCTATGGGAATATTTTAGCCACAACAACGAGATGTCTGATAAATAAAACAATGTAGCTGTCGTTGTTTTTCTCTCTGTGTAATTATGATATAAATTAGCATTAGTGAGCATCTCAGCGCACTAATGCTAAATAACATGGAAGCATTTTCTGTGGATGCAAACATTCAGATTGTGTGATTCTGCAGCTCGTCTCTGTTTTCTCTGCAGAGAGAAGAGACGGTGAAGCAGAGGAAGGAGCTGTCGGCGGAGCTGGCCAGGCTCAGAGAGGAGCTGGGTGAGCTTTTCCTACTCGTCAGCAGGATCCGCCCTCCATCCCTTTATTTGCATTTCAGCGCCGCCGCAGGGCAACGGCTGCTCAACGTTTACTGATAATGGCCGCGGTGCAGCTGCTGCACGCAGGCCGTGACCTGCAGGTTTATCAGCTGCTGGTGACATGAACATCAGCAGCAGCGACGCAGGATTCAAACACGACACCGCTTTAAAACATCAGAGGCTTTTATTCTGAAAAAGCTCACATCCAGTTTCTGATCAGAGAGAAGTTGAGTTTCAGAACGACAGAATTAATGCAGATAAATACATTAAAATAGAACCCCCACGACTGCAATCAGGTAAAATATTATTTATTAATACAACAGCAGACCAATCTTCCATAGAAGACGTTTTCTCTTTAGTTTTTCTTTTGAAAAAGTTTCCATCAGGTTAATCGGCTTAAATAAGACATTTAAATAAATGTTGGCAATAAATGTCCAGAGAGAACAGAGACAGAACAGCAGATTTAGTGATTCAACCGTTCAGAGTAAAAAACTGTGGATTATTTTAAAAAGATGACAAACTGACAAAGAAAACACTCTAAATAAATTGTATGAAATAATTATAATAAAATAGAACGCTGCTGAGGATCTGAGTGTCGGCTCGGCTGCTGCAGCGTCTGGTTGTCCTGCAGAAGGTCGCTGAGCCCAGACTGATGTGACTGGTGGGAAACCGGATCCATCAGAACCGGATCCATCAGAACCGGATCCATCAGAACCAGGCAGCAGAAATAACCCGGTCAGGTTCCACAGTTTGTTCTAAGCTTTATTATCCTGGTTCAGGAGCGACGCTGGAGAGACCCGGTTCTCCTGATGGTTCACCCAGACAGCAGCTGAGGTTCTGCTGCGTGTCTGAGGCGTGGCGCCGTTTGGCAGACGCTTCAACCTGCAGCCAGAGCCAGAACCCCGCTGGGCCCGGTTTACTGGAACCGACGGCGCTGCCGCCTGCATGCCGTTACGTAACTGGGTTCATGTTTCATGTCAACACAGCAGCAACACAAACTCAGCTGTTTCTACACAAACACTAAAGTTTTCACACCCTGCAGAGCTTTCCACAGTTCTGAAATAGAGCAGAGCAGCACAGTACCAAAGCCTGTGACTTTGACTAGGCCATCATCTGCTCTGGTCTAAACATCCCATAATACCTCAGGCTGGTTCTCCTGCTGGGAGGTGGACCTCCTGCTCAGACTCAGGTTCTCCTGCAGGATGGTCCTGATGTATCTCCATCCATCTCCCAGCAGCTCTGACCTGCTTCCCTCAGCATGATGCTGCCTCCACCGTGCTTCACTGTGGGGGACGGTGCGTTCAGGTCCGCTAATAAAAGCCAGACGTGTCCCGTTAATAACCAAGAGCAGCTTTACCAGAGGGAGGGGGGCTCTAGTAGAAGTTCATATCTGCTTCAGATATTTCTATTAACTGGAGCCTAAAATCACCAACAGTTTTAAAACGGCTGGATCAGCGCCTGGGAGGACGTTTCTCTGGAGTCGTTCATGTCCGTTTGTTAGAAAGTATCCACCTCTGGCTGCTCCGATCAGCCAAACCTGTAAACGCTCCATCAGAACCGGCGCCGGGCGGCCGGGTCCGGGTTAAGGACGTTGTGTCTGAGCGGCCGTCAGCTGCCATCGGCTCTGGGACAGGCGTCCACACAGAGCCTCATTCAGGCTAGCAGCAGCTGGCAGCAGCTGCTGTCTCTGCTGCTGCCAGCTGCTGCCAGCTGCTGCTGCCTCCGACGGCGCTGATCCGGACCCAAAGCGCTGCAGATGCGTGGTCCAGACCTCAGAACCCAGGCGGATTCCCAGCTGCATGAAAACCTGGATGTGTGAAAGCGTTGGCGCTCGGCGTGCTGCTGGGTGGAGGAGGAGGAGGAGGTGGAGGTGGAGGAGGTGGAGGAGGAGGAGGTGGAGGAGGCCTGCATGTGCTTGCACCTCTGAGAGGAATGCTGCATGCCGCGGCGCTGACGGTGGGCAGATGTGTGAGGGCTGGATCTCACGTCTGCTGCAGGAAGAACTCCTCAGGAATGTCGGCTCGTCTGATTCCCAGCAACCTTAACGCTGAGCTCCTCTTCCCCTCCAGCCGCCTCGTCACAATGCTGCCAGAGTCTGCAGGCGGAGAAGGAGGAGGCGAGGGCCAACCTGGAGGAGGCCTTGAAGCGGACGGAGGAGCAGCACCAGGAGGAGCTGGTGGAGCTGGAGAACAGGTGAGAGTCTCTGACGTGGAACCAGACGCTTTGCTGCAGGTTTGCTCAGAGCTACCAGCTTGTTTTCATTCTGAAGGTCCATTTAGTCCAGAAGCTTCTGAGTCTGAGAGGATCAGAGATGTTCAGGTAGAACCGCTTCTACAGGATGTTCTACAGGATGTTCTACAGGATGTCCCTCAGTGCAGCGGACCTCCTTCTCCTCCTACTAAGCAGGATTGCTTGAGGAATCTGCAGGAAATTCAAGGAGAAGAGAAGAAGCGTGAAGTCCAGAGGAGCAGCCAGTTTCTCTGGGATGGACCAGATCCAGATGGACCACCACAGAGCAGGAACCTGGACCGGATGGACCCAGATGGACCCGGATGGACCCGGATGGACCCGGATGGACCCAGATGGACCCGTTCTCCAGAGGTTCGGTGGAGAAGCAGCAGCCAGGTTCTGCAGCGGTAGGAGGTGGGACCATGGTTCAGATCTTCTCCTCTGAGCCACATCTGCTGCCTTCTGGACCTCATCTTCTCCAAGAACATCCATGCAGTCTCCACCAAGACGCCGGCTGAGGAAGAGGAGGGTCCGGCTGCCTGGATAGGAACCAGAACCCAAACGTCTGGGTTCCTGGTCTGGTCCGCTGCTGGTTCTAACGGCGCCGTCTCTCTGTGGGTTTCAGGCTGAAGAGCTTCTACCAGGAGGAGTGGGACAAGGTCCACCTGCTCTACCAGGAGGAGGCCGACAGGTGCCGCCTGCTGATGGAGCAGCAGGTGAGCAGCTCCATCACCTTTCCTCTGATGATTGCAGCAGAACCAACTGGACCTGAGCTGGGCCGGCTGTGCTGAATCCTGACCTGTGGCTGGTTTTGCTGCTCAGGTGGAGGAGCTGAGGAGGCAGCAGGAGGCGGAGAGGAGGCGGCAGGAGGAGGCTCACAGCCAGACGATGGAGGCGGTCAGGCAGGAGTACGAGGCGTCCGTTAGAGGTGATCCTCCGGTCCGAGGAGACGTCCCGGTTCCTCGTTTTCAGAACCTGAACCTGGTTTTCTGTTGCAGAGCTGAAGAGGAACCAGCAGACGGACCTGGAGGTTCTGCAGAGAACCCTGAGCGAGACCCAGACGTCTCTGACGGTAAGAGTGGAACCGCGTCACGCCTGCTTCCTGTGCCGGCCTTCAAAGTAAAGGTCATCCAGAATTAATCACCTGACCCAGTAGAACCAGAACCTGGTGTCCAGAGGGACGTAGACCTCCATCCCATAGATCCGCTCTGCCGCCTGTGGCTCCTTCTGCTTTGGCTCTGAGAACTTAGACCAAACATACGGGAAAGAATCGCTCAAAGTTTCTAAATGTAAAGATAATTTAATAGTTAGCTTTAGGATGCATTTAGTTCTGCAAGATATGCAACATTTCCATGAAGAAATAATTTTTTATATTTTACTTTAGATAAATAAAGCATCTTTTTGTCAATAGGTTGCAAACGACTTTTCCATCATTTTGATGCCATTTGCTATAAAAATCAGATGTTGAAGAAAATGCATTAAACCTAAACATAAAAATACTGTTGGTTAAATAATAAAAACTGTTAAATCCTTAATTAAAAAAAATAAATTAAACAAATTTCCCATAGTACACTATAAACACATTGTTTCAAACAGACTGATGGCAGAAATAGTTCTTTAGACTCTAAAGGTTCCTGAGCCCTGGGTTAGATTAGCTGTGTCTTAATTCTCTCTCTCTCTCTCTCTCTCTCTCTCTCTCTCTCTCTCTCTATATATATATATAAAATGCGTCAGTGTGTTGTAGAGAGCCTGTGAGTCAATAGCTGCGTCTCAATTCGGCGGCTGCGTCCTTGGAAAGACGCATTTTAAGGCCAGTAACGTCACAACGATGCGCGGAGGCTTTCCCATTTGGCAAAAATTCTGAGGATGCTTAAAATGCAGCCTTCTAATGCGTCCTCCTTTTCCCCGAATTCTGAGGATGCACCGCTACCGTCCTTAGTGGCCTCGCCTGCCATAAGATTTCCCAAGATGCTTTGCTCGCTTTTTAGTGAAAGTAGTGATTTAAATCAGTTATTTACAGGGTTTGTACACATTTAACTATTCAATTCAAATTACTAAAGTTACAAACATAAGCTTATATCAAGTCTTACAAATAAATATAAAATTTTATATTTAAACATATTTATCAATCTGCTGACAAGCGTTTGTTTAATAACTGGTATATTATGATCATTAGCAGGAACCTGGCTGAAAATAATATCAGGTAAATGTTACCTCTCCACTGCGCTCTCCCGGCCTGAGAAAAATTCGTCGCCGGTTTTACTGCCGCTGAAGCCGTCTAAACCGACTCTCCTCCTCCAATAACAAGTAAATTAAAAAAAAAAATTTCCATATCCATTTTTTTGTCGTCTGCCGCTGTTTTTCCCGGGCTTGGGGTAGACGTGATGACGTCGTGTCACAACCAGGAAGTGCTCCAAAGGCTAGACCGTCCATTTACCAACGGCTGAGGATCCTTTGAAGGACGCAGCTACAGAATCTCAAAGAATTCAATATTTCCTGCAGTTTATTTCCTGTTTGTGATGTCATCTAAAAATGGTTTAAGAGGCAGATATCAGAACCGGGTTCTGCCAGAGGTCTGGGAGACGGGTCAGAACCAGAGTCTGACCTCCATCTGCGTTGTCCTCCTGCAGGAGAAGATTTCGGCGCTGTCGGCAGAAAACCAGGACCTGAGTGAGAAGCTGCGAGCAGAAGAGGAGAGGAGGCAGCGGATCCTGAGCGACCGGACCGCGGTAAACCCAGACAGAACCCTGACAGAACCCAGACAGAACCCAGGAACGGGTCCAAACAGCAGATCTAAAGGTTTAGGTCTTCATCTCCGTCCCCAGTAGGGGGCGCTGTCTTAAGCTCCTATAGAGAGGATCCTTTCACGTAAAACTAGAAGTTTCCAGAGATTTCTCCTCCATAAAATCAGGTTCTGCAGAACCAGAGTCCAAACAACCTTTAATGAATTTGGCCTAAAGCAGCGAAACCTGAGGCTCTAACATTAAAACTGTAGTTTGCTTTTAAAGTCACATTTTATTCCATAAACTGTAAATTTGCAGGTTAGCTGTGAAGTCTGGAGAATTTTCCAGTTCTAGAAAACTAGAATCAAAGAACCTGGAGCACGGAAACATTTCCGTTCCCATATTCTTTAATCCAGCTGACTTTATGCTCCAGATGTAAACATCAGGCTAATAATCTGGCGGTGAGCGCTGGGGAAATGAGTCAGGGCGCCCCCTGCTGGTGGCCGGCTGTAACAGCGTCTTCTTCCTGCAGAAGGACTCCCACACGCTGTACCTGGAGCAGGAGCTGGAGAGCCTGAAGGTGGTGCTGGAGATCAAGAACAACCAGCTGCACCAGAAGGACAAGAAGCTGATGGAGATGGACAAGCTGGTGAGCGCCGGGACTCGGGTCCAGAGACGGGAAGGTTCTGCTCTCTGGTTCTTCATCCGCGACCCGTCTGTGTTTCAGGTGGAGACCAACGTGAGGCTGGAGGAGGTTCTGAAGAAGGTGCAGCAGGAGAACGAGGACTACAAGGCCAGGATGGACAAACACGCGGCTCTGTCCAGGTGAGAACTCCGGCAGCTGCAGAACCAGCAGAGATCCTGCCGGGCTCAAATGGGCCGGCGGCACCAGCCGCTCTGCAGATCCTTTATCTCAGAGAAGATAAGAGCTCAGGCCTGTTCAGAACCTGAGAAGGTTTATTTTATCCCCTTTAACCAGAGGTGGAGCGCGGACCTCCTCAGGTTCAGTTAAATACTAAAACGTTCAGTTTTAAATTGAAACGTGATTATTTCTGATTACAGGAAGACGTCCAGATTCTGTTAATTAATGAATGAAAAGCCAAACTTCAGCTGGGCAGAAAATCAGTTTAACAACAATGGAAACATGATTTTACCACAGAAATGTTCTGTTGAGGTCTGGTTGTGTTCCTCACAGTCATGGGGAGGACCTCTGACAGCAGACGGTCCCCCCCCCGTCCTCCAGGAGGACCAGGAGCTCAGAGTAGAAACACCTGCAGCTCTGGGAGGTTCTGGTGCCGGTCCGCTGGGCTTTACCGGGTCCAAACGTCAGTGTAGCCGTTGCCAGGAGGCTCGTCAGCACAGATGCTGATTTAATTTGTACCGACCCAGACGGCCAAACGGCTGCTTTAATCACTGGGGCTACACGAGTTCTTCCTTCCACTCAACTTTCCACAGAAATGAATGGGTTAGCCTGTGAGCAGCTGATCGGCGCTGACTGCCGGACCAGAACCCATCAGAGAAACTATGGGACGTTCTAAAAGTTTCTGAGCTGCTCATCTTGTTTCACCAGAACCCGGGTCGGTTAAAGGAGTGGTTCTGTGGAGAACTCTGAGCAGACAGTATCTTTCCAGGACTATGTGGGTTACGCTGTGATCGGGTCAGGGTGGCAGAACTTTGCTTCTCTTGCTGTTCCAAACGTTCTCCATCACATTAGTTCCTGAGAACGTTCTCCAACACAAATCTTTCACCTCTAAAGTTGTTCTGTGCAGAATTTATAGAACCGTTCGTCTGATCTGCTGCTGAATAATTTCTGCTCCACGTTGTTGTTTTGTATCAAAGCTGATCAGAACTTCTGGTCTCCAGCCGACCCGGTTCTGCTCTGACGGCTCTCTGTCGCCCCCTGCAGGCAGCTGTCCACGGAGCAGGCGCTCCTGCAGCAGACGCTGCAGAAGGAGTCAAAGGTCAACAAGCGTCTGTCCATGGAGAACGAGGAGCTGCTGTGGAAGCTGCACAACGGCGACCTGCTGGGCAGCCCCCGCCGCCCCTCCCCCACCTCCCCCTACAGCTCGCCCCGTAACTCCGCCTCCTTCCCCCCCACAGCGCCGCCGCTGTCTCCCAGATAACCCAGAGACGCCCCCGCCTCCGAGCCGGGACGCCCGCCGGCTGCAGGACGTCACCGCCAGCGTCCCGGACGGCTCGGAGGCGAGCGGCGCCGACGCAGACCGAGCGTGGAACCGACCTCGCTCCCTCAGCCTCCACCACACGCCTGGAGCTCCTCAGGGTCCGGCAGGTCCTCCTCCTCTGATGGGAGGAGCGCAGAGGAGCGAGGCGCGGGACTCCCGGCGTTCTTCAGCCTTCTTAAGAACCTTCTTCTCCCAAAGAGCGAAGCTCAATCAGCCGATCCGCAGAGGACGAAGCTGTGGAACCCTGGAGGAACCCTGGAGGAACCCTGGAGGAACCCGCAGGTCCTCACACCTCACCTCTAAACTCTGTGGAATGTAAATGGATGGTTCCTCCGCCTCAGAGCCAAATATGCAGTTTATTTAACATGAAATGTCCCCCCCCCCCCTCCAGACAATATGTGTTCCTGTCCCTCACATCCTCTCTCACCGCCACGCTGGCCTCTTTAGACCCAGAAGTGTCTCCTTGTTTGTTCTGAAGAACCTCAGATTTACCCAGAATGCCTCATTGTTTTAACGTTCTGCTTTATTCGTGCACACAGAATAAAAAGAGTCTGACATGAAGGCGGCAAGCAGACCGCTCTCTTTATTCCAGACGTTAGACGGGTCCCGCCGGCTGCCCGCCCTCCACCATGTTGGGGCCGAACTGCTCCGCCCACCGCTCCACGATGGGGGGCGGGTTCTCCAGGTCGGCGGCGCGCACCATCATCACCACCGACTTGATGGCGTAGGACCAGCCGTGCCACACGTACCACGCCACGCCGTCGTCGCTCATCGCCTCAAACGGCCCTTTGAACTGCTGGTCGTTCAGGTTCCCCGAGTCACACCTGAGGAGGAGGAGGAGGAGGAGGAGGAGGAGGAAGATCAGTCTGACTCTAACCCCCCCGCCCCGTCCCGCAGAGAGGCGGCCGTCCCACCTGCAGAACCACCAGCCGGACCTGCTGTGGCGGATGCAGCGGCCCTGGTCGGCGGCGGCGTTGATGTAGTTGGGGTGGTCGTAGGTGCTGAACTTGATGCCGCCTTTGCAGGGGCTGTTGAAGTTGAGGCCGCGGGCGTCGGCCAGGGCGTCGCCGGCGGTGCCCACGTAGTCGCCCACATGCAGCTGGTACTGGTCCTGCAAGCAGAGGAGGGTTAGGCTCATCATGGTGGCTCAATCACAACACGCAGTCACAGACCCCAAAACGGCTGATTTCCCCTAAATCTGCCCAATCAGGGACTGGTATGGAGAGCAAACAGCGCCATGATGCAGGAAATGGAAAATCAACTACAAAGTTTACCTTTATTTTACTTTGAAGTCAATAATTAAAATTAAATTTATTATTTAATTCAGATCAGGCCAAAATACCATCATGAAATAATTAAATGGTGAAAAACTATAAAAATATTTTGGTAAATAATGAAAATAGTTGGGATTTCAGACTTTTATAATATTGACCTTATTTCAGTTTTAATTGTCCTGATGCTATTAAGCTATTATTTTGAATGACTTCCTGTAAAGACGAGGGGTCAGTGGGCGGGGCTAACAGCTCATTAGACAGCTGATTGGACTCCAAAACGTCCTCACAGGACCATCCAATGATAGGCTGGTGGACGGATGACCTGCCGAGGTTAACCAATCAGAAGCTCAGGTTAACCAATCAGGAGCCGGGGTCTATCTAATGAGCCAAAGTGAGTCTAAATCATCTAAAGTATGATATATATCAATAAACATTGATAAAATTCTTTCTGATTTGACTTCATGTGATCTTATTTATTTGAAAGTGTGACGAGAAAACAGATGTCAGGTCTGCAGGAGGTTCTAGCAGAGGTCAAACGCTTTCAGACGCTCGTCTCTAAGGTTTTCCACGGATCAGGGAAAGAGAAGTTTTTCGTTTTTAGTTTCAGATTCAGGTTTATGTTTCCATGGCGACGCTGATGTTCCACGATGTTAACCGTTGAATTAAAGCCGGGTCGGTCCAAATGGGAATCCAGAACCAGCAGGTCAGACTTTAAAGAAAGCGGGTAAGAACCAAAGTCCTGCAGAGCCTCGTTAATCCTGTACCACAGAACCGGGCCTGGATGGGCTGCAGCGCCAGAACCGGGCCTGGACTTCAACGACCCGATTCAGACTTTGGTTTAATGAAGGAAAGAATAAAACTGAATTTCCTGCTTCCTGTGGACGTCTTCAGATCGGTTCTGGTCAGAAGTTTACATACGGTACCCAGGATTCTCTGGACTCTGATTCTGCTGCTGGTTTTAATGTCATGCAGAAGGTTCCGGTTCTAAAAGCGGACCGGGCCGGTTCCATCGGACCTCTAGAACAGGGGTCCCAAACTTTTCTGCCTGGGACCCAAAATTACAAAACCAGTCTGGCGCCCCCTTGTTAGCGTGGGGGGGAGTGTTTTTCTTTTTATGTAAATTATGTGAATAAAGTTTTTGTTTTGTGAGAACTTAAAAATCTGCATTCTGTGTTAAAATGAGGAAAGTAGAGCATCTGGTCCAGTTATACTTCATGTTCCCCAATCAGGGAAATACTAAACCTCTTCAGCACCTCAGCATTAAAATATTATTAATATCAGCACTTTGAAAAGATTATTATTTTAATATTATGACTTTATTCTCACCATTTCCAAATAGAAAATGGGTTTTGGGTCTTTTGTAGATTAAATGAAATTAATTATTGGCCACAAAGGGGAAAATTTCCACAAGAAGGATTTTAGATTATTTTTACATATTTGTCAGAAAAACTTTGTGGTAAATTATTGGGAGAAAAAAGACAATTTTCCACAATAAAGCATAAAGTTGCTACATTAAAACCAGGAAGTTCTGTAATATTGCAAAGGAGGTTCTTCCACAAAGTGGAACCGATGGAACAGCGGCCGCTTCAGTCCAAACAGTCGGATTTATCAGAACCGAGGAACAAACGGATGTAACAATCTTTAAGAACCGGGTCCGTTTAGCTGAATTCATGGAGGACTTTCTCTAAACCTTTAGTTTAACGACTCTTCTCTCCTGGACCGGACCGGAACCGGGCTGCTCCAGCTGTTCTGTGAACAGGAGTGGGTGGTTCTGAATATCCTGACCCAGTGGGGACGGATCAGAGTCTGTGTTTAACTGCTGATCCTAACAAACGGCTCCAGAACCTTCAACGTTTCTCCTCCTCAGACGTTCCCCGGGTTCTGAGCCGTGGTCGGTACCAGCTGGACTCAACCCTGCTCACTAACTAGAGGCTGACTGACCTCATCAGACATTTAGGCCCGTATGAATACTTCTGACCCTGAGGGGGTTCCAGAAAATCTAAAACTTTTGCTCCACATTGTTAATCTGACTGGACCCGGGAGTTTGACCCAGCAGAACCGAGGCTCGTGTCAGACCAGAGGTTCTCCTCGGACCGGTTCTGATCTCAGCTCAGCGCCGCGGTTCTGATCTCAGCTCAGCGCCGCGGTTCTGATCTCAGGCAGAGAAAACCTGCAGATGGAGACGGGCCAGACGACCTTGACTCTCTCTAGTCTAAATAGGACTCGCTGTTTTGGGAACCGGGGAAGGCAAGGTTAGGGGGGGGGGTCACGTTTCTGGGTCTTATCTCAACGGTTCCATGAAAGCACCACAGTGTTCCACCTTCTCATCGTCCACCCGGAAGTTCTTGTACTCGGCGAAGCGCTGGTTCCCCTCTAAGTCCTCGGTGTCGATGTGCAGATCGTAGTTTCCTGCAGAGTTGGAGCAGCAGCAGCAATTTGAGGAGAGTTCAGTAGAAACCAGAGAATTCAGTAAATTTACGCAGCACCTGAACACAACACGACCTCAAGCTAATTATAATTATCCTAACTGATCAGTTTTATTAAACAATTTATTCAGTTTATTCTTCAGGTTAAGTTTCCTCTCTAAGGAAACCCAGCAGGTTGCATCAAGTCTCTCCAAGCAGCATTCACTCCTCCTGAAAGAGCGTAGAGCCACAGTGGACAGTCGTCTGCATTGTTGATGGCTTTGCAGCAATCCCTCATACTGAGCATGCATGAAGCGACAGTGGAGAGGAAAACTCCCCTTTAACAGGGAGGAGAACCTCCAGCAGAACCAGAACCAGGCTTCCTGTTAAAGGGGAGTTTTCCTCTCCACTGTCGCTTCATGCATGCTCAGTATGAGGGATTGCTGCAAAGCCATCAACAATGCAGACGACTGTCCACTGTGGCTCTACGCTCTTTCAGGAGGAGTGAATGCTGCTTGGAGAGACTTGATGCAACCTGCTGGGTTTCCTTAGAGAGGAAACTTTCTCACCAACCTGGAGGATCTGATGGAAGCTGACTTTCTAGAGGAAACCTGCTGGGTTTCCTTAGAGGAACCTGAAGCTTCTGATTATTAGACGCAGGTATACTCACCTTGAGCGGTGATGCGGTGCAGCGGCTCGTTCCCCAGCCAGAACTCTCCTTCAGGGGAGAACAGATCTCCAAAGCCGTGGCTGTACTCTGACCAGGTTCTGCAACAAACATTCACAAGATCTTTGGAAACCAGAACCTCAGAACCTCAGCCCGTCATGCACCAGAGGAGACGGCCACTGAGCACGGCGGTGGAGGAATGGTGATGTGGGCGTTTCTCCCCACCTGTCGAAGGTCTCCTTCCCGTCTCTCCTCCTCTGGAAGACGGTCCAGCCTCCGCCGTTGCTCATGTCGCAGTAGACGCTGAGCGCCGTGGGCGAGCCGTCGGGCCGGATCACGTACAGGCCGCTCGCCACGTTCCCGTCCTCGAACACCTCAGAGCAGTCTGGACACACAGCAGACGGCGTTCCTGCGCCTTTAAGGCGATTTCACACCCAGCAACAGAACCCTGAACATCCCAGAGCTCATCAGATGGTGACATCAGAGCTACGAGATCCACCTGCTGCTAAAGGATTCCTCTAATTCACTGTTTATTCTGGATAAATGTTAACTAATTTATTCCTGACAGACTCCAGGAGGAAATCCTGTTATTAAGGTGAATAATGCAGAGGAACCGGTTCAGTAACAGAACGATCAGAACCGACCTCTGTAGAGGTTCTGCTGGCTCAGGAACATGTTGGGGATGAGCTGCAGCTGCTGCGTCTGGCTGCTCTGCAGCTCCTGGATGTAGCGGTGCTGCTCGTTGATCACGTTCATCAGGCCCTGGATCTCCGCCTCCAGCCGCACCACCTTCTCCTCGCACAGCAGCGGCGCCTGGACCGGAACCAGAGCACAGCGCCGGGTCAGAACAGCAGGACTTTAAACACGCAGGACGGAGAACGACACCAGCAGCTCATCGCTGCTTTGGCTCCAAAGATCTGAGAAGATCTGCAGGAGATCAGAAAATATTCTGCCTACGCGTCACTTTGACTGTTCCTGCGTTACAGCGGATGTTATGACGACGTATCTGTGAGATATTCAACCTGCAGGAGAGAAATAAAGACAGGATGAAGGTGAGAAGGAGAGGAACCCAGGAGGAGCCTCCAGGGAGCAGAGGTGGAGGAAAGTCTCCGGTGTGTCGGTGATGAAAGAATCTCAGCGAGAACGAAAGGAAAGGTGGAGACAGAGGAAGAGGAGGAGATGAAGATGCTGAGGTTCTCTGGGACAGACGAGGATGAAGAGGAAGGAGTCCATCAGAGGGACGGCTCAGAGTAGAAGTGGAGATGAAGCCAGAGATGGTTGGACATGTCCAGAGGACGATGGTGGCCTGGAGGAGCAGAGAGGAGCTTTATGGAAGGAGGGAAGAGGAGAAGAAGGAGGGAAGAGGAGAAGACGAGGTTAGATGGAGACGCCTGGAAGGAGGAGAAGAAACGTTCATCTCAGAGAGTTTTACCCAGACATGAAGTTCTCCTGATGAAATGATCACTGCAGCAAAAATAAACCACAAAAATATCATTTAAATAAAAACCTGATGGGTAAAAATGACAAGAACACAAACTATTAATTAACTAATTCACTATTAATAATTATTAAAATGCTTCAGAAGAGGAACGCTTTTACACATTCAGCCGGTTCTCCGTCCTGCTTCCAGAACCGGGTTCTGTCATTAGAGGCGGAGTCTGTGCCGTCCTGCAGCTGCTGGGGGGGGGGACCTTCAGCCAATACAGCAGCTAGCTGCAGGGTTCTACAGGGTTCTGCAGAGTTCTACAGGGTTCTGCTGGGTTAGCATACCGGGTTTGGATGTGAAGCTTTAGATCGGGCTGAGAACATGGAACTGTGACTCTGCTGCAGAACACAGAGACGATCACATTCTCCTTCTTTCCTTCATGTCTCCATGCAGCTGTCTGTCCCTCAGGATGACAGACAGCTGCATGGAGACAACCTGTCTCTCATCCTGAGCGTCTCAGACGGTTAATATGTTCCTCCGCTGTCGGCGCCGGGCCAGAGGAAGTCCAGCCAGCAGGACTTTCATGCCTGGACCTGCCAGGAAGCGGAGCTGCTGACGCTGAACCAGAAGGTTCTCTGGACCACTGGTTCCTCCAGCAGCCAGAAAACCGTTAATACCCAGAGACTGGAGACATCACTTAAATTAATAATGTTCTTATTTTTGTTAAATATGATATCGTCAGACTGAACTATAACCCAGAGTCTCAGACTGAACTATAACCCAGAGTCGTGGCATCAGACCCAAGCAGCCGTTTAGCTCCTGAAGGTCATTTAAAAGCCGATATTCTGGATTTTCTCAGGTTAACGGGTCTGAGTTCTGCTCCATCCACGTGGTTCCAGCTGGTAGAACGCTGGGAACCCGGTTCTAGGATGGTCAGGATGACTAAACCTGGATTAATGCCCCAGATGACGGCACCAGGAAGCAGCGTGAATGAAGCGGGGCGAGGCGGGTTCCCTGAGGTTCCCCACAGCCGGTTCTACCTCAGCGCAGAACCTTCATGTCGGTTCTGGACCAGTTTAAATCCGTCTGAAAACCCAAATCAGCTTCCAGAGAACTGACAGATATTTATTTCATTCATTCACAAATAAAACTTTTATAAATTTCACGTTTTAAAAACAGAAGAAATTAATGAAAAGATTTAGAACTCATATAGTTTTCACCTTTCCCCTACACTGCAAAAACAGATCTAAAAATAAGTAAAATGTTCTTAAAGTTAGTGCATTTATCCTTGATTTGAGCAGGTAAATAATATTATCTGCCAATGGAATGAGTATTTTGACCCCTAAAAAAAGATATTTAGACATCCTGCACTTGAAATAAGACGATGGAGATGAGTTGTTCCTATTTTAAGTGCAAACATCTTATTCCATGGAAAATCACCTTATTTACCTGCTCAAATCAAGGACAAATGCATTAATTTTAAAGAATATTTTACTTATTTCTAGTTCCGTTTTTGCAGTGTAAAAATAAACATTTACAAGAAAAAAGTTTATCGTCTCTCCACAGACCAACAAATCAATAACTGATGTTTATAATCTATAAAACCTGCAGTTATTCACACAGTTAACACAATTATCTGTATTTAAGCAGCAGATTGGATTTTATTACTTTTCTAAATATTTGTTTCTTTGGGTAAAGTATAAACCTCTCGTATTACAGATTTTATCTCATTTAATAAATCTTTTCTGTAGACTAACTGCTAGCATATTATTTAGGATTTTTAACCAGACGTAATAGTTCACTACGTGATAAAATCAGTTTTAAATGAATGAATGAATGATTTGGGTCTCTGAGCCGTGTTCTGTAGATAAGAACGGGTTCAGTAAAAGTTTTACAGTTCAACCCCCAAATGTCCTTAATAAACCAAATAAGGCAGAATCACAGCTTCATAGAATATAACCAGAGAGCCAACAGACAGAAATACATTTATATAACAATACAATTACGTTTGATTTTTCACCTTTAAACAACTGATTTATGTTTAATTGTGAAGAATAAACTGTTCCAGTACCACCAGCTGCTTCTGTTTGGCTGAGCCTCTTTAATTATCAGGAGTGATGACTTCGTTACGTCTTTCTAAAAAAGACGAGTTTCTATCAGACGGAAACACAGACGACCTTGTTCTCCATTCTCCAGTCATCGCTTTAGAACCGGATGTCTGTCTGAAATGTTTCCGTCTGGACGAACGAATAAAACAATTAATTATAGCTGACAAGGTATTTGAAAAAATGACTAAAACATTATTTTTCCTGAAGATTCTGGCTACAGAGAATAAAAAACAAAAATTCAGTGTCTCAGAAAATTAGAAAATTATATCAGATCTATAAAAATATGCTATAAACAGAAATGTCTGGAAAGCAGAATAAAATCACACGTTTAAATTAAAAACAATTTTCTAAATCTGAATTTAGAATAATTCACATTTTTATTCTTCTACCAGAACAGATGAGGAAAAATGAAGCGAAACCTCCTCAACAACGACGGATGCAGATTATTATTATTTTATTATTATTATTATCTGAATCAAGGCTTTCATTCCCCGCTTCTTGGTAAACATACTAAAATATTTATGATGGATAAATGTAACTTCCCTTGATTTCTGAGAAAACGAACACCTTTCTAATAAAATAACAATACAGTATATAATGTTTTTTCTGTATTTTGTAATTTAATTTCTTGCTAATCTGAATATATAGAGAAAGGAACAGATATAAGAAAGTAACTATTTTCCATGTAGAGACAATAACTACCCAGTTTTAAACCAGTTTAGCTGCATTTTAAACGCGTTTCATCGTTTAAAGACTCTGATATCATGCTGAAGGAAACTAAATGCAGGGAATTGTGTGTCTGCAGGCGTCTTACCGCTGCAGATGAAGCCAGGTGCAGCAGAAGGACCACAGATGATGTCAGCGCCGCCATGATCAGGTGAATCTGGAACATCCAGCTGCTCCGGCTCACAGTCCCCGTCTGACTCTGACCGGCTGCGTCCTCCTGTCCTTATGGTGGGACGGCTCTGCTGCTGCAGGACAAACATCTGCACACAGTCTCCATCTAACGGCGGAGGGGAACAGCAAGTCCAGCCGCCATGTTTGTCTCTATGTTAATTGGTCATTAGACCCAGTCAGGTCTGCATGTCCACTTTATTAGAATGAGGGACAGCGACTAAGTTATATACATAAATATGAAGTTACAACAGAACTGTTGCAGAACTGTGTAAATTAGATTTAGAAAAGTATAAAATATGAAACAACAAAGGAAAAACACAGAACAGATAATGAATGAACCAAAAATAAAGTTGAATAATAACTAACTAATGTTAGAGCGGTGATGATATATACATACATGGTTCAGATCAGTTAGATCTACATTTGGGTACATAATACCTAAAATAAAGATATTAAAGAGAAATTCAGCAGTATGTCGACCTTTATTAATGTGTGTTAAAAAAAATAGCAACGCAAAAAATGCGACTCCGGTGGGACTCGAACCCACAACCTTTGAATCACCTCTCAAGTGCTTGACTAGAAGTCCAATGCGCTATCCATTGCGCCACGGAGCCACCTGTTGCTCAGCGGAGCAGGAGAGCTTTTAAACCCGCAGGAACAGCTCCGTTACCGTTAAAAGGTTTTTAAAAATGCTCCAACACATTTAATCACTAAATATATGAGAAATATGAGAAACAACCGGAAGAGCCGATAAAAGCGGTAAAAGACGCTCTGACTTCCCGCCTGGACGCTTTTACTTTCTGAGCTGCTTGTTTTCCATCCGTCGGTGTCTCTGTTGTTAGGGTCCAGCTCTGAAATCTCGTCTTCCTCCATGTTTTCATTCCCGATAAGAAAAAAACAACAACAAAAACGCCGCCATGTAAACCCTGAACACACTAAACTTCCGGTTCAGACTGTTTGCCTTCACAATAAAAGCTCCATAACACGGAGGAACAGAAGAAGTCAAAGATGTGGACACATAGCTGCTACCTGGTCTGTTAAGAGGGCACAGAAGCGACTGTACTTCCTGCAGATGATGAGGAGAGCCCACCTGCCCCCGCCCATCCTCACGACCTTCTACAGAACCACCATAGAGAGCATTCTGACCAGCTGTCTCTCTGTGTGGTGTGGAGGCTGCAGCGCCTCCCACTGGAAGAACGTGAGGAGAGTGGTGAGGACAGCAGAAGGGATCATCGGGGCTCCTCTTCCCTCCATAAAGGACATTTCATCTCAGCGCTGTGTCCCGTAACATCACTGGGACCCCTAAAAAAACCATGCCCCCCCACCATGGACTGTTCTCCATGCTGCCCTCTGGGAGGAGGTTCCACAGCATCCGCTGCAGGTCCACCAGGTTCTGCAAAAGCTTTTTCCCTGCTGCCATCAGACTGTTGAACTGTTGAACTATAAACTGGACTCTAAACCACAATGACAATAAAGTTGATCTAAGTCTAAGTCTAAAAGGAAGCCAGATGTGTCCCAGATGTGGTGCTGATCATTAATTCACAGAATGTGAAGATGATGTGCAGGAAAAGTGCTGCAACTGCGGTGGTAAACGCAGAGTGACGTATGAAGTCAGGAAAAGGGCGGTAGAAAATCAACAAGTTAAAATAATCATTAAGAGAAGTTATCCAGATTCAGGGAAGAGGGTGAAGAACTTTGGGCAGGTATTCACAGGTAGGCCTGTTGACTTGGAATATATAAAAGTTTGGACTGAAGGTGTAAAATTACATTTTCTAAACAGACCTGCAGCTTTTTTTGACCCTCTCTGAGGTGTTGTGACTAAACTTGACTGAGTGGAGCTGTGTGCATGTTGGCTCACCGCACTTTAAGCAGAGACCCATTTATTAAAGAATGTTAAGTTTTCCTATTTTTTTTTGTGCAGTAAATGTGACTTAAGGGTCTAGAGCAGGAGTCTTAAGCTGTTTCTATGTTGGGCCACTTTGGCATCATAAAGTCATTAAAAGGGCCGGTTGTAGCTGCATAGATGATACTTTTGATTTCATAATTTCATTCCAGTTCACATAAAAATGTAAAAAAAAAAAAAAAAACACAGTAACAAAAGTAGCACCTTAGGCCCAGTTTATACAGTTTATATGCAAGAAAAAGTTGATATTAAACTTTAAACTCATCATTTTGCATAATTTTCTCTCTTTAGGACATCTCTGGGTTGTTTTAATGTGGGTAAACTGACATCTAGTGGCAGGATGCTGTTACTAAACAGTTAAAAAAAATCAACATTCGCTACAGTAGGCACAGTTTTAGCCACTTTATTCACTTTAAAACGATACATGGAGATGGTGAAGTTGGTCCCCACCACCCCCTTAATTAAAAAGCCTGGCTACTCTGTCCTGTAACACACGGAGGGTCTGGTGGGTCTCTTTACTCCAGTGACGTGAGGCACTGACGTCATCAGGGTCAGATTTACAAATATATAAACTCTACAGAGTAGACTCATTGCAAAGTGCTGAAGGAGACTGATTGAGCCAAATCAAATCACCAAGAGACATGTAAAAATATTGATTATTTGATGAACAAAATAAATAAAACTAAATTATTTGTCATTGATTTATGAGTTATGATGGATTTCTGCATTTGTAACATATTCTAAAAATATAACCCACATTACGCACATTTCATTACGAAAACAAAACATGAATAATTATCGCTGTCTTACCTCTACTTATAAATGAAGTCCATGCGGCGCTCTTTCTGAACAAAAATATAATTTTCCGGTAAAAGTTCTTTTTATCTTCTTCAGTTTTAAAAGTCTCTCAGTCTCAGTGGAGCTCACTGCCAGGGAGGAAAGCCTTCCTTCATCAGTCCTGTTCCGGCTGGATGTTTAGAGTCTTTTTAGTGCTTTACTTGTTTAGCATAACTCTCTAATAAAACATGCATAACTTGCTGTCACTCTACAGTTTTAGGATCAGGAGCGGTGCTCCTTGAGCGCCCCCTGCCTAGAGGCCAAGGAACTGCAGGCCTCACCTACAACCAGTTCTCTGCTGGTTATGATCGCCCAGCAGCACAAAAACATGTTACCTGCACACAGTTTGATGATAAAAACACAATTCATAATTCACATACATTAAATTGTGGAAAATCAGTTCATAACTGTTTGAACAATTGAATTTGTGGAGGACATGTTTACATCGTCACGTTTATGACACCCCAAGGCTTCCGTAGTGGCTATTACGGCCTGGACGTTTGTGATTCACCACTAGATGGCGCTCCAGTGTGTAAAAAATCCTTTGGAACAGCATCGCTCCATCTGCAGGTCGCTCACCTGGACAGGTGTAGAGCAACTGAGATAAACTGAGAACCTTCACAGGAACCCCAGAACCCCGTGGACCGCCTTCCCAGCAGAGTCCACGCTGTTCGAGCTGCAGAAGGCAGGGGAGCGAACACTTTCAGCAACATCAGCATAAACCGGTTAGCTCCAGTTTACGTTAGTCTGGGCTTTATTTTGAAGGAGCAAAGCGGAAGTCGTGTTTGCGGACAGACAGAACCGGGAGGCTGGTTCCTGAGAACAAAGATCACCTTTGATCTCTGCGGTCAGATGTGGGTCAGCATCCGTCCGCTGCATGAGCCCGGAGAGATCCACCGGTCCGGTTCCGACCCAGAGCACGTCATGGCGGGGTAGTTCTGGTGAAATCTGGCCCGGGTTCTAGTTCTGCTCAGAGCCCGGATAGCTCAGTCGGTAGAGCATCAGACTTTTAATCTGAGGGTCCAGGGTTCAAGTCCCTGTTCGGGCGGAACTTTTGTTTTTTTTCTTTTAAACTCAACGAGACTTTCTGGGTTTTCACAGCAAACATTCAAAGCGTCAGATATTTGGATTAAAGTTTATTAACATGTGAACTGGAACAGATTGAGTCCAGAATAAAAACAAACCGTTTTAAGGTAAATAACTAGTTATAATATAAACCTGTTGGACGTTTTAGCCTAATTAAAATCATTATGGATCCATAGTGATGAGAAGAAGGAGGACATCCTGACTTCCTGTGAACCTTTGGACCGGCTGACTGTGGAGGTCCAACAAGGTCCAAATAGACAGTTTAAGTCATGGTGATAAAACATTATTAATGGTTCAGTACTAAAGACATAACATTAAATATACTTCTTATGATTATATGCACTGGCCAAGAAACCATAACTGATTGGTCACTTTGACCAATTTTATTTTTTACCTTTATAGTTTAATTTTAACGTTTTCATTTTAAGGATTTAAAAATGTTTCATGTTTAGCTTCAGCCGTATTGAGCTGGGATTAGTTTCCATCTGCTAGATCTGAAACCTGCAGCTCCAGAGCCACAAGAGCCTCACTTATTATTATTAAAGTTAAATATTGTTTAATTTTTTTCATTCTTTTGTTCTGGGCCCCATGTTGGCCCTCCAGGTAAATTGGATCTAGAACCGCTGCTGGTTACACAGAATTGCTTTTATTGGCAGCGGTACTAAAGCATTTTTTAATTTAAGGCATCAGATTATTTGTAAAAGCGTAAATAATATGGAGGGAAAAATAAGTTGTTGCACATCATGAAGACGTAACCTGGAACCTTTTGTTTATTTTTTATAACATTCTGTAAAAGTTAAAGAAAAAAACCTAAGCAGAATAGGTCATAACCGTCCTTCTAGACGGGTTCTTTCCACCTGGGTCATTGAGCAGAATCAGAACATCCTGACTCTGAACGGCGTCGCTTCAGCTCTTCTCACTGAGCAGCTCTTCAGACCAGGTACCGGGTCCAAACATTACGGGTACCGGGCCTCCTCAGAGGTACCACGCTGACTCTGGACCCGGCGCCACTGAAGCTTCATGATCTTTACATCCTGCTGTGGAGGTTTTATTCTTTTTGTTTCTCTTTATTAACTTTATCAGCTTTAGAGGAACCGATTAAAAACCACTGAAGGTTCCTGGTTCTCAGAACCTTTCATATTTTGGGTTCTGCTATCAGGTGAAATTTCACAGAAAAATGCCACACAGTTAAACCCGGACCGGTGGCCTCGGCACCGATGAGTCCACCTCACCACGTGAGCAGAACCGGCGCTGAAGGTCGTCCTGGACCGGACCACCGAGGAAACGCAGACCCTCAGGAGGATTCTGGCTGACAGCTCATGAAAACCCACTTCCTCAGAAACTGGACCAGAACCATGGACCCAGTGAAGAGGACCAGGAACCAGAACTTGCTCTCTCCTTAGATGGTTCTGGTGCTCCGGATGGGCAGCGAAGTGACACCAAACGTCCAAACGGAACCAATGAAGTGGACCAGCGTTTATATAATAGAAATACTTTTAATTTTATCACAGGCATAACCGTAAACAAGATATTTAAAAATGCAGATTTAATTTTGTCGTCACAGATTGTTCCTCACACGCTCTCTCTCTCACTCACAGTCACACAAACACAGAAACAAAGTGTGAAGGTTCTGCTGCAGACAAACGGCCCAGACGGCTGCACCTCCGGAGCGGCGCCGACCCAGACCGACCCAGACTGACACGTACACAGAAGTTCTGCAGGGGGGGGGGGTCAGCATGATGGCGGCGTAGTAACTTCTACCTGGAGGCAGCAGAGATCCTGGAAAGCAAACAGAGACGTGTTTTCAGCCACAGGCTCGCTCTCAGCACCGGGGGGGGGGACGACGGGGGGTCTGACTCACTGTAGCTTGTCCTGCAGCAGCTCCAGCCGCTGCCGGTCCACGTAGCGCGAGAACAGAGACAGCAGGTTGGGCGGAGTGAAGAGGGGGGGGGAGAGGGACGAAGACGGGACGCTGAGCAGCTCCCTCGTCACGGAAAACACCAACTCAGTCCTGGACGGAGAGATTGGTGAGAGATGAGGAAGACCCGCCTCCAGGGGGGCGGGGCCGCCTCCAGGGGGCGGGGCCTCCATGAGGGGGCGGAGCTCAGACTCACCATCGATTGTCGTCCATCAGCTGACAGTCTTGGTCGGAGCTCTGCATCCTCTCTCCTTCACTCAGGATCAGATACAGCAGCGTGACGCCAAACTGCACAGAGGAAGGGGGGGGGGAGGGGTTGGGGGGGTTAGTCTGAGCTACTTTCTCCTACTACTCTCCACCTGTTGTTCTGATGAACAGAACGGACTCCTGGCCTTCGTTCTCACCTTGTTCTGCAGAACGGCGGCCAGTTGGCCGTCGCTGCCTTGGAGCTCCTGCAGCAGGTCTGTGAGGGCGGAGCTGGACAGCGATTGGACGACTGCAGAGACCGGCTCCACCAGGCAGACCAACACCTGCACAGGTGAGCAGAGACGCAGGTTAACGGGTCAACGCCGAGCGCAACCGGTTAACATCACACAAAGGAACAACAAGACAAAACGGCTGTTTTAGGTATAATTATGGTTTTAACTATATAATCTGTAAAATATTTACTGTATTTTCTGGACTACAAGTCACAGTTTTTTTCATAGTTTGGCCGGGGGTGCGATTTATGTGTGAAATTATTACACATTTTTACCGGTATATCATTACACCTGTTATGTTCACACCAAACCACAAGAGGGCGCTCTAGGCCTGTGTTGAATCAGACGTAAGCGACGTAGAAGCATCTTCTACCTCGGAGTTATTTGAAAGTGACACCGAGGATGAAGATTTCACTGGATTTTAGTCATTTGGTTTACTTCTTCGCATGTTATTTATGCTATAGTTATCTGAACAGCTTTTAATATATTATGTTAACATACCAGGCACGTTCTCAGTTGTGTCATGTAGCGTAAGCTAACCGTACAATTATTCAGCCTGTTGTTGCCTCCGTTCTATTTTTATTTAAAATTGCCTTTCAAGGTGACATGTCTGTTCTTGATGTTGGATATTATCAAATAAATTTCCCCCCAAAAAATGCGACTTGTACTCCGGAGCGACTTACAGTCCGGAAAATGCGGTAATCTAAAATCTCAAGAAATGTGAATTATCATCTTAAACCATCAGAACTTCTCAGAACAGACCAGGTGAAACAAAGACGGCTACCTGGTCCTGCTTGTCCTTCTTGGCCAAGGCGGGCAGGTTGCGTGCGATCACCATGACAACGGCGGCGGCCTGGGCGGCAGGCAGGAAGGGGAGGAGCCTAGCGACGAGCCGCTTCCCCTTCCTCACCGCCATGATCATCACGCACTGGTCCTCGCTCACCCTGCAGGAGAGAGAGAGAGTCAGCCGCAGGGACACCAGCCGTCTGTCCTCCATATATTCATCCATCCATCATCCATCATTCATGCATTCATCTATTCATCCATCCATCCTCCATCATCCATCCATCCCTCTCTCCTCCTACCTGTCCTCCCAGTCCTTCTCCTGCAGCGAGCTGCACAGCTGCTCTGTGTTGGCCTTATGCTGCTCCAGCAGCGCCTCCCTCTCCTCCTCTGGCGTCTGGACGAAGCGTTTCTCAAAGTCTTGGACCTCCAGCAGCAAACTGTACATCTGAGCAGCAGCAGAAGAAGAAATGAGCGGCGCCGACCCGACCCGGCCGTTCCCCTCGGCCGAGCTCCACCTACCTTCTCCACGGTGTAGAGGATCTGACGCCTCTTGTTCCAAACCTGCTTCTCCCTCTTCTCCTGCGGGCGGACAGACAGAACCGGGTCAGGCAGAACTCTCACCTGAGCGGACGGCTCGGTCCAATCAGGACGCAGCGTGAACCGACCTCGTCGTCAGAGCGCGTCGTCACCACGGCGTCGATCATCTTGCGCGGGTTGTTGACGCTGGACACCGTCAGCTTCCCCAGAGATCCTGCAAACTGAACTGCAGCGCAGCGTCCAGAACCGTCAGGCGGACCCACGGGTTCTGTGGCGGTCCAGGTGCGTTCTGCGGGTTCTTACCTGGCCTGTAGGTGTGCTCCACCTTGGCCACCTGCGGCGTGATCAGCTTGGTGGCGTGCTCCTTCCTGCTGCTGCTGTCTCGCTCCCTCTCCTGACGTTTCTCCATCTTCTCGTAGTAGTTCTGGACACGGAAACAGACCCATGAGGTCCGATCAGAACCATTTTATCAGCGGCCTGAGCCCAGATCCAAACGGGCCTGAGCAGAACCGTAGGAGCTGACCTGGTAGTAGTAGTCGTCCAGGTACGGGTCGGTGCTCTGCAGCTGCATCATCTGGATCTTGGTGACCCACTCCTTCTCCTTCTGGCTCATCAGGTTGCTGTAGGGGTCCCTGCTGCGGCGGTCCAGTCCGGTTCTGACCCGGTCGCTGCGGGGACAGAACCAGGCAGGTGAGGCTGTGAGCGTTAAAGGAGCGGCAGAACTACCAGAGGCGGCGGCCCCCACCCTCCTCGGCTCTGCATGCGCTGCGTCAGCAGGCGGCGGTGCTGCGGGTGCAGGTGCGTCGTGTTGTGCCTGATGGGGGCCGTGTGGTTGGGGGGGCCGTGGGGCGGCGGGGGGCCCATCCTGTGGCCGTGGGGGGGGGGAGGGCCCCCGAAGAAGGGCCTGAAGCCCCCGCCGGCTAACAGGGGGGGGCCCGGACCCCCGCGAGGAAACCCAGCCACCTGGAGAGGCAGAGAGACGATTAGTCCTGAGGTTTAGTTTCTATCGCACAAATCTGAAGTTCTCGTATTTTCCAGACTATAAGTCGCTGTTTTCAGTTCGGCTGATCCTGTGACTCGTAGGTGTGACGTAAATATTAAATATAACGTTAAATGGTAATTCATACTGACTAAACATTACAGTATAGAGCCACAAGAGGGCGCTCCAGGCTTGTGAAAACTATGTGGCTCCTGTGCAACTTAAAAATGAATTGCAACATTAACTTATTGACAACAAAGACCGACCATGTTTCAGTATAATTACACGCAGCAGAGCCAGACTGACCGTCAAGCTAATACCAGCTAGCGTTACGACGTCGCTGACGCTTTACCGCCGTTCTATGCTGCTGTCAAACATTTGTGTCATACTGTTAGCTTAGCACGTAGCATTGTTAGCTTAGCACGTAGTACTGTTAGCTTAGCACGTAGCATTGTTAGCTTAGCACATAGTACTGTTAGCTTAGCACCTAGCACTGTTAGCTTAGCACGTAGCATTGTTAGCTTAGCAAGTAGTATCGTTAGCTTAGCAAGTAGTATCGTTAGCTTGGCATGTAGTACTGTTAGCTTGGCACGTAGCATTGTTAGCTTAGCACGTAGTACTGTTAGCTTAGCACCTAGCACTGTTAGCTTAGCACGTAGCATTGTTAGCTTAGCACGTAGCACCGTTATGCTCTCGATCTAATTTCAGCGTAATTCTGACAACTTTGACGGCCGTTACGCTGAAATGCGCTGGTGGTAACATGCTAGATGGAGATGCTGGATTGTTATGCTAACTTACTTCATTAAACCACCCAAGTTAATTTTATTCAGCTCGTTAGATGCTGATGTTTAAGTGAATTAGTTGATTTACCAGTAAGTGAAATAAACTTCTAAAAATAATACAACTTATAGTCAGAAATATATGGTACATTTAAAGCAACAAAGATGTCATTTAGTTAATTTATAATATGTCAATTAGTCTAGATCAGGGTTCTGCAACCTCCGGCTCCAGAACCACGTGTGGCTCTTTGGACCTTCCACAATGACTCAGAACTAAACAGATGCAGGTTTTAGCAGATTTCCTGTTTTTTAATTCTGCACCAGCCAGAACCAGACAGAACCGGTTAAAGGTTCTGTTTAGATCCAATGGGAAACGTTTCCCTCCGTGTTTTTTTCTCTGTGTTTTAAAACTTAATCAAGTCGCGGTTCTTTAAAAACAACTGAAAGCTTCCTTCAGTCCATAATTATCTATTTATGGAACATTTGTGACTCTGAACTTGGTTCCTCTAGGATCTTTGGACCAGAACAGTTTCAGAACCTGGTCCAGATCCACCAGTCTCCAGGATTTCTGAAGGACTTTTTTTTAGACTTTGGTACTTTTCTCCACATCTCTGCAGCTCCTCTACAGACCGTGTTCGGTTTGTTTCACCGGTACCAACCTGAGAGTTGAGCAGCTGGGCCCGTTGGAGCTGAGACAGAACCGGGCCGACTCTGGGAGGGAACGGGCCGCGACACAACGGAGAGTTCTGAACAACGCAGACAGAAAACACAAGGCATCAGAACCGCTCCCGGTTCCGGCAGCAGAACCACGTCCAGAACCCAGGAGGAACTCACAGCTATGTTGAGGAGCGTGTTGGGGGACAGGCGCTCGGGGAACGGGGCGTGGTACCGGTGCTGGACCGGCGCTCTCACATGGACCGCCGTGGGGTGGTGGATCTACGACACAGCGACACTCAGCAACACCCAAACATCTACCCAGTCCCTCCAGAACCTCCAGAACCTCCCTGCTGCTCACCTGGTGGTTCAGGCTCATCGGGTGCTTGGGCGGGGTCCCGATAGGCACCGCCCTCACCGGAGGAGAGCCAATCACAGGAGAGGAGGAGCGAGGCGGCGGCACCCGCTCCGACAGGTCCAGTCCCTCGTCGCTGCGGCCCGGAGGAGGACGCTTGGGAAGCCCCACCTCCTTGATGATGGACATCAGAGGACTGTCCTGAGGAGGACGGAGGACGAACGTCAGAAGACGCAGAAGACAAGATGGCGGCGGGATCCGCCGACAGGAAGTGTCTCACCTCCATGTGAGCGACGAGTCCCGGCGAGACGCTGAGCGGCCCGAAGCCCATGCTGCTCTCCCAGATGCTGTGAGAGTTCATCTAGGAAAGCAGAGCAGAGATTATCTGACGGCTCGACGGCCGGAACCGCGTGGTTCTGATGGTTCTGGAGCGGGGCGGCACAAACGGACCTGGCCCAGAGGAGCGGCGCCTCGGCGCAGGAGGTGCTGCTGCTGCTGGTAGCTGAGCATGGAGGAGGGGGGGAGGCCTGCGGAGGAGAACGCTGCCGGTTAAAGATCAGCCAGAACCAGAACTTCCTTCAGAGACCCGCCTCACCAGTAGGGCTGAACCATTCTGTAAAATTATGTAATTGCTATTTCTTTTCTTAATATTGTCATTTAATGCGAATTTTTTTCCAGTTTAATTTATCATGTGTTTCAAAATATATAGAAACAACAAATCAATTTGTTTCCTCGCCGTGTGGATTAGTTACTAAAAGCATCTAAACTCTAGAATTTTGACTTTTCTCCGCATTTTCTCCACAAGCAACAAAAATGGCCTCTAAATAAAGATGTTTGTAAACAAGGACTATTTTAAATATGAACTTTTAATATTTCTATTGATCAGAATATTATTCAAGAGAACAGCTTTTAATTTATTGGACATCAATCCTTGTTGAACATAAAGTGCAACCAACAAGCAAGTCTATGTATTAAACTGATTGACCAGAACTTAATGCTATGTATGATTATATAAACTCTAAAACAAGTAATAAAGTTAGATTATCTCACTGCTGCAACTGTCTTCCCTTCCATGTGGAGGCAAACCCACTTTAAACATTTTATCAACACCTAAAGGACGCGTCTAATTCACTAATTGTTACATCGCCAAAAATTGCAGACTCTGCGATTTGGAAATTGCGTTTTTTAAAATCGCGATTATATTGAAAATGTGATTAATTGTTCAGCCCTACTCACCAGAACCGGGACGAGGTCCGTCGGTATTGCAGACCCAGACTGAGCCTAAACCTCCACTTATTAAAATGTTAAACGCCTTTAAACAAAAGATCCATGAGGAAATATTCTGGCTCCAATCCACAGATTTCAGCGTTTTTCCACCATTTATATAAAATTAGGGCTGGACGATCTACAAATAAAACGTATCGCTAAAATAGAAATCATATTGATCAATATTGATAATTATCAACAAATCTTACAATATGTTTTAAGTGCAGCCCATTTTATGTTTGTGCTTATTATTACTTATGATACAGACACAAACACTGAATTTAACCTCAACCTTATATTCATTCAACTTTTACCAAAATTATGTAATTTAAAAAAAATTAAATAGAAAATGTGCTCTTTGAACTCTGAAGGGGGCGGAGCTTGGTTCCTGGGTCTGCGTTGTGATTGGCTGGGAGGATGTAATGATGTAATATTAACCTACATGATAGAATGCAGAAGGAAAGAAAACTTTTATTCTATTAAACTTGTTTTCTATCATTAATATATATTATTACTGAATTATCGTCCAGCCCTAAGAAAATGTGATAATCTGTGATTAAACTCTGGAGGCGGGTTCTGATCCAGTTAAGACCCACAGGTGAGCTCACCTGGGGCGGGGGCTGCTGGGGGCAGCTGGTGCTGGTGAGGCATGGAGGGCGGCTGCGGCAGAACTCTGGGCTGATCCAGTCCCAGCAGGCCGGACAGACCCGGTCCAGCAGAACCGGGAGACGGTGCGGGCCTCTCGGCAGCGCCCACCCCGGCGATGGCCGGGTCGGCGTCCAGAATGAGCCGGGCCAGAGACTCGGCCAGGTCGCTCCCCCCCGATCGCTCGTCTGCATCTGAAAACGAGACGCAACGTTTCTCTGGGTTCTGGAGCAGCAGCAGAACCCAAAGCGGTCCGGTCTCAGGGGAACCGGGCTCTGACCTTGTGTCGGCGGGCCGGAGGAAGGAAGCGGGACGCGGGCCGAAGACGAGGGGAGCCCGGCGGAGGACGAGACGTCCCCTCCTCCGGTTCCGCCTCCTCCTACTCCGGACCCGGCTCCGGACCCGGCTCCGGACCCGGCTCCCAGCCCGTCCCGCTCATCCAGCTCCGCCAGGCGCTTGTGCTCCTCCTGCCAGTCGTCATCTGGAAGCAGAAAGGTTCTGGTTTGTTCTGACGGGTCTCTGGTTCTGTCTGAACCAGAGACCCGTCAGAACCAGACTCACCGATGGCGCCGGCTCCGAAGGTGTCGTCGTTGAACTGGTCGATTTCATCTTCCTCCTCGATCAGGCCGTCATCTTCCTCCTCCAGCGTGCAGTCGTCATCCAGGGACTGAGAGCAGAGAGGGAGACGGAACCAGAAACGGTCAGGTTCTACGCTGGACTGGGTCGGATCCAGTAACCCTCAAAGACCGGTTCTGGTTCTTAGCTTCAACCCAGTCATCGTCATTTCAGACTGATTCACCCAGAACCAGATACCGGTTTCAGCCGTCTGGCCGGTTCTGGTTCCTGGACCGGACCGCTTCCTGTGGTTCTACCAACCTAACCAGGGTTCCCCTGCAGGTTCTAAGCATCGTTTATTCTAAAGCTGCGCCTGACAGCGACTCGTTTTGGTGCCGTCTCTTTAAATCTAAAGGAGGCCCTTCAGGCTCCGCCCCCTCCAGGTCCCAGACCGCTCCACTCCACCCTATTCGGCCATTTTTGTAGTCTGCTGGGGTAACGAACAACAGGGACTGCTTCTGAATTAGGGAAGCAACAACGAAGGAATAAAATCGTCAATTAAAGCGTTGGCAACGAATTTCATCACCGATTCGTCGTGTCGCTCGGTTAATGCGTCACTCGCCATGTGGCGCCGCCATTTACCTGCAGAGCGTCGTCAATGCTGATTGGCTGCAGAGCGAGGTGGACAAAGCGAGGTAGAGGCGACATTTTCTGATTCAGATTCTGCTTTTTTGTAGTAAATTCTACTGCTGACAACAGAGAAGTCCTTAAAAGACACGAGAACGCCGCGTTTCACAAAACCAAAAAAATCAGTAATGTGAGAGACGTGACGTGGCAGGAGAGCTCCACAGCGACCTGAAACAACATGGAGTCACTGATGAGGGTGAACTGAGCTCAACAGGTAAGTCCTGAGTGGCAGGTACTGCCTTAACGTCCGTCTGCCTGATAGCTCGTCTAACGCAGCCGTTAGCTGGTTAATGACAGGAAGTCGTTTACATGAGCAACTTTTCCTGATGTTATTAAAATGCGTTCGGAGAAAGAAGTCTTCAGAATGCACGCGAGTTAATGAATTTCCATAAAACAACAGAATTTGTTGTTTGACAGCAGAGTCTGAGTGAAGGTTCTGTATGGGAGAGAGGAGCAGGACTAACTTTTCAAGAATTCAACCAGAGGGATAATATTTCTCCAATTTTAGCTTCCCTTCATTGGCTTCCTGTTAAATCAAGAATAGAATTTAAAATTCTCCTTCTAACGTATAAAGCCCTTAATAATCAAGCTCCATCATATATCAGAGCTCTGATTACCCCGTATGTTCCTAACAGAGCACTTCGCTCTCAGACTGCAGGTCTGCTGGTGGTTCCTAGAGTCTCTAAAAGTAGAATGGGAGGCAGATCCTTTAGCTATCAGGCTCCTCTCCTGTGGAACCAACTCCCAGTTTTGGTCCGTGAGGCAGACACCCCGTCTACTTTTAAGACTAGGCTTAAAACTTTCCTTTGTGACAAAGCTTCTTGTCAAAAGTGAGACACAGAATGTTGAGGCAGATCTGAATTAAAAACAGAAAACCGAAACATAAACATCCCCAAATGACACCCTAATTAATGTAAAACCCTTAGAAGAAATAAAAAGTGTTAAATGTCTACCAGCCTTTATACTCTTTGAGAAAAAACTAGGGGAAAAAATCTGTAGAAGGACAAATGTAGCATGTAGTATTTACATAAAATGCTGGTTGTACTGAAACAGTTTATAAAATGTACTGCTGGTTTATTTGATCGTCAGAAGTCGTGTTTTTGCTCTGGTTTCATCGTTATGTCCAATTATTTCCCCCCATGATGCACAAAGGTGAAGTTTAACCGCATTGACCCTCCAGTTTTACAGCTTCACTATTGTGATAAATCTCTGTTCATATAGACAACATTGACTATTAAATGACGGACTTACAATCTAGTCAACATAAACTTCTTTATTTGAAGCAAAATTACTTATTACCTAATATTACAGTAACAGAACACCTAACTTTTTAGTCCTAATTAGCTCTCTTAGTCCTTTTTTCCTAAATAGAACATTTATCGATTCATCGATTGATTGTAAAAATAATCGACCGATTAATCAATTATAAAATAATCGTTAGTTTGCGGCCCTAGTTAAGATTAAAGTGAAGCTACATGACAGGATAGTTTAACTTAAATGTCTGACGAGCGCTGGAGTTTATTAGGAAATGAATAATTTGCTCGTTTTTCATATTGATGCTGGAAATATTACCCGATTAAAGAGAACAAGCCTGTAAACGTTAATATGCTCCTCTTTTTTTTTTTTTTTTAAACTGGATTATAGTTTAAAATCTTTTTAAACATTAAGTAACATTAAATGCTTCAAGGTCGAAAGATTGTTGTAAAAACATTTTTATAGTAAAACAGAAAAATCTACTTTGATAGAAATATAAAAAATTACACTAATTCAGATACATTTAAAAGGAGAGCGACAACAAGAGGAAATAAAGAGACGTAAAGGTGTGGAGACGAGAACAAAATATTTTTACAACTGAAGTGATGGAGATCATACAAAAATAATCGTGATTAGTCGACAATAAAAATAATCCTTTGCAGCCCTGAACCAAACAATGCTAAAGTTACTGCTTAGTTTTTCTTCTCTTACTGAATGCAACAGACCAGCAGCGACTCAGGCTCACTGCTGCCCCCAACAGGTCAGTCAGATTAACTGAAAGCTGCGTTTTCTGCCTGACCAGCATTTGGTCAATCAGGGGATTGTGGGATGCCGTCTGCCAGATCTGGACACGCTTTACGCTGCAGGAGTCCAGAAAAGGTCCAGAAGCATCGCCACAGATCCCAGCGACTATAATCACAGCTGTTAGACGTCACACTCCAGCGTGTGCATCCATTCCTAGTTTTTAAATTATCAGGAACGAACGGAGTAATAAAGCATCATGATGGACGGTAAAAAGACGTGTCAGCGATTCACGCTGAGCCGTGTGGCGGATCAGAACAACCCGGTCCAGTTCAGGCGGCTCCAGAGTCCATGAACGATTCACAGAGCGGGGCTGGAAGACGGTGCAGTTGGTGCCTTTGCCTTGCAGCAAGAAGGTTCTGGGTTTGAATCCTGGCCCCTGGGGTGTTTCTATGTGTTCTTTCCTGGTTCTCTGGGTTCCTCAGTCCTAAAACACGACTTTAGGTTAACTGGCTACCATAACCAGCCCTAAGGCGTGTGTGGGTGGATGTCTCTGTGTCCAGGGTGTAGCTCAGCTCTCGCCCAATAACCGCTGCCCCCTGCAAGGGTAGGTGGTGTAGATGATGGGTGGATGGAGCACCAAGGAACATGTACTCCCTCCTTAAAGGACATTTTCTTACTTATGGAACAGTCAAATCCCCGGTCTGGATCAACGGTGGAACTTTATTTACCGTTATTTAACCCTGTATTTAACCCTGTATACCTGGGGAACCTGAGGAACAGCTGCTGTTCCTCAGGTTTTGGGTGTTTCTGCTCCATAAACAGCTGTAATGATGGCTCAATTACCAGGTTCTGCAAAGGTCTCCTAAAGAACCTTTTTAGTTTACATAAATCCACCAGAACATCTAGAACCTGGAGGACCGGGGTTCCCATGGTGTAGTTGGGTTACATTATAATGTTATAACCACTTTTTAGGTCACATTAGGGCATGATGCCCGTATAAATGCATTATTTAGCTAATGCTGTGGAACTAGCTCTGATTTTCGCCTTTAAACAACCAGAACCAGAACCAGAACAACTGATAGCTGTCCAGCCTGCAGCACCAGCTAGCTTCTCTGCTAGCACGTTACATCACGCTCCGAACCCCGCGGACGGGCAACCTTCCCCCGGAACCGGTTCCGTTTAACGGCCTCATGACAACCACCAGACTCTGGAGCGTTAGAACGGAGCCCGGCCATCCGACCACCGGTTCACCCTGGACACCGGCGGCGGGGAAGGCGCGCCGTCTGCCCGCTTGAAGCCAGCAGGAAAGCGCGCTGCTTCACAGGCCGCTGATCGCGTTGGGAACAAAACAAAAAGGCAACGCGGGACATTTCGGTCCCAAACGGACCGGAGTCCCCGGAAGGCCTCGGTGAGACTCCGGGCCGGACCTCCAGAACCCGTCCGGAACCGTCCTTCAAGGTTAAAGCTCACCTGAAATCGAAACATCTATCTTGTGGTTGTCGGGAAAACGAGAGCATCGGGAGCGTGGAGGCGCGCAACTGACGCAGCGGGGACGCCGTCACACTTGAACGCGCGTTTGGAGGGGGCGTGAACGAGCACGTGTCTGACGTAGAGCGCTGCGGACTGACGCTGTGGGCGTTACCTCAGCTGGAGAACAAGGAAGAAGGTTGAAAATATGAGGGGAGACAGCAAAACAAAGGGTAAAGCAGCCTAACTGGGCGATTAATGTTAAGAATCCGCTTTTATTTTATAGCTTTAAATGTGTTCTTGTGTTTTATTCCTTATTTTATGCGTATAAAAAGTCAGAATTATTAATGACACAGGAATTATATGATGACAGGAAAACTATACTTAATTGCATATTTCAAGCTTTAAATGTGTTAGTAAAGATGCCATTTAAAAGAATAACTAATATTTGTCCACTTTGGAAGTATTTATTGAGAATAACAACAGCAAACACTCCGAGCAGATGTATGCTGACTCAGTCTTTTATTTATGCACTTACTTCCTATCAGATCTCCTCGCTGGACTTTTACACACAGGAAGGGATCTTTCTACAGTTTCTCTGTTACATCAAGTTGTCTCTTGTGCCTTTCTGGGATCCCATACAGACTCCATGATGATTAAATCTGAGCCTCATCTCCCACGTCACTATTTACACGTTAAATCAAGTAAACAGATCATTCTGCTTAAAGGACAACTTAATCTTTTACGCTCATTCTTTCTTGTATTTTGATAAAAAACAGTTTAACCGACAAATAACAATAAACAGAGAAGTAGTTATACAGAGAAAAGTAGTCACATATTTATCCAGAATGATGCCAGAAGCTTGATGACGGTTGCAGAGGGTTTGGTGTGGAGGTTCAATTAGCTAAGAGCCATTAACCAAATCCCTGGGATTTGGTTAAATTTAGTTCCTTTGCTCCACTTATCTGGAACAAACTTACAGAAAAAAGTACATAAAACCTGAGTTCCTTTAAATCAAGATCAAAAACACATTTGTTTAGGATTGCTTTTGACTGTTCTAGTTAAACTGTTTTACTGAAACATCATTAGTTTAAGTTTGTAGTCCAACTGTTTTTAATGTTTGCTTTTAGCTTCTATTCGTCCATGTTTTATTTTGTGTCTACATTTTATTCCAACTTGCTTTTATTCTGTTTTATTTTCCTATATTTTAATCATGTAAAGCACTTTGAATTGTCTTTGTTCTGAAATGTGCTATATAAATAAATTTGCCTTGCCTATGTAAACATTTTCAGACATTTTCACTTCTCAATTTTTTTTATTTTAATTTATTTAAGTTAGAATTGTTAATAAACAAATCAAAACTTTTCAATAAACATTTAAAAACAAATCAGTGACTACTACAGCCGCCGATCAATAACAGTGATCAGCCTCCATTCATGAAGCGGATCAGTTTCCTGATCTGTTGATGATCAACTTGTTGTGTAGCCTCAGCCTCCCAGACTCTCTTCAGAGGCAAAGCAAGTTTATCTGTGTCGCACATTTCAGTACGAGGAAAACACAAAGTAGGGCTGGACGATATAGAAAAAAAGCAGATTGATAAAATAGAAATCATTTTGATCGATATCGATAATTATCAACAAATTGAAAACATAGATTTTAAGTGCAGCCCTGGTTATTTTATGCTGTTGTTTTAAAACAATTTAAAGACAGGTTTTAAAGAAGAAAGCATGCTCTTTGTACTGTTTGAAGGGGGCGGAGCTTGGTGACAGCCTGGGTCTGCGTTTGTGGTTGGTTTTATTCTGGGGTTCTGGTTCCCCTGGCGTCTGCCTCTGTGCTCTGGGGGGGTAGGGGGAGGGCATTTTTCTCACGGATAAACCTCACAGACTCTCTCAAACACCTACAGGTGGATCCAGGTGCTCACAGTCTCACTTCCATATAGAAAACCCCAGTTATTATCTTCAGCTGTCACTTTCTACATGTCGTATTAATTAATCCTGTATATTCTTCAGTGATGGTATCAAGGCTTTAGTTGTTTCTACCTGTAGTACTTTAACAGGTGGTTCTGCTGTTCTTTTTATATCTCTCTTTGCAGGTGTAGAAGCAGACTCAGAGGATGTTAAATTACTCTCTACCTTTCCTCTCCTCATTTTTTCCCACCTTTTCTCCCTTTCAGCATTTTGTCTCATCTTTTTCTCTTCTTTTTTCTCTCTTCCTGTTTCAGTGTCCATTTAACATGACACAGTCCCAGCATAAAATCTAATAAAGCTTTATGTTTGCGGGTTGTGTGATAATTGGAACAGCTAAATAGAGTCTAAAACATGCAAAACATCAGAAAACAGCAGAGATGTAAGATTCAAACCTGGATTTTGATCAGAAACAGACATATTGGTTTGATTTCCTACTGATTCAGTCGGGTCGGGTGATACTTGAGCAACCTGTGTGAGTCAGAGATGTGACCAGACTTTTTGAAGTGAACTTTAAATAAATGACATGTCCTTTTATCAGCAATAAAAGAGTCATTATGGTTTATTATACTTACATAATAATAGTTCACATAACAGATAAATTTGGTTTAGCACATGTATCAAACGGTTCCTTTCTTTTGTTCGTTTGCAGTCTCTGTTGACGTCTTAATGATTTCCGATGGTGTCAGATTCAGTGTTTCAACACGGCCACAGCATACAGGTATAGATATTTAAATATATAAACTTTAGATAAAAGCTAAAAAACAATCTGTAGACTTAATCTGTACGTACACTCAGTATTTTTACTTGTTTAACTCAAAGCAGGTTATAAAAGTGAAGATATTTTGTTTCCCAGCAGAGTAGCTGACTCCTCAGAGGTGTTCAGTGTCCATCAGAGAGTCAGCCTGGGGAGAAGCTGCCTCTGCGGCGCCCCCTGGAGGTAAAGGTCTAAATTTGTGTCAGGATGTGTGGGTCTGCAGAGATGTTAGCTGAGCTCTTCCTGACCCCAGACCTGTTCAGGTTCTGGATGGAGGGAAGGTCCGCCCTGACGATCCTCTCTGCAGACCTGATTGGTTGTTGCAGTTCGGACCGGTTCTGTTTTCAGTGATGGAGGAACACAAACTGAAGGAAGCCAGTGTAGAAGATGACCAGCAGCTCCTGTAGAAGGCTGGACCTTCTTCTGAACAACCCTTATGTGTCTCAGGTCCAGAGATCCAGGGAGGGATCCACTGCAGACCGAGTGTTGTTGAGGATGGTGAGGGGAAGTTCTCCAGAAGTCCACCATCTTCTTCACAACCTTAGGTCAGCAGCAGTGGACCAGCTGATCCACGGTCTGCATGCAGAGACGCTGCCGTCCTGGTGGAGTCATTTCTGTTCAGAGAGAGGAGGTGTGGGCAGAGAACAGTGCTGACGGTTCTTCAGCAGGAGAAGATGCTCCTCAGCATCACCTGCTGCTGGTCAGTCCAGAAGCTGATGGTCCACTGACAGGTGGAGGACGGCTGGTGTTTGTAGGTGTCTGCCTTAACATAAATGTTTAATACTTTCTGATTCAGGTCGGTTCTTCTGGGTCGGTCAGAGTGAGTCAGACTGACAGATTCTCAGGTCCAGCAGTTTGCTGAATGAGATCTTCTCCTAATTCCTGGAATAAAGCGGCATTCTAACCCCGTATTTAATGTTTTTATTGTTTCTATCAGCGAGCGTTTGAGTCCATGTTGGAGTCGCCATGGTTCTGTGGCGGCTCTGCACCCTGGACCACCTCGACACGTCTGGGTTTGGTCGTCCTTTTCCACGCCACGGCCTCCAGCTGCTGTTCTGGTTCTCCAACCACTGCGTGTCCTCTGAGCCGGCCGACTCTGCGGACGTCATGAAGGTTAGTGACCTTCATGAGGTCTCCATCGCTGCCAGTGAAGCCATTAGTGGATATGTTTCGTGGTTCCGTTGACGTGATCGGACCGGTTCCCACAGCTGGTCTCAGAGTGTCAGCCGGAGAACGGGGACTACGGCTTCCACAAGTTCAGGAACGTGGAGGAACTTCTGCCCGTTCTGCACAAACCCAAGAAGCACAAGAGCACCAGACAGGTCTGCTTCAGTTTAGATTTACTCTTTTTACGACCAGTTGACCTAAAATATTATTAAATTATAACCAGGGTGGTGTTGTGCAGCCGTACGTGTGGCTAATAGCATCCAGCAGAGAAACGAAGCTGAACACAGAAGCTTCTACTGATGGAGAACCAGAATAATGCTGAAATATGAACAGACAGACATCTTTTCTGGGACATTCTAAAACGCTTAACGTGAAAAAGCTTAACGTGGCTTAAGGTAGGAAAGCAACGAGGAATCATCACCAAATTTCGCATGGCCATATCTTGTCATGAAGACTTAAGCCTGTCAAAAAAAAAAAAATAAACCGAAATTCAACGATTATAGAAGATATCTCACATTAACGTTTTCTTCTTCATTGGCGCCTATGGCGAGAAAAAGGCTTAACGTGGTTTAATGTACCTAATCAACGATCAATGATCACCAAATTTCTCTTTCATATTGCTCCTAATAAGCACATAAAACTGTCAAAATGTCAAACCCAAAGTCCAATTATTATGGACGTTATCTAACATTAAGCGTTTCTGCTTTCATAGCCTCTATGCCTATGAAATACTTAATGTCATATAACGTCCATAATAATTGGACTTTGGGTTCGATTTTTTGACAGTTTTAAGTGGTTATGATAAGCAATATATGAGAGAAATTTGGTGATCACTGAGCGTTGTTTAAGTACATTGAATTACGTTAAGCCTTTTTCTCGCCATAGGCGCCAATGAAGAAGAAAACGTTAATGTGAGATATCTTCTATAATCGTTGAATTTCGGTTTATTTTTTTTTTTTGACAGGCTTAAGTCTTCATGACAAGATATGGCCATGTGAAATTTGGTGATGATTCCTCGTTGTTTTCCTACCTTAAGCCACGTTAAGCGTTTTAGAATGTCCCTCTTTTCTTCAGCATTAGTTTCTTTAATCTGAAAAGATCTTAACTGGTCTTCTGAATCTTTTCTCCTGCGTAACGTAAACTGTTTTTCACGCGCTGTCCTGTCTGTGCAGCTGCTTTACTTCGTGGTTGGGAACCTGAACACGGCGTCGTACCCGGAGTCGGCGGACCTGCCGCCGTTCGTGAGGGAAAACCACGGGGCGGACGGCAGCTCCAACAGCGACCGCATCATCATCAGCTACCAGGCGAAGACCAGGGTGGTGGACAAGGTGTACGTCACAGAACACGACGACGCCGACGCAGGACGGTTCCGATCCGACGGGACTCACGAGGTCAGCCCAGAACTGATCCGCGTGCTGCAGAACCCGCTGCTGGACCTCAGCTGCTTCCTCGCACAGATGGGTTACTACGAAGATGCTGAGGTGCTCCAGGACACGGAGGAGATGCAGGAGCCATCGGTCCAGATGATGCTCAGCAGGATGCAGAACGATCCGTCCGGGTTCTTCTCCGAGGCCCTCAGTCAGCAACTGAACTTTGATCAGTTCAGGTTCAACATGAACACAGACGACGGCGGGGCCGTGGTCCATTACACCCCGGTGAAGAAGAAGAAGAAGAAGAAGAAGAGGAGCAACCAGAAACTAAGCCCTCTGGGGGAGATCTACTGGCGTTCCAGCCGGCAGCTTCCATACAGAGGTGAGAGTCCCGGCTGATTTACTCTCAGTCCGTTCCTTCTTCTTCATCGTGATACACAGGAACGAGCCTAAAGTTTTTATTTCCCGGTCACCTCGTTTGGTTTCTAACGGTCCTTCAGTGCTAGGACTCACACTGAGTACGGTGCAGATACAGAGCAGGCGCCATGAGGAACCCAAATCCTTAAAATCAGAGTGCACACTCACATCAGCTACGTCTGGTCTGGTTACTGAGGCTGTGAGGCTGAATTTCACGAACCAAACAGGAAAACATGAGACTAGAACGGCCCATGACTTAAAAAACCACAAGGTTCTGGTAAATTTCAGAATAAACTCCCGAAAAAAAAACTTACTTTAAAGGAACAATCAGTAATAAGGACACCTAGTGGTTAAAATCGGAACAACACACAACGCCTTTAATGGAGACGCGCCATTTCCTCAACGGTCCGTCGCTGCTGTGAGTCTCCACTGAGGTTCTACCTCCACAGGACGGGTCTATGATGATGTTCTGTTCTGGTTCTGGTCCGCTTCTCTTCCTGGCCTCCATGTCTGCAGGCTGCTGCTCATTTACCAACATTAAATACCAAACACTGCGCTCTGTGCTGGGAACCCTGGGATCTTTCATCTGATTGGCTCAGGAACCAGGAAGTGAACACGGGCAGTTCTGCACTGTACATCCAGGTTTGAAAGGAGAAAAACGCGACTAAGACGTAGTTGATGGAGAGGATTGTTTATAGGGAATGTTACTTCCATTCTGGGTGAGAAATGAGAATAATTCAGGCTGATTTTACAGTAAATGTCTGACTTATTGCTCATAAAACTTGACAAATGTGAACAAAACAGCCACCCAGAAACACAAGAAAACAGAGGTGCTATTGGAGGATGAAATAGGATATTTTTGCGCACGGATAACGTGTTTTGCCCTACAAAATGAAATAATTTATAAGGGATAGCAACAGAAAGGACCACGTGAACTTTGTTCCTGGGAAAGCTCTCTCTGCAGCTGGAGCTCAGACCATAACCTGAACCATAGTCAGTGTGAGTCTGGCGTTAAGCCGGGATCTCCAGCTCTGAACTGCTGCCTGCAACCCGCTGGATGCACCTCTGCTCCAACACGCCTGTTCCTACGATCATGGTGGTTCTACCTGTGGGTGGTTCTACCTGTGGGTGGTTCTAGTTGTTTTTAGTTGTAGCTGCGGGTGGTTGGTTATTCAGGGCTGTTGGAACAGAGATGCAGCATAAAGTTGCAGGAGAGTTGCTGTGGAGGACCAGAGTTGGAGAGCTCAGCTATGAAGAGATCTTGATCCAAACTCTTTTCCGTGTAATTTAGCTGCTCATTAACTTTTTGGTCCACAAACAATTTATCAAGTTTTATTATTTTAATGAATTCTAACTGTGTGAATGTAATGAATAAATACCAAAGTGGACTTTTTTTCCTAGCCAAAGACTCAGATTTGACTTTTTGTGACTGTCTGCAGATTTTGATGAAGATTACTGGATAATGTCCAGCAGGGGATATGGATACAGTTATGGAGGTGGGTATGGAAGAGGAGGTGGAGGAGGATTTTCCAGCTTCCTGAAAATCCTCCTGAAAGTCGGAGCGCTCTACCTGGCAGCTAAATGTTTCAGCTGGTTAGTGAAGAAGCTGTGGAGCACCAACTGGGATGAGAACCTCCTCCATGCGATCCCAGGAAGGACTTCTAGGTATCTGGGTCGTCGGCACACGCACATCATGCTGGATTATGTTTACTAGACCCATCAGGACCTGAGAAACTCACCGTGCTGATTTTAATGATTCTGAAGTGATTTTAAGATTGAAAATGTATATTTCTATAATCTTATATGTTTTTACGTATTGGTGCTGAGTCTGTAAAAATAAAATGTTTTTAAAATTATTTCTTTGTGTAAAGTTGATCAAAACTGAGATCAACAAGTCCTCAAAATGTACGTGCTCCTATAATCCATCCATCCATCCATCCATCCATCCATCCATCCATCCATCCATCCATCCATCCATCCATCCATCCATCCATCCATCCATCCATCCATCCATCCATCCATCCATCCATCCATCCATCCATCCGTGTGTCCTCAGGTGGAGGAGCGACTCCATCGTCTCAGTCAAGGACAGAAAAGAAAAAAAATCTCTTTGTCTTTAAAGAACAACAGATTAATTTTGACCTTAAATTTGGTTTTAACATTTTTTTTCAGTGTTATGAAGAAAACAAACAATATTTGTACTGAAGAGTTGTTTTCAGTTCCCTGATATCTCTGTGATGAATTAAATTTGTAAAGAACTGAGACTGAATTCATCAATTTCAATTTTATTTGTTGCAGGATTTTTTGATTGTTTGAAAGTTTCTGTACCTAAAGGACATATTATTATTATTATTATTATTATTATTATTATTACTGCTACTACTAATATTAATAATGATAATAATAATAATGTGTATAAACTGATGTCAACAAACATTTCTTTTATTTTAATTTAATGTTTGGTGTCTAGTTTCTGAGAAAGTGACCAATAATGGACCGTGCAGAGACTCCTTAGCTCCTCATAATTCTAATATTAATTCAATTTTATTTATATAGCGCCAATTCATGAAATACGTAATCTCAAGGCACTTTACAGAGTCAAATTCAATCAGATTATATAGATTGGTCAATAATTTCCTAAGTAAGGGAACCAGTTGATTGCTTCAAAGTCTTGACAAGCAGCAGCAGAGTGAGAGAAATAGACCCTGATGTCCTCCAGCAGCCTAAGCCTATAGCAGCATAACTATAGAGATAGCTCAGGGTAACATGAGCCACTCTAACTATAAGCTTTGTCACAAAGGAAAGTTTTAAGCCTAGTCTTAAAAGTAGACGGGGTGTCTGCCTCACGGACCAAAACTGGGAGTTGGTTCCACAGGAGAGGAGCCTGATAGCTAAAGGATCTGCCTCCCATTCTACTTTTAGAGACTCTAGGAACCACCAGCAGACCTGCAGTCTGAGAGCGAAGTGCTCTGTTAGGAACATACGGGGTAATCAGAGCTCTGATATATGATGGAGCTTGATTATTAAGGGCTTTATACGTTAGAAGGAGAATTTTAAATTCTATTCTTGATTTAACAGGAAGCCAATGAAGGGAAGTTAAAACAGGAGACATATGATCCCTCTTGTTGATTTTCATCAGAACTCTTGCTGCAGCATTTTGGATCAGCTGAAGGCTTTGAACTGCATTTTGTGGACTTCCTGATAGTAAAGAATTACAATAGTCCAGCCTTGAAGTAACAAATGCATGGACCAGTTTTTCAGCATCACTCCTGGACAGAATGTTTCTAATTTTGGCGATATTCCGGAGGTGAAAAAAGGAAACTCTGGAAACCTGTTTAATATGGGATTTAAATGACATGTCTTGGTCAAAAATAACACCAAGGTTTTTTACTTTATTACCAGAGGCCAAGTTAATGCCACCCAGATTAAGTGATTGGTTAAGAACTTTATTTTTTGAGGACTCTGGTGTCCTCTGGTGCATTATTTAGCGTTGGGACTCCTCTGAAGTGAAATGAGCTCTGAGGTGTGTGGTTCTAGATTTAAAGGAACAGAAACTTCCTCAATCAGCTGTTGCTTCATAAATCATCAGATCCTGTCTGAAAACGGAGCGACTGAAGGAAGGAGCGGCTCTGATGGAGCCAGAAGAGATTTACGTTAACTTGGAGGATCTGAATCTGTCCAAACGACCCAACGGCGCCGGTAGGCCTGAAGATCCGTTTATATCAAACAATCCAGCATTTAACTGTAAATTAATTAGTTTAATGCTCATTTCACAGACTTATTAAAAGAGAATAAATGTTTTTAATTTTAAAGAAACCCTAAAGCTATAGCTCAGAAATTGAGGATTATGTGAGAAAGTTTAATATTCTTTTGTCCCTGATTTCAGAAAGTGAAACTATTTTATAGGTTAGTTACACAGAGTGAAATATTTTAAGCCTTTATTTTTAATAATTCTGATGATTCTGGCCACAGAGAATAAAAAACCCAACATCCAGAATAAATGCATCAGATTGAATGTTTTCTGTAAAGTCCATTTCTCTGCTCTCAGTACCGGGTCTTCAGGAGGTCAGCCTGTGGTTCTGCTGACGGGTTCTGGAAGCCCGGGTTGCTTTGATAGCAGCCTTGTTGGTTCTGGCGCCTCTCATCCTCCTGATGATACTCTATAGATTATCTAAAGGGTTCTGGTCAGGCCCGTTTTCAGGCCAATCAAGCTCAGAACCACCGCGGTCACTGGACCAGGTTCTGGTACCTTTGGCAGAATGGGTCGGTGTCAGATGGCTGCATTGAGTGGACCTCAGAAACAGTGGACCAGAACCAGCAGATCACTGGTTCTGGAAACTTCACACTGGACCTCAAAGCAACGTGGGTGCTCTGTCTCTCCTGTCTTCCTCCAGACCCTGAAGCCTTGACTTCCAAATGAAATGCAGATTTTACTTTCACCTGAAAACAGAACCTTTGGAACATTCAGCAACAGTCTGGTTCTGGTTCTCCTGAACCCGGGTCAGACGCCTGCAGCCCATGTCTCGTATTCGTCTGCGTGTCGCGGCTCTTGAGGCACCGACTCCAGCTCCTCTCCAAGCTGCGGTTCCGCCTGTGGCTGATTCTTCTTCTCATGCCTCAGTTTTTCCTTCCACTCAACTTTCTAACAGAACATGAAATGCTCGGACCCAGAACTTCTTCAGCCCTATTGAGGCTCGCCCTCCGTGTTCTGGACCTCTGTCTGGTAGACGCCGCCATCCGGACCCAGACTGAGACCAATTAGAGGCTCAGCAAACATCTGCAGCTAATTAACCAATTAACTAATTAGGGTGAGACACCAGGAGGTTCCAGTATTTAACTTTCTCATAATATCCTATTTTTTTAATCTGCCTTCACGAAGATTTTATGAAGGTTTATTTAACTTTTTCACTAAAAATGATTCTACTTGTGTTTGTCTTTGTTTTTTAACTTTTTTGGAAGTTTTAGGTTTTTATTTTATTATTGAGTCATGAAACGTGGAGGAACTTCAGGGTCATTCTAAATGTTTTAGCTGAGGCTTTTCTCTGAAATCAGGTGAATGTGAAACAAACATGAAGGAGCATGAGGAAGTGAGAGCAGACGCATCTTCGTCGCTCTGAATCCTCTTCATCACATGAAACCACATTCAGCTGGACTCCAGTTTCACTCTGGTGCTTTCTCACGTTCCCAGGCTCAAAGGGTTGAAATCGATTTAAAAGAGCTGATGTCGTCCAGGACATCGTTGTAAATAAGATTCTCACCCTGTGGAGCATACAAGGAGAGACCTTTGACCATCTAAAGATGGTCTTGTTATGGAAATATAGAATCAGCTTTTGGATTAATCATGTATTTCTATTAGGCAGTATTGTGGCCTGTAGGGTCTGCAGGATCTCTGGTGGCTATAAATTCACCCAACCTTCTTGTTGGATACTAGAGCAAGTAAGGGTCACATGATGTTTTATGGTTGGTAAGCTTCACGAAGGTTTATGGTTTAAAACTTTACATTGTTTTGGAATATTTATCTTGGTAGACTCCTGGAAACATCTGGCAAATGTATCGAGAAGCAAACTTCTTAGTTGACACTGGAATGAGGATCAGTTTCGTTTGTGGGGAGACAAGCACAGATAGAAATTAGTGTGTTTGTATCAAAAGCTCAACCTGAATCGACCCCCCCCCCCCCCAGGTCCAGTTAAAGTCCCAGAACCGCCCCTGTGTGTGTTTGTGGTGGCGGGACAGAAAAGGCGATTCCTCGCATCACTCCCATCCCTCCGGTTGGTGAGCCCAAGCTTTGAGCTTCAGAGATGTTTGGCCTCCGCTGCTGTCCTCAGTGTGCCTGATGATAAATACGGGTCCTCAGCCCATTAAGGGACCAGTAGAAACAGGAAGTCGTGGTTTACTTGTTAGACGCTCTGATCAACTTATGTAAAGTTTAAAGAACAATCTGCAGTTACCTTTATTTAGAATATAAACCACACATTTGGCTATAAATCACTGTCCTTTATGTTTTTTTCAAAATCAAAATGTGATACTATGTTCTTGCTACAAAAGACAAATTTATTTTAAAGCTTTCCCACATAAATGGTTCTTGGACCGTTCAATGACCACAAACATGACAGAAATACAGAGACTCATCCCAGAGACCGCTGAGTTCCTGTTCTGCCTGGAAACAATTAAACCCTGAAAGCAGTCTGCATAAAGATTCAGGCAACTCCACAGCCTCAATAAAACAAGTTCAATTGGCTAGAAATGGTCAGACATGCTCAGAAACTGATGAAGCTCAGATCCAGGAGAGGAACGCCTCGTTCTCATTTCTTCATGTTTGCCTCCAGGCTAAAGAACACCTTGGTCTACAGCAATGTTGCGCCGATGCCATTTTTTGGCCCCGATACCGTACCGAATGTTTGAAATTGATGTGTGTGTATATATGAAGAACTGCATACTACTGAGGGTAGTAGAACTTTTTAGGTTACACTTTATTTGAAGGGGTGTACATAAGAACGTGATTACAGTGTCATAAACATGACATAATACTTGTTATGAATGTTTAGAACTGTTGTCATTAATTGTCATTCAGTAAATTATGACACTATTAAAGCAAAGTTGACATTGTTTAAAATGTCGTTGTTATGACAACTTGACATTAACAGAGACAAGGTTAAATTTAGGGCTTGACTTGGGATTAGGTTAAATTAAGAATTTGTCATAACAAAGACATTTTAAACAATATCAAAGAGTCATTTATGTTCATAACAGGTGTTATGTCATGTTTATGACACTGTAATGTCAGTCTTATGTACAACCCTTCAAATAAAGTGTAACCACTTTTTATTGCCTACCTGGAATGGGTGACAATAGTTAGACAATAAACTTTTGACTCTCAAATGCCAAAATAGTGCAACTTTCATGAACTTATATAACATGTATAATACTTGTTGGGAGAGAGAAGGCTGTGTTCAAGTGACATAGAAGCATCAAGATGGTATCAGTGCCTATTTGTTGGTACTCTCTGATACTGATGCCACCATTTTAGTGCTGGATCAGGTCCCCGTCCCACACTGGTATCAGTATCGGTGCAACACTAGTCTACAGCAGATGATCTGCAGAAGGAAGATGAAGCTCTGCGCTCCTCTGTCGGGTCTTTGTGGGTTTAACTTTGAAATAGGAAGGTTTTAACCTCCAGGCTGGAAATCAGTGGAACTTCTGGTCCAAAGAGACTTTAGAAAGCACGACGAATGGCAGATTAGATCTACTTTAAATATAGTTTTGATTTAAACTTTAACCTGATTTCTGGAGCATCTCAGAGAGGACCTTTGGTTTGATCTGTGCAGCAGCAGGAGGTAAACCAGTGGAAACTGTCTCTCTGGCTGTGAGGGAAACCAGAAGCTTCTGGCCTCTTAAAGCGGCCACGCTTGGTCTGGGTCTGCTCAGCTTCCTCCTGCTGACCTCGCTGGTGGCCGTCAGCGTCCTGTGTGAGTTTCCACCCTGAGATGATGGCGATGGAGAGGGAGAAGCTCAGATAACATTCATTCTCCTTTCTTTTGTTCCCTAAGATCAACGAGACTTCAGTCAGCTGAGCAGGAACCTGTCCAACCAGACGGCAGAGAGGAACCAGCTCCTGATGAGGCACCAGAACCTGACCCATGAGAGGGATCAGTTAGACGTCCGCTTAAAGACGGCAGAGCTTCATCTGGACCAAATGAGCAGGAATTCTGGTCAGCATGTATTTATTTATTTATTTAGAGTAAAAGTCCTTCAAGGCACAGACATGGACCGGATCAGAGAGTTTATTATTTATTCTGGAGCTAACAGAGAGACAATGAAGAGGATTTCTGGTATTTAGAAGCAGCATTCTCATAAAGCTGAAGGATTTTACCCAGATGTTTGTGGACTTCCTGTTATTAAAGCATTAAAATGATTTGTCTCTGAAAATTAATGCATGAACCAGTTTTCCTGCTTCGCTTTAAAACTTCAGATTTATAGTTTAGGGAAGATCCCCTCAGTTTAAAAGCAGAAAATCTAAAGGTTTTAATGTCATCAAGACAAGACTGTAGTCAAAGCAACTTATTGGATTCATCAGGATTTATGGATAAATATAGCTGAGTATCATCAGCATAACAGTGGAAATTAATCCCATGCTGTCTGATAATTTTGCCAATCGGAAGCATATATATAGTAAATAGAATTGGTTCAAGGACTGAACCCTGTGGTACTCCACAAGTGACCCTAGAGTTTGAGGAAGATTTATTATTAACATGAACAAACTGGAATCTGTCCGACAGATAAGATTTAAACCAGCCTAATGCTTTCCCCTTAATCCTTAAGGGTTTAATATTTATTCTGGAGTTAGCAGAGCGACAACGAAGAGGATTTATGGATAAATATAGCTGAGTGTCATCAGCGTAACAGTGATTTATTATTAACCTGAACAAAGCGGCCTTGATCCGTGATTTACTGAAGAACCTGTTACTCCCGGCGGGGCTTCCTCAGTGGCGTGTCCTGCTGGATGGAGGATGTTTGGCTGCAGCTGTTACCTTCTGTCTTCGTCGAGGAGCATCTGGGAGAGCAGCAGACGTCAGTGTTTCACGGACGGAGCGGATCTGGTGACCATCAGCAGCCGGGAAGAAATGGTGAGGTTGTTGAAACAAACAGAAGCAGCTTGGTCTCTGAATGTGAAGCGCTGACGGGAGTTTTCCATCTTCAGGTGTTTCTGAATGAGCTCGGAGCTCAGAAGTTCTGGATCGGCCTGAGGCAAATGTCCCACATATCTGGATGGAGATGGACCGATGGAAGTTCCCCAGAAACCATGTAGGTGTTTTAAAGATCAGCCGGTTCTCCTGTGTTTCTTTGTCTTTGAATAATCCTAGACTTTCTGTGCAGGTACTGGCAGGGACAGGCGGCGCCAGAGAGCCGGTACAGAACCCAGAGCTGTGCAGCTTTTAACAGTTTTTGGGCCCATCAGTGGGGCACCATCAGGTCGTGGAGCACTGAGCTGTGTTCGCAGCAGCTGCAGTGGGTCTGTGAGAAAAAAGCTGCTTCTGGACTTCTGTAACAGAAACCTTTAGACATGGAGCAAAGTTCTGGTTCTGCATCATGCAGATGCTGATTATTAGACTGTGTTGTGTCATTATGCTTCACTGAATAAAACCTACTTTTTATGGAGAAGTCTGCAGGTGTCAGTGATGTTTTTAAAGCTGGTTTCAGACACATTTAGACTTTTTTTAGCAGCTCCTCCACATTTTCTCTGATCCGTGTGAAAAGAAAACCTGAGCTTCCTGTCAGTGAATCTGGCTGCAGACGCACACAAAGAGGAACGCTGAGGTTCACTGGGTGGATCCTGTTCTGGTGCAACCCGACGAAGGTCCAAAGCGTCATGAACTCTGACCGGACCCAGGAGGTACTGAACAGAACCACGGAGAAGTGAAACTCCAGATGCAAGCTAAACACAAACCGTCTTCAGGTTTTAACTTCACTAATTCAACCTGAAGCCGTGTGGGTTCTCTCCAGGTTCTCCATCTGTGTTTAAACATGAATATGCATATTAATGTAGACTCTCCTGTTGCTATACGTTCTGCTCAACACAAACCCAGAATAATCCACGTTTAAATATCTGCCACGTTCTTCTTCTTCTGCAAATAGCTGTATTATTCATATGTATCACTCTGTTATATATTATATTTCTCTACGTTTCCTTAGGTCAGCTGCTTGTTTGTGGACGAGGCAGGAGGTCTTCCTCAGCACCGTCTCCTGGGTCAGGCTAAGGATGAAGAGCTGCTGCAGGATCCCACAGAGCTGCTGCACACAGACCTTCAGGGCTCTGGGACCGACACCATCTGGACCTGCAGCCTTGTTCTGGTTCAGTCTCTCCAGCTGACCTGGAGACAGCCAGGTGAAGGAGGAGGAAAATGGAGGAGCAGCATCTTCTGGTTGGCTTAAGGGGGAGTAAAGGAGACAGAGGCGGGAGATAAAATAGAGGCGGGACAGGAAGGGTGTGGGCAGGAGCAGAGGAACTTTGTCCTGCACTGAATCTGCTGAGCAGTGGCATCTCTGGCATGATAAGTTACCTAGATTTTTATACACAAAATTACAGATAAAGGCTCACTCCAGATGGTCTCACATTATCCAGCAAAAGGTAAATCTAACGTCTGCATTTCCAGCATTCTGATTGGACGATCAGAGTTTGGGGCCGTATGATTTGTTCCACAGAAACACATGAAAAAAGGAGGATTTCTAGTCACTTTCTTTTCTCAGTTCTTCCTATGTATAAACATATATAAACACAGACACACCTACATACTCATGAACATACCTACATACATATGCCCATACACATATACCTGAAGACAGCCAGGGGGAGTAGTTTGTATTTTTATTTAATTAATTAAATGTTGACTTAACTGCATTTATCTACACGGGTTTAGACCTTTTCTGGGTCTGACCGGGTCAGAGCAAAGGTCAACACAGAGACGCTCCAGACTGAATCATGCATAAACACAGATTAATATCTGAGGTATTTTCACATTTAACCAGAGAAAATTCATTAATTTGAACCTTTAAATTACAGAATCCTGATAAAATTTAACAGTCGGACCTTCGTTCTGTTCAGAACATACTGCTTTTTATTCCTTTATGAACTCAACACGTGTGATATTTAGTTCACTTTATTTACTTTTTGCTTCTAGACACATTATAGATTTTCTAAAAGTCTTTCCCCTCCAAATAGCAACAGAATTTCTGCTGTAAGAAGCAAACAATTAAAAAACAGCTCATTTCAGCGATGCTGCTGGAGAATGCACGTTTCAGCCACCAGAGGGAGCTCAGCCACTACCTACACGTTTATCTTTCACCTTTATTAAAAATGATTTGTTGTCATCGGGATTATCAAACAAATAGACACAGATGGTAATTTTTAAAATACCAAATATTGAGTTATCTGAAAGACTGAACGTTAATGCAGCTTTTAGATCTGGATCACATTATTATTTAAAACAAATGTTTTATTAGGATATTATTTTGCTCAATATCCAGCCACAGACCTTTTTGTTTAAAGGCATTCAGGACAGAATCTAAGCAGAACAGAAAAAAAAGGATTAAAACCTGAGGTTTAAATCAAACTAAAGAGAGAAATGAACGAGAGGGAAGTTGGTCCAATAAAGTTATAGGAAAGACTGGAGGAAATAAATGAAATTAAAACCGCAAGCGGTGATGAGCGGCCCTCGCAGCAAAGCGCCGCTCCGGCCTTGGCCACCGCTGGGATTTGCGCACCGCCGGCCGCCCGCCACCGCAGATGCTGTCACGCATTTTGCCCGCCCGTCCACTGGGCGATTTACACGAACGTGTTCGGCAGCGCTCCCCCACGACTCACAAAAAATCTGGTGCAGATTCACCACAACGGACCGGTATAGCGCCCGCTTCACAGCAGACGCCGCACCAATCCGCCTGTCGATCTCCCGCTCCATCTTCCCCTCATTCGTGAACAAGACCCCAAGATACTTGAACTTCTCCACTAGAAGCTGGCCCTTGGGACTTTCCTTTTTTAAAAAGCTTATAGTTAGAGTGGCTCATGTTACCCTGAGCTACCTCTATAGTTATGCTGCTATAGGTTTAGGCTACTGCAGGACATCAGGGTCTATTGTTCTTCAATTTTGAATGACTGTTGTAATTTCAGCTTTTAACTTTTTGATTTTTCTTTTTTCTTCATAGTAGGCACACCTGGTCTGGCGTTCTGTTAGCTGTGGCTTCATCCAGGGAAGACAGATCACCCGCTACTACCATCTAATGTAGAACTTCTGTGCTTTTTTTGTCTCTCTTGTTGTGTCTCTGCTCTGTCTTCTGTAACCCCCAGTCTGTCGAGGCAGATGACCGTTCATACTGAGCCCGGTTCTGCTGGAGGTTTTTCCTTCCCGTTAATGGGGAGTTTTTTTTCCTGCTGTCGCTTCATGCTTGCTCAGTAGGTAGGATTGCTGCAAAGCCATGGACAATGCAGACGACTCTCCCTGTGGCTCTACGCTTCTTCAAGAGAGAATGCTACTTGTCAAGACTTTGATGCAATGAACTGGTTCCCTTATATAGGAATTTTTTGACCAATGTGTATAATCTGACCCAATCTGTATAATCTGATTGATTTTGACGTTGTAAAGTGCCTTGAGATGACATATTTCATGAATTGTCGCTATATAAATAACATTGAATTGCATCATCTCTTCAGACCAAATAAACTATCACATTTTTTGAGACAGTTATCTCATTTTAAAGATATAATCATCTAACAGTATTACTCTTAGCAAGTTAAAGCTCCATAATAATTTTAGACCAGGTTTTAGTTCCACTCTTTTATTATGCACATCTAGGCTACCTATAAATATAAAGTATGGCATGCCAAAAAACATTTTCAACAAAAGGCAATTTTAGTAATGGCCTTGCGATTTTATATCTAAGCATTAAAAATGATAATATTTCACCAATTTTCACAGCAAGATGGAAATAACAACTATCCAACATTTTAAGATTTTGTAAAAACTTTTTTCCTTTTTTACCTACCTTTTGAAATTAATACTTGTTTCTACTTCTCCAAAATTAAACTTCAAGAAAACTATTGTGCTGTCCTGGGGCCATATGCAGCTAGGACAAAAGTTCCCCACAAAAGCTTCCTTTTCTTGCATTCTCTGAATAACCTTTGTTCCCAAATCTGGCTTTAAACATTCTTTTTGTAAAAAGACGAATATTTTTCCAAGGCAGAAGCGTGTAGAACAAATTCAACTTCAACATTAGCAGTTTCCCTAGCTTCATCGCTGAAAAGCAGATTTTAACCGGAGCAAAATACGTCAAAGATCTTTTTTTAAGGTGAGAGCACTCACTATCTCACGTAATTCACATAGAGATCTAACAAAGTTGTGATGTCTCACTCTGATTAAATATGAACCCAAACTTTTCTAACTGTTTTTGCCTTGGATTTCCTCTAAGAATTATTATCTTATTTATGTAATGTATTCACGACATGAATTCCTTGCTGTCTTAACAAAAGGCAGAACAACTATAATGTTACTTTCTATAATTATTACAGGCTCTGCTGAGATGTCAAATTCTGGAGAATGCTTAGACACCCTGACACACAAATATGGATTAACTTCATTTCATGTGCACTCGTGAACTTGTTTTAGTTGATTTAGTTTTCTTGATGTACTGTAGAGCGTGATGAGGTCTGTTGTGGTATTGTGTGCACTGGATTGAGGGGACAGTTGGTGTTGTTTGTCAAACCCAATCTTCTTAAGCTGCAAATTCAGTAAAGTTACCAGATAAATATATATATATATATATATATATATATATATATATATATATATATAAAAACGGTTGCAGTTACAGCTCAAACGTCGTAACAACACTTCTAAATCTGAGTCTGACGCACAATTTCAAATACAAACACGAAGCAGTTTGATTTTTGTCCGATGACGAGCGAGCGAGCGAGAGAGAGAGAACTGGTAAAGCAGCACATAGTAACAATAAAGATGAGCGCCATAAAGATGTTATTAATCAGGGAAATCTTTCTGATTGTTTCACAGCGGTTACCTGCAGCGGGTAAACACGCCCACGACAACACACATAGGCTCCCCGCAGCCCGTTTCTATCGGAATATGCGCCAAAACTGCCTCTTTAAAATGAACTGCACGGTTCAGTCTGCGCCTGTCTGAATTGCAATGTGAAGTTTTACACATCTATGCGTGAGCATAATCAAAAATTCCCCCCAGGAGCAGCGTTTTTTTTTCCCCCAGGACCCGCGGTAACGACAGCGGTGTTCTTACGATGGAGTATTAGGGCCACACATGAAGAGAAAAAATAATTTTGCCATGACGAGATTAAACTGGTGCAGATCAGTTGATGCAGCGATGCATTTGGCCACCGGAGGCAGTGGCGACCCACCAGCTTAAAATCTATGTATTGACATCTTAAAAATGGTCTTATAGCTTAAAAGATCATCCTGTTTTGGTTGGTTTTGTAGCCGAATAGAAGAGATGTTCTCAAAGCATTAAATAAGCCTTTTGACTTTTAAAAATGTTGTCCTTTTAAAGGTAATTTTAAGTTACTTTTTATTAAATTTATCAATATCCTATGGAAGTCTGGACATATGGCAGCGGCGTTTCAGGTGACTTTGCCACGCCACTACGCCGCCCTGCTCCATCGAATCCAGTTGATTTTGTAGCCGAATAGAAGAGATGTTCTCAAAGCATCAAATAAGCCTTTTGACTTTTAAAAATGTTGTCCTTTTAAGGTAATTTTAAGTTACTTTTTAATAAATTTGTCAATACCCTATGGAAGTCTGGACATATGGCAGCGGCGTTTCAGGTGACTTCGCCACGCCACCATGCCGCACTGCTACATGGAATCCAGTTGGGCCTGGAATCCACAACACAGCAACATGTCTGTGGACACAGTTTCATGTTGATTAGCTCAGAGGGGTAACATAGCGACTGCTAACAATAAAACATGACACTTCCTGTTGTCAGGGGGCGTGGCCTAAGTGATGTCATCATTTGACCATTGGATATTGTAGAAGACCCGATGATGATCAATCACAGAAAGTTTGGTGCCTCTGTGTGTTTCTGTGTAGGAGATATAGCAGTTTTTCCTGTTGTCAGGGGGCGTGGCCTAAGTGATGTCATCATTTGACCATTGGATATTGTAGAAGACCCGATGATGATCAATCACAGAAAGTTTGGTGCCTCTGTGTGTTTCTGTGTAGGAGATATAGCAGTTTTTCCTGTTGTCAGGGGGCGTGGCCTAAGTGATGTCATCATTTGACCATTGGATGTTGTAGAAGACCCAATGATGATCAATCACAGAAAGTTTGGTGCCTCTGTGTGTTTCTGTGTAGGAGATATAGCAGTTTTTCCTGTTGTCAGGGGGCGTGGCCTAAGTGATGTCATCATTTGTCCATTGGATATTGTAGAAGACCCGATGATGATCAATCACAGAAAGTTTGGTGCCTCTGTGTGTTTCTGTGTAGGAGATATAAGTTTTTCCTGTTGTCAGGGGGCGTGGCCTAAGTGATGTCATCATTTGACTATTGGATATTGTAGAAGACCCGATGATGATCAATCAAGTTTGGTGCCTCTGTGTGTTTCTGTGTAGGAGATAAAACAGTTTTTCCTGTTGTCAGGGGGCGTGGCCTAAGTGATGTCATCATTTGACCATTGGATACTGTAGAAGACCCGATGATGATCAATCACAGAAAGTTTGGTGCCTCTGTGTGTTTCTGTGTAGGAGATATAACAGTTTTTCCTATTGTCAGGGGGCGTGGCCTAAGTGATGTCATCATTTGACCATTGGATATTGTAAAAGACCCGATGATGATCAATTACAGAAAGTTTGGTGCCTCTGTGTGTTTCTGTGTAGGAGATATAACAGTTTTCTGTTTTGTGGCGAGTAGGTGAACTTTGACCCCTGCTAACGCCCCTTCAACATGCTCAAAAACTCACCGTTTTGATAACTTTTAATTGGCCATGCCTGATGATCAGACTGACCGAGTTTCAAGCCGCTCGCTCGAAATCCCTAGGACGAGTTCGATCAAATACCAATGCTGTAAACATCAAAAATGAGGTAAAATTACGACCTTCAATCTAAAATGGCCGACTTCCTGTGATACTTGCACTATGACGTTAATTGTAAATTCTGAGCGTCTTGCTTAGATCTACAACTGTACAAAATTTCATTAATCTACGATGAAGTAAGTGAATAGCAAAGGGTCCTTTGAAAATTTCTAGGTGGCGCCGTTGAGGCATTTTTCTTTAGATTTTTGTGACGACCTTAAAATACAAAATTTTTAAACAGTCACCATGCATCTGCAAAGTTTGGTGAGTTTTTGAATATGATAAAGCCCCCAAAAAGGCCCCTCTTTAGGGGGGCAGAATAAAATAATAATAATTAAAGCCGCAAGCGGCATCGAGCGGCCCTCGCAGCCAAGCGCCGCTCCGGCCTTGGCCACCGCTGGGATTTGCGCACCGCTGGCCGCCCGCCAGGATCTCGTTCATGTTGATTAGCTCAGAGGGGTAACATAGCGACTGCTAACAATAAAACATGACACTTCCTGTTGTCAGGGGGCGTGGTCTAAGTGATGTCATCATTTGACCATTGGATATTGTAGAAGACCCGATGATGATCAATCACAGAAAGTTTGGTGCCTCTGTGTGTTTCTGTGTAGGAGATATAACAGTTTTTCCTGTTTTCAGGGGGCGTGGCCTAAGTGATGTCATCATTTGACCATTGGATATTGTAGAAGACCTGATGATGATCAATCACAGAAAGTTTGGTGCCTCTGTGTGTTTCTGTGTAGGAGATATAGCAGTTTTTCCTGTTGTCAGGGGGCGTGGCCTAAGTGACGTCATCATTTGACCATTGGATATTGTAGAAGACCCGATGATGATCAATCACAGAAAGTTTGGTGCCTCTGTGTGTTTCTGTGTGGGAGATATAACAGTTTTATGTTTTGTGGCGAGTAGGTGAACTTTGACCCCTGCTAACGCCCCTTCAAAATGCTCAAAAACTCACCGTTTTGATAACTTTTAATTGGCCATGCCTTATGATCAGACTGACGGAGTTTTAAGCCGCTCGCTCGAAATCCCTAGGACGAGTTTGATCAAATACCAATGCTGTAAACGTCAAAAATGAGGTCAAATTACGACTTTCAATCTAAAATGGCCGACTTCCTGTGATATTTGCACTATGACGTTAATTGTAAATTCTGAGCGTCTTGCTTAGATCTACAACTGTACAAAATTTCATTACTCTACGATGAAGTAAGTGAATAGCAAAGGGTCCTTTGAAAATTTCTAGGTGGCGCCGTTGAGGCATTTTTCTTTTGATTTTTGTGACGACCTTAAAATCCAAAATTTTTAAACAGTCTTCTTGCATCCGCCAAGTTTGGTGAGTTTTTGAAAATGGTAAGGCCCCCAAAAAGGCCCCTCTTTAGGGGGGCAGAATAATAATAATAAGAAACAACACAGATACAATAGGCCTTCGCAGCGCTTAGCTGCTCGGGCCTAATAAGAAACAACACAGAAACAATAGGCCTTCGCAGCGCTTCGCTGCTCGGGCCTAATAAAGAAAGAAAAAACAAGAACTAATCTCCTGAAGCTAAACTTCTTTAAACCTTGGACCAGTCTGATGAGGATCCAGTTCTCACTAATGTCCCGAGTCTCTACAGGTCAGAACCAGACCAGCTGAGCAGCAACGTTAGAAAACTTGGTCTCCATCTTTTCCAGAACCGCACATATGGGAATAAAATCAGAAGCTTTGTGATCTCCCTGATTTTAAAGCTATCAATGGTCTTAGAAATCATTTCTTTAAATTGTCAGTGTTTTTAATTATGTCTGATGTAACTTTTTACAGTTTTTTTTAATTTACTTTACTTTTTTTTACCAGCTCTCCCTTGAAAAGGAGATTATTAATCTCAATGGTGATTACCCTGGTTACATAAATTTTTAATAACAAAATCATCAGAAGTTCTGCTTGGAATTTTTTTTTTGTATGTTTCTAAGTGTTAAAGGAAAACCAAGCATGGAAATGGAACAACAGAACTCTGCATAATCTGAGTATAACGGGACGTTACACTCAGATTATGAAGCACAATCGAGCACAAAACAGAACATGCTGTCAAATATCCAGAAAATAATAATGTTTTTATTTAGTTCTATTAGAATGGCTCTTGTACAGAAGAAGGAGCTTTCACTTTCACTGGTTTATAAGGAGTGTCTCTGATCAGACGTTAAAATGCAGAAGCCAAAGAGTCTCCTGGACTAAGACCATCAGAGAACCACCGGCTTTATGCTTACAGTGACTCAAACCTGAAGGTTTATGTGCACAAAGTCGGCGAGTAAAGCTGATTCTGATGATGGAGAACGTTGTAAAGATGGAAGTTTATCAGATAACTAATCAGAACTAGCTTGTTGCCAGGTATGTGAACACATACAAGGAATTTTACTCTGGTTTGTACAATGCTCACGATGTCTTTACTTATACAATAATATAACGACACAATAATAAATCAAACTCAATAGAACCACATGAACACCCTATAAACTAGCAAACAGGTTGAAACAATTTATTTAAATGATTTATCCCCCCTCCTTTTCGGAACATGGTTAAACCCTCCAAATAGCAACAAAATTACTGCTGTAAGGGGGCATTATTTATTATGCAATAAATAATGTATTTGGACAACTACTCACCCAATTAGTAAAACCCACCCAGGGGTCTCATTTATAAAACATTGTGTAGAATCCGTACTAAAAGTTTACGTATGTCCCCAAAAATGTTTCTTTATTCAATTAAATTCAAGACCCTGAAAAACACTTAGGCTATTTGTAGACTACTGTTGTGCAATTATACACTGTTAAAAGTTATTTAATGTTTCATAAATAACTCTGTCTGTTAAGTATTGTCTGGTGATGATCAGCTCTTAAGCTGATATCAAGACAACGGTTGAAAGGGATGAATTCGAGCACTAGCAATCTTTTAACAGCAAAACCTGCACACACATAGAATAAAAGGAGTGACAACTTCTTTTCAAGTCCAAGAATTTAATAACAGAAATAAAATGAACATCCAGAGAACGTCACTATGTAATGCTGTTTACCTGAATTAACACAATATTTCAATTAAGAAATCCTCTCTACTAGGCTAGTGAAACTTAACTAAACTACTAAGCAAAATGAAGATAAAAAGAAGCTAAGCTAAGGAACTATTTACATGCAAAACAAACAAAAGACAAATAAAAATTTGTCTTTTGACAAATTGCTGATTGGCTCGCGGACTTCCTGTTTGCGGTAAGGCGTATTGTGTCACTTCCTGTTGTTGCTGTGTGAACGACGGAGCTTTGCTCCAGGCTCTCTCGCTTTTTATCTTTAAACCTCTTTGCTGTAACATCTGTTTCCAAACATAAGCACTTTTAAAACATTGTCTGTGGCTGCTCATCACGTTTGGGAACTCCTCGTGTTTCACACGGTTTGTTCTTTGGCGTGATAATAGGGCGCTAGCCTAGCTTTAGCCTAGCGTTAGCCTAGCGCTAGCCAAGCCTTAGCCTCATTATGGCTTCTCCGTCTCTGACTAAGTCTCCTATCTGCTGCTCTCTGTGTCAGATGTTCAGTTATTCCTCTGCCTCCTTTAGTGATAATGGTACATGTAATAAATGTAGTGTTTTTGTAGCCTTGGAGGCGAGGGTGTCAGAATTGGAGACCCGGCTCCGTGCTGTTGAAAAACCAGCTGATAGCCGCTCTTTTGCTAGCGCGGAGCCGCATAGAGTAACTTCACGTAGCGAACCTAAAGCAGTAGCACCCGAGCAGCCTGGTAACCAGGCTGGCTGGGTGACAGTTCGTAGGAAGCATAGCTCTAGATTACAGACCCCAGATCACCACCAACCCATCTGCGTTTCTAATAAATTTTCCCTTCTGAGCGACAGTCTCGCCGAGGAGCCGACCTTAATTATTGGCAGCTCCATAATGAGAAATGTGGCACTAAAGAAACCATGGACCATAGTTAAATGCCTACCAGGGGCCAGAACAGGCGACATAGAATCCTACCTAAAACTACTGGCCAAGGATAAGCGTAAATACCGCAAAATTGTTATTCACGCTGGCGGTAATGACACCCGGTCACGCCGATCAGAGGTCACCAAAGTTGGTGTTGCTTCGGTTTGTGAGTTTGCTAAAACTATGTCGGACTCTGTAATTTTCTCTGGTCCCCTGCCTGATCTGACCAGTGATGACATGTTTAGCTGCATGTCATCATTCAACCGCTGGTTGTCTAGGTGGTGTCCAGAAAACGACGTGGGCTACATTGATAACTGGAGAACTTTCTGGGGAAAACCTGGTCTGATCCGGAGAGACGGCATCCATCCTACTTTGGATGGTGCAGCTCTTCTTTCTAGGAATCTGGCCGGATTTATTAGTTCTCCTAAATGCTGACAACCCAGGGTCCAGACCAGGAAGCAGAGCCGTAGTTTAACACACCTCTCTGCAGCTTCTGTACTGTTACCCATCCATTATCCTATTGAGACGGTGTCTTTCCCACGGCCAAAACTTAACAGATCAAAAACTGATCTAAAAGGAACAAATCATAAAAATCTAATACTAATCCATACGGATCACTTTGAACCAAAAAATAAAAGAATTAAATGTGGTCTATTAAATATAAGGTCTCTCCCTCCGAAGACTTTGTTAGTTAATTAATTGATTTCTGATAATCAGATTGATTTGTTTTGTCTCACAGAAACCTGGCTACAAGAGGACTACGTTAGTATAAATTAGTCAACCCCCTCCAATTATTCAAATTTCCACATTCCCAGATCTGTGGGAAGAGGAGGAGGAGTGGCAACCATCTTTCAGTCTGATTTATTAATTAGTCCCAGGCCAATTAATAACTACAGTTCTTTTGAACATTTAACCCTCAGTTTCCCTCATCCAAACTGCAAAGCAATAAAACCTCTTCTGTTTGTTGTTTTGTATCGTCCACCAGGCCCTTACACTCAGTTTTTGGATGAGTTGTCAGATTTCTTATCTGATTTGGTGTTAAATACTGATAAGGTTATTATAGTGGGTGATTTTAACATTCATGTTGACACAGAATGTGATAACCTTAGTGTAGCCTTTAAAACTATCCTAGATTCAATTGGTTTTGCTCAAAATGTGCATGAACCGACGCACTCTCGGCTCCATACTTTAGACCTTGTTCTGACATATGGCATTGATTGTGAAGAATTAACAGTATTTCCTCACAACCCTGTCCTGTCTGATCATTTTTTAATAACATTTGAGTTTAATCTAACTGAGTTCTCCACCCCCAAAAGAGGGTTCCATTATAGTAGATGTTTATCGGATAATGCTGTATCAAAACTTAAAGAGTCTGTCCCCTTTTTAATATCCTCAGTATTGCAGAAATGCCCTGTAGATGGCAGCATTGCTGTTTCTTCCCATTCACAAATCGATACCTTTGCTAACAATGTGACTTCCTCATTGCGTTCTGCATTAGACAATGTAGCTCCCTTGAAAAAGAAGGTGATTATTCACAGGAAGCTGGCTCCTTGGTTTAATTCAGAGCTGCGTTCCTTGAAGCACAATGTTAGGAAATTGGAGAGAAAATGGCGCTCTACACACCAAGAGGAATCCTACTTAATCTGGAGGGACAGTCTATTGTTGTATAACAAGACCCTCCGCAGAGTTAGAGCAGCATATTTTTCATCATTAATTGAAGAGAATAAAAATAATCCTAGATTTCTCTTTAGTACAGTTGCCAAACTTACCCAGAGCCACAGCTCTGTTGATCCATCCATTCCCTTAGCTCTTAGTAGTAATGATTTTATGGGATTCTTCATAAATAAAATTGATTCCATTAAAAATAAAATAATTGGCATCCTCCCAAACATGATTACCTCGTCCTCAGTAAGTGAGGCAGCATTGGAGGAATCTTTAGAATCTGCGCAGTGTCTGAACTGTTTAGAAGCAGTAGAGCTTTCTGAGCTATCTAAAATTTTAGCTTCATCTAAACCTTCTACCTGTATGTTAGACCCAATCCCAACCAAGTTGTTTAAGGACATATTCCCTTTGATCAGTGGCACTATTTTAGACATGATTAATCTATCCTTAGTAAATGGATATGTACCACAGGTTTTGAAAGTAGCTGTTATTAAACCTTTACTTAAGAAACCTTCTCTTGATCAAGATGAGTTAGTACATTACAGACCTATATCTAATCTTCTTTTCTTATCTAAAATTCTTGAGAAAGTAGTTGCTAATCAACTTTGTGAACATTTACAAAGTAATGACCTACTTGAGGAGTTTCAGTCAGGCTTCAGAGCTCATCATAGCACTGAAACAGCTCTGGTGAAGGTCACTAATGATATTCTCATGGCCTCAGATAATGGACTTGTGTCTATACTTGTCCTGTTAGATCTCAGTGCTGCATTTGATACAGTTGATCACAATAATCTCCTACAATGACTTGAACATACTGTAGGGATTAAGGGGAAAGCATTAGGCTGGTTTAAATCTTATCTATCGGACAGATTCCAGTTTGTTCATGTTAATAATAAATCTTCCTCAAACTCTAGGGTCACTTGTGGAGTACCACAGGGTTCAGTCCTTGGACCAATTCTCTTTACTATATATATGCTTCCGATAGGCAAAATTATCAGACAGCATGGGATTAATTTCCACTGTTATGCTGATGATACTCAGCTATATTTATCCATAAATCCTGATGAATCCAATCAATTACTTCGACTGCAATCATGTCTTGATGACATCAAAAGCTGGATGACTTTAAATTTCCTGCATTTAAATTCTGGCAAGACCGAAGTTGTAATCTTTGGGCCAGAGTCTTCAAAAAATAAAGTTCTTAATCAATCACTTAATCTGGGTGGCATTAACCTGGCCTCTGGCAATAAAGTAAAAAATCTTGGTGTTATTTTTGACCAAGACATGTCATTTAAATCCCATATTAAACAGGTTTCCAGAGTTTCCTTTTTTCACCTCCGGAATATCGCCAAAATTAGAAACATTCTGTCCAGGAGTGATGCTGAAAAACTGGTCCATGCATTTGTTACTTCAAGGCTGGACTATTGTAATTCTTTACTATCAGGAAGTCCACAAAATGCAGTTCAAAGTCTTCAGCTGATCCAAAATGCTGCAGCAAGAGTTCTGATGAAAATCAACAAGAGGGATCATATTTCTCCAATTTTAGCTTCCCTTCATTGGCTTCCTGTTAAATCAAGAATAGAATTTAAAATTCTTCTTCTAACGTATAAAGCCCTTAATAATCAAACTCCATCATATATCAGAGCTCTGATTACCCCGTATGTTCCTAACAGAGCACTTCGCTCTCAGACTGCAGGTCTGCTGGTGGTTCCTAGAGTCTCTAAAAGTAGAATGGGAGGCAGATCCTTTAGCTATCAGGCTCCTCTCCTGTGGAGCCAACTCCCAGTTTTGGTCCGTGAGGCAGACACCCTGTCTACTTTTAAGACTAGGCTTAAAACTTTTCTTTTTGACAAAAATTATAACTAGTGGCTCATGTTACTCTCAGCTACCTTTATAGTTTTACTGCTATAGGCTTAGGTTACTGGAGTATATCAGGATCTAATTTTCTCACTATATTGAGTTCTACTGTTCTTCAATTATGCATTATGTGTTGTCATTTCTGCTTTAACTTTCTGTTCTCTCTCTTTTCTCTTCATAGTAGGTACACCTGGTCTGGCGTTCTGTTAACTGTGACATCATCCAGAGAAGACGGCTCACCCGCTACTACCATCTAATGTAGAACAGATTACTAGATCAATGTGTGCTTCTGTGCTTTTTTGTTTCTCTTGTTGTGTCTCTGTTCTGTCTTCTGTAACCCCAGTCGGTCGAGGCAGATGACCGTTCATACTGTGCCCGGTTCTGCCGGAGGTTTTTCCTTCCCGCTAATGGGTGGTTTTTCTTCCCACTGTCGCTTCATGCTTGCTCAGTATGAGGGATTGCAACAAAGCCATGTACAATGCAGATGACTCTTCCTGTGGCTCTACGGTTCCCCAGGAGTGAATGCTGCTTGTCGGGACTTTGATGCAATCAACTGGTTTCCTTATATAGGACATTTTTGACCAATCTGTATAATCTGACCCAATCTGTATAATATGATTGAACTTGACTTTGTAAAGTGCCTTGAGATGACATGTTTCATGATTTGGCGCTATATAAATAAAATTGAATTGAATTGAAAAGAACTGTAATTATTAATTGGCCTGGCGCTAATTAATAAATCAGAATGGAAGATGGTTGCCACTAGGGGTGGGTATTGCCAATGAAGTCACGAGTCGATTCGAATCACGATTCACATGCCACGATGCATCGCGATACTTGAATTATTGCAATGCATTGCGATATTTTCACTGAACACTGAACAAAAACAGGAGCAGGTTTGCTCCTGTTTTTACTTCTACTGCCCATTCCGGTTCTAGCACCTGTTTTTGAACCACAGGTTCCACTGAACACGAAAAGTGGTTCAACTCAGGAACCACACAATAGCTGGTTCTTCTTCAGAACAATGACATCAGAACACAAATACAGTATGAACGACACATAAACACACAAACACCGTAAGAAAATTACTCAACTTATTTGTATTTTTGACCTGTATTGTATTGACCTGGTAAAAATAGTTATATATTCATGTAGAAACACAACAGGAAAATAGGCTGTTTATTAATTATAAAATATATTTTATAATTAATCTCTGTCAGACATTAGTTTTAATTGATACAGCATAATAAATATTTATACACAGATAATTTTAACAATTTCCTTCTCTGTAAGGTCCAAACTGCTGTCCTTTCTTTTTAGGAGACACCCTCCCACTACCCTTCAGCCTCCTGGAAGCAGCAGTCCTTCAATTTCTCCTGATATTTAACAGGGCCTATAATGTTAAAGTAATAAAAAAAAGTTACATATTTCTACAGATGTATAATGATGGTGTGCTTGGTGCCCAAACCGGGTGGAAACGGGTTTTGGCTCCCAACAAAGAACCAAAGTTCCAGGGTGCCCGAACTGAACTGGTTCAAGAACAAGAGTTCTGGCGATGGAAAAGGTGAGATGTTAATGTCCCCTCCCTACCATGGTCCTTCTAAGAACTAGCTGCTGTGGAGGTCTGGTGCCTGCGTAGCATGTTGAAGATCTAACCGTCTTGGACGTGGACAATGTGGCGATTAAACATAATTAAAACACTGTGAGCCTTTTACAGGCTCACAGTGTTTTTAAACTTTTCTTTATCATGTGATGATTTCATTATTAGAAGAAAGGATTGTTGTTGAATTTTTTTTTTGACGTACGTAACTCTGATCATATCTTGTCCAGATGCACCTGCATAACTTTCCCTTGTGAAAGAAGCTCTCATGCTTACAGATTTATTGTTGTTTTCTTTAACCAAGGACTTAGAGAGGAATTGTGTTAGATAAGAACTGGATCTTACCTGTGGTGCACTCCTCTGAAGGGTACTCCCACTTTCTATGTTTTTAACAGAAACATGGCTGCATGAATTTAGTGAAGCAGCTATACTGATGGAGTCGACTCCTCCAAACTACAATTTCCTTTGTGAGAGCAGACAGCAAAGGAAAGGTGGAGGAGTAGCAACATTGTTTAATGATTCACTAAAGTGTAAAAAGGTGTTTTTAGGAAAATTTGACTCTTTTGAACATTTGGCTCTCCAGGTAAAGAGCCCGGTACGAACTATGTTTCTGAATGTTTACAGGCCTCCTAAGTCCACATCAAACTTTTTTAATGATTTTAGTGACCTGCTGTCTGTGATATGTGTTGATTATGACTGTTTAATTATTGTTGGAGACTTCAACTTTCACGTTGACAACCCTGAAGACAGAAGTGCAAAAGAACTGTGTGACACACTTAGAAACTTTGGTTTAACTCAGAATATTAAACAGCCAACACACAAGCAGGGGCATATTTTAGACTTAATCATCACTGAAGGTCTAAACATTTCACAGGTCAATGTAACTGATGTTGCTCTATCTGATCACTTCTCTGTTACCTTTGAATGTATCATTTCCAGTGACTCATTTAGCCAAAGGGACATCGTAAGAAAACGCACCTTTAAGGACAATGCCGCGGAAACTTTTATTCAAGCTTACTCTGCTACTTCAACCTTGGGCTGCAACTCAGTAGATGAGCTAGTAGATAACTTTCAGTCTAAAGTCTCAGACATCATAGACTGCATCGCTCCAGTCAAAGTGAAGTTTTTTCCCGGGAAGAAAAAATCTCCTTGGAGAAATGCTCCATCAGTTAGAAGTGAAAAAAGGGAATGTCGAAAAGCTGAACGCAGGTGGAGAAAGAATAGACTCCTGGTTCACTATGACATCTATAAAGAGAGACTTTGCATTGTCCCTGTACTGAATTGTGCTATATAAATAAATTTGCCTTGCCTTGCCTTGCCTTTACAGATATAACTTACAACTGAAAAATGCAAGAGAATCTTTCTTCTCTGAGATCATTAAGAAAAACATTAATAATGCTCGTGTCTTATTTTCCACAGTCGACAGGTTAACAAATCCTCCTGTGTCCGTGGCTTCTGAACTCCACTCCACCAGAGCCTGCAATGAATTTGCAAACTTCTTTACTGAAAAAATCCTAAAAATTAGAGGATCACTTTGTACTACCATATCAACACCAGAACCAATGCTTTATTCAGCTGGAACTATTTCTGACAAAATGTCCCATTTCAGCGAAATAAACCACAAAAGCTTAGAGCAGATCATTCAGCAGCTAAGTTCCTCCTCCTGCTGCCTTGATGTTCTACCCACAGTTTTCCTTAAGAAAGTTCTGCCTGTCATAGCGTCTGAGTTGACTCAGATAATAAACACGTCCCTTCTGTCAGGTGTTTTCCCCCAGTCCCTAAAAACAGCAATTATCAAACCACTGCTGAAAAAGAACAATTTAGACAAACTTCTACTCCAGAACTACAGGCCCATCTCAAACCTCCCCTTTATCAGTAAGATCATTGAAAAAGTTGTATTTCAACAATTAAACACCTTCTTAACAACGACCAGCCGCTTTGACGTTTTCCAGTCAGGTTTCCGTGCTCACCACAGTACAGAGACCGCCCTGATCAAGGTGTTTGATGACATCCATATAAATACAGACTGTGGAAGAACCACCGTGCTGGTTCTATTGGACCTCAGTGCAGCATTTGATACTGTGGATCACTCCATTCTGTTAGAACGCCTGGAGAACTGGGTCGGCCTTTCTGGTACAGCTCTCCACTGGTTTAAATCCTACTTAAAGGACAGGGACTTTTTTGTATCAGTAGGTAACTTTACATCAGAGATGACAAAAATCACATGTGGGGTTCCCCAAGGGTCCATCCTGGGTCCCCTCCTTTTCAATATCTACATGCTCCCTCTAGCTCAGATAATAAAAGACAACAACATCAGCTACCATAACTATGCAGACGACACACAGCTCTACATCACCATGTCACCAGGTGACTATAAACCAGTTCAAGCACTGAGTAAATGCCTAGAAGAAATCAATGCATGGATGTGTCAAAATTTTCTTCAGTTGAACAAAAACAAAACTGAAGTAATAATATTTGGACCAATAGAGGAGAGATCAAAAGTTAGCACACAGCTTCAGTCGCTTCAGCTAAAAACCACTGATCAGGCCCGAAATCTGGGAGTAGTGATGGACTCAGACCTGAACCTTCAAAAGCATCTAAAGACAATTACAAGGTCGGCTTTCTATCACCTGAAGAACATTTCCAGGATTAAAGGACTGATGTCTCAGCAGGATCTGGAAAAACTAATCCATGCGTTTATATTTAGTAGCATTGATTACTGTAACAGTGTTTTCACATGTCTGCCTAAAAAGTGGATCAGAACGCTGCAGCTGATCCAGAACCTGATGCCCGCGTCCTCACTAAGACTAAGAAAGTAGAGAACATCACACCAGTTCTAAAGTCCTTACACTGGCTCCCTGTATCTCAGAGAATAGACTTTAAAATACTTCTGTTAGTCTATAAATCCCTGAATGGCTTAGCACCTAAATCCATCACAGACTTGTTATCAGGGCATCAACCCTCCAGACCACTCAGGTCTTCTGGCTCCAGCCTGCTCTGCATACCTAGAACCAGAACCAGACATGGAGAAGCAGCATTTAGTTCCTATGCTCCTCTTATCTGGAACAAACTTCCAGAAAACTGTAAAAGTGCAGAAAGCCTGAGTTCCTTTAAATCAAGATTAAAAACACATTTGTTTAGAATTGCCTTTGAATGTTCAAGTTAAAATGTTTTACTGTTTTCAAATGTTCTTTTTTGTTTCTACACTATCCCTGCTTGCTTTTATTCTGTTTTATTTTCCTATATTTTAATCATGTAAAGCACTTTGCATTGTCTCTGTACTGAATTGTGCTATATAAATAAATTTGCCTTGCCTTGCCTTGCCTTGCCTTGCCTATGTTAACCCAGAATGTTTAGGGACAGGTGCTAGGGACACACTAAAGATTTAGTGTGTACCTTTCCTTTCACTCTGTTTCCTGACTGCGTTGGGGGACAGAGACATTCAAACGCTCATGCCTTTGAATTAAATTTGAGAAGAAAAATATGCATCTTTCTCTTGATTGATTGAATGAGTAGTGTGCTTGCGTATTTTATAACTATTAATATCCACCACAGAACTCAACTGGAATTTCAAACTTTTGAAATGAAGTTTTGTTTTGACATGTTTTCAGTTTCCTTGGTAAATAAACAATGTTTAGCATTTTTAGTTTGAAGAGGCTTTTGTTCTCCATGAATCTTGGAGATAATATCTCCTCCCATAGAATGCAGTCTGTCAAAGAGAGGAATTTGCCTTGCTCTGATCCCTATCATAGGGCAAGAAGACAAAAAACTTAATAGTTTGGAGCTTTTAGTTTGTGTATGTTGGCGAGTTTCTACGTTGAGTCCGGTCACGCACAACAAAAATGTTCCTTCATGGTTGCAGGACTCGCCTGTCGGGTTCCATTTCCTGATGTACCTGGGTGAACAGGCTGTGCTTTGGTGACCTGGTGCAGGTCCGGGGGTGGGATGGGGGATTGCGTTCAGGTGTGTCGGTGGAAGGAGCTTCCTGGAGACTAGGACTGCTATAGAGCCTAAAACTTGCAGAAGCCAAGAAGAAGCTCATCTGATCTATTCATCTTCATCAGGTAATGAAATAAACACTGATAGAAAACCTTTTACCAACCAGCATAATTTACTACACAGCCCTGTAAAATCTCCAAAATCTAATTGTAATTGACTCCAGATAGGGACTGAAACTGAATTGATATATTTCTGTATATAAATCGGGTCTGTTTGTGTTGCACCGTTTTTAGGAATCTGCTCTATAAAAATAAACTGAAATTAACTAAATAGAGGCCGTTATGTTGGAGTATATGTTTTTAATCCTTCCTGTGTTTAAATTTCAGAGATGAACCGGTAACACATAGATCTAAATAATGTTATTAAGGTGTTGATGAAAACTAGCAGGTAAAATAATATTTGGGATTTATGGGCAAATTGCAGAAAACATTAATGTTTTCAGTCCTGATTTATTGAGTCCAATAGTTTCTGTAACATCTCAGGTTTTCACGGAATTAATTCTAAACGTAAACAGGGAATTTGTTCCAGAGATGATGAGCATAGAAACTAAATTCTTCCTCCCCTGGTTTGATCCTGGTTACGCTGAGTGAAGAGGACTCTGATGACCTGAGAGCTCTGCATGGTCCAGATCTGATGAGAAACTGTCTCCCTTCAGTTGGAGACCAACAACATCCACTCCTAGAACCAATGCTTCACAGCCATCTGAGCATTAAAACATGGGTTGGATTGTTCTGAGGGATCCTTCAGACCACAACTGGCCCTAAAAGCCTTTTATGAGACTGTGGTTAAAACTGAGCAGCAGACCCACGATCAGATTGATGAGAGAAGGATGCAGCCACCCCACCCACCGGCTCTGCTCCCAAACATCCTGGTGTTTGTAAATGTACATGAAGTAGGAAGCTACCCTGTTGGAGCCGATTTATGATAAAAGGGATTGCGATGAATAGTCTATGAAAATATATATTTATCATATATTTATAATATATATTTATATATTTATCATATATATATAGATATATATATATATCTATATATATATATATATATATATATATATATATATATATATATATAGAGAGAGAGAGAGAGAGAGAGAGAGAGAGAGAGAGAGAGAGAGAGACAGATGTGTATAATTTGTGTGTTTATTATATTAAAGGAGAAGGCCGGTCAAAATCAGAATTCAAACTGCTGAAAGTACTTTAAATATAAAACTACTACATACTGTGCAAAAAATTATACGTTTTTTTAATTATGAATAATTTTTATTTAATCATGTTTATGTGGAGGAATCCATCTTGGTCAAGAATAGTACTGTCACCTCCCATTTTTTGACGTCACTCGGCGGAGCCGCAGTTGAGCAAGTTTCAACGCTCTGTTTGTCACGGCGCACTATTTTCCAACATGGCGACGACTGGTGCTCTGTACGAAGCAGAGAGTGATAAAGTACTAAGTGACAGTGATGAGAGTTCTGTGGAGCTATCATCATCTGATAGCAATATGGATTTTTTTAGAAGAGTTTCTTGACAGAAACCGGACTTTTGACGGAATCCAGCGTACTTATTTCCAGTGCAAACTCAGTCGGGTCCTACAGTATATATGTATACACGCGTGTGTGTGTGTGTGTGTGTGTGTGTGTGTGTGTGTGTGTGTGTGTGTGTGTGTGTGTGTGTGTGTGTGTGTGTGTGTGTGTGTGTGTGTGTGTGCGCTCCGCTGCAGCACGGCTTTGCCGGCGCTGCAGCGGAGCGCACACACAACCACACACACACAGCGGAGGAGAGATTGCTGAAGTGACTTAAGTTATACATTTGCCCTCTAGTAAATAGGGCAGGTGGTCATTATTGTATAAATATTAAAATATAAGAGCGTTCCAGCACATGCTGGGGCGGAGGGATACCACATAACATGTGGTATCCCTCCGCCCCTCTGCTCGGTGACCATCCCCGCAAATTCTAAATAAAAAATTCTAAAATAAAAAATAACTTACCGAAAATCCTCGCTCTCATGTCATGTTCAAAACATTCTTCTTCAAAATGGACGCTGCATATGACGTGTTTTCTCTCTGGCCAGAAGTTAGATGGCAAATCCGCTCTGTTCAAGTTGGCATTCCAGCTATGAGCCCGGTGGCTCATGAATCGGGAAGTTGAAATAAGCAATGTTTTTTCCACTTTTACCAGTAGTGTTGGAACATCCGATGGCCATGCACGTGGGCATTGTTGCTGTAACAATAGCTCTTGGGAATGTCAGTGGTGAAGTCTTCTGGAAATCCGAAAAAATTATTGATGATCGCAGCTATGTAGAACGGCTCCTATTGACTTTGCATGGAAAGCGGAGAGAAATGCTGTCGCCGCTTCCGCTTTTCCACGCCCCAGGATGTGATGTCAAACGCCCCTTACTGCCCAAATATGGGCAGTAATGTCAGCCCCCATACACAGTGATTCAGACGACAATTTATGTTTTTATTTTCTTATTGATTAAAGATAAGTTCATTAAATAACCACAAACGTATTAGTTTTAGTTATAGCTAATGATACCCTGATTTTCCCTTGTTGACCGGACTTCCCCTTTAATATATAACTGCAAAATACATAACTGTGTGTATATATATCATCCAGTTTGACTTCAGTTTGAATTGTTTTGGTTCTGAATAAATATGAGTAATCTAACTGAAAGGTCACGATGAACATATGATCAAAATGAGATCTGAGCTGCCTCCTATTCATTCTAACAGCAGCTGTCTGATCTGTGGTCTGACCCAAGAATGGCCGCCCTGTAGGCACGTCGGCCTAGCGGCCGGCAGCGTCCAACGGGGCGTCTACGTATATAATGTCTATGCCACAGCCAGCCAGATTCGTGTTTTGAGATGTGCTTTGCAGAGTAGAGGAAATATTCCAGGTATTCTGGTGCTTAAACAACAGCGCCCCCTAATGGATGATGCTGGAATAGTCTGGAAAGCCCCCGTTGAAAAACAACATTACCATAGATAGGACCAAGAAGGTGTGAGCCAGAAGAACCATTTAAAAACATTGATGTTTACTTCTGTTAAGAAGCTTTAAAAGCATCTTGATGTTTAACTCATTGATGTGTCCCTTCAGGTTGAAGACATGGCCTCAGATCAGATGCTTGTGGCTGCCCTGGGTCGGCCATTTGCTTTAGGGATGCTGTACGACGCTCGCCAGGATCAACTGATCACAGGTGGGATAAGAAGATACCTGCCAATGTATTCATTACTCACACCTTAAATGTGAGGAGCAACTTTGAACCGGTACTTGCATCCTTCTCTGAGTGCAAGCGTGCTGCTCTAACCAGTAGATCAGGGGTCAGCAACCTTTACCACTGAAAGAGCCATTTGGACCCATTTCAGACAGTAAAGAAAACACTGGGAGCCACAAAATCCTTTTGAAATATTAAATGAAATAACGCTGCACATAAGGGCTTTTTTGCAACAAAATGGACCCGCACAAGAACCAATGCACCTCTGCGCTTGTACTTCTACTGTTGTTTTATGGAAATCATCAACTCTGCTAATGTCAGAGTTTTTATTTTGAATAAAGCTTGGTGCGAGTAAACGCACATCATGGTCGGATTATTTTATTTTCAGCCCATATAAATGGTTCATCCGGAATACTTTCTTTCCTTTTAATCCGGACACATTTTAATCACATCTGTGAAAGTAAACGAGCTCCTGTCATTAACAAGCTAACAGCTTCATTAGACGAGCTATCAGGTGGCACCTGAGACTCGACTTCAGCCTCCTGGTTGGATCCAGGAGGGTCTAGGCAACCGTGTTACTTGTCGGGGCAGAAGAGGAAGCAGAAGTCTTCGGTTTCCCCGCCGGATTGGTCAGCCCCTAGGGCCTAGTAGCCAGCTCTCAGAGTGCCTTTTTCTGGTTATCATTTCCAGAGACTCTCTAGAGACTGGTGTTGAGGCTTCTTGTCTCCAAGGGTCTGGCTTCCTCGGCAGCCTGTAGCCCGGGGCCTCCTGAAGCCTGTAGCCAGATGTCTTTAGCAGCTTGTAGCCAGGCGCCGCCCGTAACCTGTAGCCAGGCCTCATCCACAACCTGTAGTCCGGCGCCGTCCCTAGTCCTTAGCCCACCGCTGTCTCTTGATCTTAGCCCGGCGCTGTCCACAGCCTTCAGCTCAGGGTAACATGAGCCACTCTGACTTGAAGCTTTGTCAGAAAGAAAACTTTTAAGATTAGTCTTAAAAGTAGACGGGGTGTCTGCCTCACGGACCAAAACTGGGAGTTGGTTCCACAGGAGAGGAGCCTGATAGCTAAAGGATCTGCCTCCCATTCTACTTTTAGAGACTCTAGGAACCACCAGCAGACCTGCAGTCTGAGAGCGAAGTGCTCTGTTAGGAACATACGGGGTAATCAGAGCTCTGATATATGATGGAGCTTGATTATTAAGGGCTTTATACGTTAGAAGGAGAATTTTAAATTCCATTCTTGATTTAACAGGAAGCCAATGAAGGGAAGCTAAAATTGGAGAAATATGATCCCTCTGGTTGATTTTCATCAGAACTCTTGCTGCAGCATTTTGAATCAGCTGAAGGCTTTGAACTGCATTTTGTGGACTTCCTGATAGTAAAGAATTACAATAGTCCAGCCTTGAAGTAACAAATGCATGGACTAGTTTTTCAGCATCACTCCTGGACAGAATGTTTCTAATTTTGGCGATATTCCGGAGGTGAAAAAAGGAAACTCTGGAAACCTGTTTAATATGGGATTTAAATGACATGTCTTGGTCAAAAATAACACCAAGATTTTTAACTTTATTACCAGAGGCTAAGTTAATGCCATCCAGATTAAGTGATTGATTAAGAAGTTTATTTTTTGAAGACTCTGGTCCAAAGATTACAACTTCGGTCTTGTCAGAATTTAAGTGCATGAAATTTAAAGTCATCCAGCTTTTGATGTCATCAATGTGGCTATCTATCCACAGAGTTAAAGGCAGCGCCCTATGGAAACTGCGTCAGTCCATGGGGTCCTCAGCAGCAAGGCCTCAGTCAATCGTTACACCCAAAATGTTTGTGATGTATGGTTGTACTGGAACTGGAATTTCCCTCTGGGATTATTAAAGTATTTCTGATTCTGATTCTGAAATAGCCTTGAAATGACATAAGTTGTGGATTGATGCTGTGTAAAACATTGAATTGAATCAAACGTGTGATAAAAATGAACAGCAAGTTATTCTTTTTATTTTACAGATTTCACCTTGTGGGACAGAGACACTATTCAGAAATTGACCATAAGAACAACCCAGAAAAGCAGTGTTTATGAAACTACAACTTCAGAATCCATTGAAACCAAGGCTTCTCTGCTGAAAGCAAATCCGTCTCTCATAGCCGGTGTTCTGAGTGGTCTGGTTGAAGTTGGAGGTTCTGCCAACTATCTGAATGACAAGAAGGAGTTCAAGAACCAGAGCAGAGTCATTCTTCAGTACAAAGCAACAAGTGCATTCCAACGACTGGACATGACTCATCAAGATGCCAAGAAACTGCAAACTAAAGATGTTTTTAAGAATAGCCTCGCAACACATGTAGTCACAGGCATCCTTTATGGGACGAACGCCTTCTTTGTGTTTGACAGTGAGAGGTTAGAGAATCATAGTCTGCGCAGCATGGAGGCAAGCATGCAAAGTTTAATAAAGAAGATCCCAAAACTGAATCCTGATGGAAACATGGTCAAAAAACTGACAGAAGAAAAAAATGTCATGGAAAAGGTATCTTGTAAATTCTATGGAGATTTTATCCTAGATAAGAACCCTACAACATTTGAAGAAGCAGTAGATGCCTACAGGAGGCTCCCAGGGCTTCTTGGAACAAATGGAGAGAAATCAGTTCCTGTTAGAGTCTGGCTGACCCCTCTGAAGAACCTGGATCCAGCTGCAGCTGAGCTTAAGGCAGACCTTTCCGATGGCTTACTCAGAAAAATTGAAAATGTTATGGAAGCTCTCAGAGAAACAGAAATGAGATGCAATGACATCATGGAAAAGGAAGTGGTGAAGACTCTGCCACACATTTACAAAAAGCTGAAAGGTTTCCAACATATCTGTGAAAAGTACAGGAAAACAGTTCAACAGACCCTACAGGAGAAAATCCCCCTCATTCGTGAAGGTGAAGAAGAAGAAGATTCATTGGAAAAGTTCCTTGATGCGCAGGAAAACTCCCCATTCAGCCAGAATAACTTAAATACATGGCTTGATAATTTAGACAGAGAAATCAATGTCATCGCTTCCTGTTTAGACATTATGAAGGGAATCAAGATAATCCCAGAGGAGTCAGACTTGGACAGACAAGTTCTTGGCATGGAAGAGGCCCTCTGCTTTGTTTTTACCTCCACTGAAACTAATGACCCCTTCATGGACCAAATGGTCGATTATTTCAAAGAAACTCCAACCCGTGTGACTCCACCCACTAAAGACCAGTGGTTCTACTCAGATGAGGTCTTAGAAAACATCAAGCAGAAAGCGAACATGATGTCAGAAACTGCTAAAAGCCTTGGAACCAGCAACAGATTTAGTTTCCTTGTAGCAGCTCTGCCAAACAAAGAGTTCAGAGGAGCCACGATCTACCACTACAGGAGCGGTGTCCTGAAAACCAGAGATTTTTCAAAACCTGCCATTCATCGAGAGAAAAACATAACGGATAAACAAGATTTGATGTGGTGTAAGTCAAACCAACAGCTAAGTTTAATAAATCATTGCCCAAAAATATTTGACCATGTTTTAGTTAACTTAGCCTCCTCAGCAACCATCAAGAAGCTGCTGAGGAGGTAAACTTTTTGTTCTGTCTGGTTTCTCTTCATAGAAGGTACACCTGGTCTGGCGTTCTGTTAGCTGTGACATCATCAGGGGAGGCAGATCATCCTCTATCACCATCTACCATAGAAAGTACTCCTGGGTCAATGTGAGCTTCTGTGCTTTCTGTGTCTCTGCTCTGTCTTCTCTAACATAGAAAGTACTCCTGGGTCAATGTGAGCTTCTGTGCTTTCTGTGTCTCTGCTCTGTCTTCTCTAAGCCCCAGTGGGTGGAGGCAGATGAGCGTTCACACTGAGCCTGGTTCTGGTTCTGCTGGAGGTTCTCCTCCCTGTTCAAGGGGAGTTTTCCTCTCCACTGTCGCTTCATGCATGCTCAGTATGAGGGATTGCTGCAAAGCCATCAACAATGCAGACGACTGTCCACTGTGGCTCTACGCTCTTTCAGGAGGAGTGAATGCTGCTTGGAGAGACTTGATGCAACCTGCTGGGTTTCTGGATCGTCAGGGCTGAATGTCACTCCATCCAGGACCTGTTGGGTTCTGGGGTCAGAAAAAGGCAGCTAACATCTCTGCAGACCCCACACATCCTGGACTCAAACTTTTTAGACCGTAATCTCCAGGTGTGCTACACAGCACTATCTGCTAAAACCAGCCACCAGAGAGGCAGTTCAATGGAGCTCTATGTTCTCGATATTCAATTGAACAGGATTGTTCTTTATAGAGTAATATTGTAAAAAGGACAGATTTCCATACCAGTAAAATTCTGCTAGGAACATTTGTGTCTATATATGTAAGTCTGCCAGAAAACTAACAAACTCAGAGGCTTAATCCTCCTGAGGCTTGTTGATATTGGGGCCGACCCACCAACGTTTGTTTAAATAATGAACATCTGAAATTGCAGTGAGCATGCTCAGTACGCTCTCAGTAGACAGCCGTGGGGCACAAATCCAACGGCCCCAAAGTCAGATTGTCCATTCAGAACACTGGAAATGTTACATTATGTTTAAGATCTGCTGGATAGTGTGAGAGCATCTAGGCAAGGCAGATTTATTTCTATACCACATTTCAGTACAAGTCAATGCAAAGTGCTTTACATGATTAAAACACTGAAAAAATAAAAACTGAATAAAAGCAAGTAAAAGAACAATTGGAATAAAATTTAAACAAAATAAAACACAGAAAATTTAAACTAAAAGGAAATATTAACAAAGCATTGGTTGACCTTGCTAGTATATTAAAGGATTGATGTGAATATTTTCTGTTCAATAAATAAATATTTTTGGGGAGCCTTTATTTGTAATTTTATGTATACAAATTCAATTACATTTAGCTTATAAAAAATTATTTGTGTGTTAGTTTATGCTAATTTATCTGTTTAATTTAAAATTGATCAAAGTCAGGTTGTATGCATCACAGAAAATCAGTTGGTGCCAATAGGTGTTGAGTTTTTGTGCCCCACTTGACCAGACACACCACTGCTTGCTTGCAGTATAGTCCTTACTGAGAGAAAAGTGAAACCAAAGACTAATTAATTTTTCTTTTTTCTTTTTTGGTGCACAAACTGGGCAAATTAAATGGATTCTGATCTGAGCAAACTAACACATTTTTAGCCAATGTGAGGGTGTTAAGTAAGCTAGATGTATGTGATAAAGAATGACAGGCTGTTTGTTTTTATCCAACAGACTCCTGTGATCTCACCTTGGATCCAGAAACAGTGAATGGGTTCCTCATTCTGTCTGATGGAGACAAGAAGGCAACATGTGGAACAAAGCAGAAATATCCTGTAAACGAGAAGAGGTTTGATTCGTATCCCCAGGTTCTGTGCAGGGAAGGTCTGACAGAATGTCATTACTTTGAGGTTGTGTGGAGCAGCGAAAATACCAAAGAGCTTGGTGTAGGTCTTGCATATGATTGCATTCCAAGAAAAGGTAATAGAATACGGGGTAATGTGGGTTTTGGATATAATGATGTCTCCTGGTATTTTGGTGTTAACGACAGTAAACTCCGTGCATGGCACCATAACAGAAAGGTATGGCAAGCTCCTCTCCCTACCGGATGCAACAAAATTGGGGTGTATCTAGATTGGCCTGCTGGCACGCTGTCCTTCTACCAGGTGTCCTCTGACACGTTGACCCACCTGTACACCTTTGAGAATAAATTCACTGCACCACTTTTCCCAGGTCTCTACATCTGGGAAAAATACAACTTTGCTTTTTTCTGCCCAGTTTAGGATTCTAGAGTCAGCTACAGAGGATTTATATGAACATGATGCATTTACACATAACAAAATAACAAGGTCATAACTCGTTGATGACTAGAAAGCTAAAGGTCTTTGAACTTTCTCAGACCAACTAAATTAAGTTTTGTAGCCTAGCAACTTAGGCTACATTGACACTGCAGGTCTTGATGCTCAATTCTGATTTTTTTTCTGAAATCTGATTTTCTTGAGGTGGCCGTTCATACTACTATTAAATGCAACCAGCATCATACTTCTGTCTGAACTGTTCAAGACCGCAAAGCGACCCGCATGCACAGATAACAGAAGGAGACGTTACACAGCAGCGTACTGTTTACTTGTAATGGTCAATTTAAGTCTTTAAAAAGTTTTGTTTTAAAAGAAACTGTGGATACTGGCCGGTGTATCTTCTTGTTATCATTAGAAAGCTGTTGAGTGCCCTCTTCAGGTTTACGAATGTCTTGCATTGACTTTAGGGTATTTCTATACAAAAGCTAGACAAACGTTTTATGAATGTTACCCAGAATAACTGAGGTGAGCAGCTCTGCCGTTGTGGGTTATTATTGCGGCTCCATCTTGTTCACATCTGTAGCGAGAAGAAGTTTGAAGAATGGGTTTTGCAGTCCTATCAATTTCCTGGTTAGCAGTTTACTGAGGGATTGCTGCAAAGCCATCAACAATGCAGACGACTGTCCACTGTGGCTCTACGCTCTTTCAGGAGGAGTGAATGCTGCTTGGAGAGACTTGATGCAACCTGCTGGGTTTCCTTAGAGAGGAAACTTTCTCACCAACCTGGAGGATCTGATGGAAGCTGACTTTGGAAAGAGCCTTAGATGATATGTTTCATGAATTGGCACTATATAAAATGTAATTAAATTAAGTTATCATTCAGTTTGCTGGTGAAGGTTCTCAGTCATCCAGGTCATGGTCATTCCAAAAAAAGTAAAAACAAAGCAACTGGACTTGTTTTCCGTAGTTGAAGACGTTTAGCTTCCTCTCCAGGAAGCTTTCTCAATTCAAAAAGTCTGGAGTAATGCGGAGTACCAAGCTTTATACTACTGCCTAACAAAGGCAGTAGTATATCTACCAGCTTTTTTGTAAGGTAATGGCTTAGATAACATGCAGATTGAACAGAAACAGGTCCACCCCTTAGTAATGGGCGGTCGTTAAAGCCATTAAGCCAGCCGATTGGACCGAAAGTGGTCCACTCCTCTGTAATGAGGAGTCATTAGGGTCGTTATTGGCTTGGTTTAAAGGAACGATGTTTGATCACCTGAATGAGGGTGAGAGTTAAGGTGATGGTAGGCTAATTTACTTCAGACTATAGCCCCATTTACACTACCCTTGTTAAACCGATCCAGGCCGAGCTTGGATCAGTTAACCAAGCCGAGTTTGGTTCTGACGACCGTTTACACATCACACTATCTCGGTTCCTTGGTTCCTCGCCTCCTAGTGACGATCTGTGGTCCTACTGCTATCTGGGATTAAAGGAGGGAATCAAGCAAATCAAAATGGCGGTGCCCGTAACATTCAGGAATTTATGTTTGGTTACATTTCGTTGTTTGCGGAGAGTCAGGCGAAGACGGCAACTTTTGGTGAATTTATTTGACAGAGTCGGCTTTTAGGAAATGGATCAGACAAATGAACGTCTAATAAGGATTTACAGACGCAGGAAACAACGACAGACGCTGAGGTTCATCACACTGTTAAGCAGAATCATCACTAGAAATCGTGTGTCACGGTAGGGAAGCTAATATTATTATGAATGTCTGAAAAGTCAGCTGGCTATGAGGAGATGACGCGGTCTGCTCATGTTCTCTTTGTTATCAGAGAACCGGGCCAGGGAAAAACCGAGTCGAGCCCACACATGGAACTGGTCTAGATTTAGCGCGGTCCGGTTGTGTCTAGCACAGTTCAGTTCAGTTTGCGTTCCATTCACACTCGATAGTTATCTCAGTTACTGAGGTCAGACTGGTCTCGGCACGGTTAAAAAGGGGCAGTGGAAACGGGGTAATAGAGTTTATTGGCCTGAATGGGAGGGCAACACCTTACAAGTTTCCAGACACAACTTCAGGGTTACCATACATCACAGTTACACAGAATAAACAACTCCCTAAGAGCTTTTATATCAATCTATACAGAATCTTCCACGTCAAACACCAACTTTGCATGTGTGTTGTGTATTAGCCTCTGTTTTGTGTTTGGAGTATTTTTTTGTTAGCAGCACATTTATGTACTTGCAGTGCGTTTGGACCCCTCGGCCACCGTAAGTTCAAATATAGACTTCTGAGAACTGAAAAAGTCTTAGACTTTGGCTGAGAACCACAGAGCTCCACACATCCATCTGGAATCGCTGCCATTGGGAGGGATTTCAATATCACATCAAATGGACGAGCCAATCAGGAGCGCCAGGCGGGTTTTAGTAGATGTGACGCGTCAGAGAAGTGACAACAATGCCGGCTCAAAGCTTACCTTATTTTTCGGACTATAAAGCGTACTTAAAATCCTTACATTCTATCAAAAATTGATGGTGCGCCTTGTATCTGATCACTGTTGGTTTTACTGACTGATTTTATGTGGTACAATGCGCTCAAAAATCTGTTAAAATGTGTAAGTACCACTTTGGTTAGCAAGGAAGCCGCTCCGCTCAATAGATATTCTGAGCATTACGGTACACTGTGTCACTACCTGATAGGACCCGTGAGATGTCTACAACACTGCCTGACTGTAATGTCTAAACTAGAAGATCATTTATGTCAGGCAGCCTGGAGTACGCGCTAGCAACAATAAACCTAGTAAGTTAATTCAATATAAAAGTTATGTTTACTTTGGCCTTATGTTAGAAACAGGGCAGTGTAGTCCAGCTACTGTGACCTTCTGACAGAGACGGATAGCTATCTCTATGGTAGCATGTGTATGAGTGAAGGGCGGAGTGATATGGGAATAATATTTAATGCACCTTACAATCCAGTGCACTTTATGGTAAGAAAAATACGGGAAATTCTTTAAAAGAACTCCGACATCGGTCATTTACCGACATCGTGCTATATCCAAGATGGCGGCTGTTCTGTTTTAGTTTTCCCTTCGTCGCTGTTGTCAGCGTCACAGGTTGGTTTTGATGTGAGAGGTTGAAGTAGCACATGAGTAAAGATGATGGACAAGTGGTTTATCCAATCATGAGCAAGGATTTTTAATAAGGCCCCTCCTACTGAAGTACATCTCCAATGAAATGATTCCAGATTGATGTGTGGAGCTCAATGAGAGTCAGGTGAGAGAACAGCTAAGAGAAGTTACAAAAACATTTGTTTCTTGCTCTTTGTTTTTTTTTTTTCATATTTATCCAGTCAATCTATATTTTTAATTATGTGTAATCATGAACTACTTTGGGAGAACAGCTGAGAAAAGTTACAAAAACATTTGTCTCTTGCTCTTTGTTTTTTTTTTTTTTTCATATTTATCCAGTCAATCTATATTTTTAATTATGTGTAATCATGAACTACTTTGGGAGGATGGTAATGGTTTTACTTTTAGTGCATGGTCTGGGTCTTTAATGTATTTAGTAAAGATAGCTTATTACCGTCCGAAGGAAAAAAAATAAAGTTATGATCTTCAACATTTTATCACTCATTGTAAAATTAATATAAATAATCAATACATTGTTTATCGGCAATATAACAATGTAAAATATGATTTTGTGTTTTATGTATTTGATTTTAAGTTGGGTTTGTGTTTAAAGAAATAATATAGCCAATAATGTTTGTCTTGGTGATATTTCCTCCATAAAGGAGGCAGCTGTTTCCTGCTAAGATGGGGTCCTCTGGTTTTTAAGGGAACACTGATGGGTTATAACTTGGTTGGTAGCCAAGGAGCTTTTTCTTTGGACTAACTCACAGTTTCAGGATGTACACAATGACCTGATGATGATTTATGTAAAATAATTTTTTTATGAAAGCTTTTTCTGAAAATGTAGAGGATGTCTTCCTCCTGAACCAAAACTCTAAGATGGTTGTACGACAAAAACTATTCTGTCAACATTCTCAATGAACTAAGTTTAAAAATAGAAACAGACATCCTGGAACACGTATGTTCCAAGTTATTCAGCTGGTTGTGGATGCAGCTGTGTAAATTAATAAATTGGCTCACCAGATTAAACGTCAGTTTTTGGTCTTGGATTGTGTGAAATAAATGTCTAAATAAATGCATATAGTACGGTGCGATTTATATACGTTTTTTTCCTCCTTATAACGCATTTGTTTGACTGATGCGACTTATCTACCGGAGGACTTATAGTTAGAAATATATGGTATATGTAGTTGTGTGTAAGAGGATTTGAATAGAGAAGGTATTTGTAGCAGCTGCAGGTTTTGCAAAAATGAATGGACCATATGATGGCGCAGATAGTCCGGTTACTCAGTGCAACAGAGTTCACAGTGACAATGTAAAGTGAATAGTTTTGTATATTGGGGGTAGGGGAGGATTATTGGTAGTTCGGCAGTTTTATGACATGTGGAATGAAGCTGTTGTTCTGCATTTGGAGCAGCTGAGCCTCCTGCCTCCAGGGGGCAACAGGGAGAACGGTCCATGTTGAAACAATATGTACATGTGTTCAGTCTTTGTTGTCTATAAGTTAATGTTTCAATTAATTGTTAAGTAGTACAGGAGCATATAGAAATTTGGCAGTGTGTCTGTCCAACCAGTCATACCATCCTGTTAACCACATTCTGAGTTTGTGTGATGACACAGAGGCAACACATCATCTGAAAAACATTCAGCTACCTCTGCACAGCCTGCAGCACGATTATCACCTATAGGAGCCCACTCTCTTTCCACTGGTGGAACATTTGTTAATTTGCTCACTATTTCAGTTTAAACCTGACTCTAAAGCTGTATGTGCAAAAAAAAAAACAAAAAAAAACACTTTGACTTCTGAGCTTTCTCGATGCTGGTGGTTTGTGGTTTGTGCAGATTGTCCTTGCGGCTATAGACACCAATGTTTACCCCTTGGGTCATGTTGGTAAGTGTGAATTACAATTTAAAATTGATAATTCACACCTGACTATAAATCATAGGATTGGCCAAACTATGAAAAAAAGTGCAACTTATAGTCCGAAAAGTATAGTACATTGTTCATTACACCGTCCCCCAGCAGACTACAAAAATGGACGAAAGGGGTGTAGTTGAACGCTCTACAACTCTCTGGAGGGGAATGAAGTGCCTCCTTTAGATTTAATGCTGCTATTGTTTACTGTCCTAATCACGAGAATACTGGAAGTACATTCTGCTATTATCTGGAAAGGTGTGACCCCTGTTTAATCTTACCATAAAGTGTATTTGTTTATATGGTGTGATACCTGGGGAACAGGCTTTTTTTTTTTGGCCGTACTAGTATAAAGTGTAATTGCGCATCCACTACAGTAGGGGGCAGTGGCGCTCTCATTGTTACTTCTGTCACGTTTGCGACAGTGCAACATTTTACGACTTACAGGTTTGCCTTGGTTACCAGTGTTGAGTCAACAGAAAGCTCCGGCTGCGTTCTGTCTACAGCCTCCGTTATTCAACATAACAACCCCCAACATGAAAAAGTTTTTAACAGGGATGAAAAGGAAAGCGGAGCGAGACAAAGATAATGAGACGAAAGAAAGTCACCCGAAAGCTAAGACGAGGAAATACGACGAAGCGTATTTAGCGCTTGGCTTTACGGTGACTACAGTTGGAGAAGAGGAAAGACCGCTGTGTTTGGTGTGTCTAAAAATGCTCGCAGCGGACAGCATGAAGCCAAATAAATTAGTGCGTCACTTAAATATGTTACACCCCAATCACGCCGATAAGCCGCTAGTTTTTTCAGCGAAAACGTGCTGAATATTGCCAACAGTCATCCCGCTTTGTGAAGGCTACTTCAGTAAACCATCGAGCGCTGTTAGCATCATATAAGGTGGCGTACGAAATTGCGCAGTACAAAAAGTCCCACACCATAGCAGAGGAGCTGATACTGCCTGCAGCAATAGACATGGTCTCTGTCATGCTGGACGACGCCAGTGCAGCAAAACTAAAAACTATCCCTCTGTCCAATGACACTGTTGCCAGACGTATAGATGACATTGCTAATGATCTTCAAGAACAGCTGGTAGATAAACTCAAAGACAAACGTTTTGCCTTACAATTTGATGAAGCAACTGACAGCAACAAAGACTGTCTGTTTATTGCTTATGTACGTTTTGACTTGTCAAACTCCCTGTGTGAGGATCTACTTTTTTGTAAATAGAGCCACAGCTGAAGAGCTATTCAAAATTCTGGACTCCTTTTTGACTGAGAATGGGCTAAAGTGGGAGAACTGCATTGGTGTTTGCAGTGATGGTGCACAAACCATGGCAGGGAAGAGAAAAGGACTTAGGGCACTCATCAAGACAGCCTCACCCCATGCTGAGTGGACACACTGTATCATACACAGAGAAGCTGGAGTCTTCTCTGCCATCTGTGAGGAGATGGGAGCTGAACATCAAGCTGTGCTCTATCACAGTGAAGCAAGGTGGAAAAGTCTTGTCCCAAGTTTTTGAGCTCAGAGAGCAAATAAGAGTGTTTTTGGAGCAGGAGCACAAGTATGAAGTGGCAGAAAAATTTTGTGATGAGAACTTCCTGGTAAAACGGGCCTACCTGAGTGACATATTTGGAAAGCTAAATGAACTGAATCTACAGCTTCAAGGGAAAGACAAACACCTCCCTCAGGTCACAGACAAGATTAGCTCTTTCACCCGAAAGCTTGCAACGTGGGGCAGGCAACTTGATGAAGGAAACACTGATTCATTTGAGAACCTGCATGAACTTGTGGACACTAATGACTATGATGCTATCTCAGTAATTTCACACATTAAGCAGCATATTTCTTCACTGATGGGATTCTTTAAAAAGTACTTCCCTGAAAACAGTTCCCAGTATGACTGGGTGAGAGACGCTTTCAGTGCACTAGCTCCAACTGGTTTCAGCTCTGCAGAAGAGGAGCAGTTCATTGACATGACATCTGTGTAATGAACGATAACGTAGGACCCAAGATTCGACACAGCACGGGTCAGTGGTTGGTAACAGGCTTTATTTTGAATGTGCGAGCGCTGCGCGTGGAGCGCGCGGGTAGCTCTCGAGCCGGTAACCCCGCTGAGACGGTGACAACAGGTTAGTGATCAGTCAGGGGGGAAAAAGGGAAAAGAGGTAATCTGAAACACTAACCAGTTAGAGGGTTTGTGAGCTTGGGGACCGGCTCGGCAGGAAGGGGTTTGCAGGGGTTGGAGCCGTTGAGCGGCTGGCGGTCCACTGGGGTCTTTGACCGGTGATGGTCTGGGGGGCAAAGTCCAGTGAGCCAAATCCAGGCAGAGGTACAAGAGGGGAAATCCAGAAGGCAGGACCAGGTCCAATCCAAGGTCCAAAAAACTAGCAGATACACAGACGTCAGGGGTTAGGCAGACTCGAAAAACTCACGGTCAGACAGGTCAGGTTCACAGGCAAGAAATCCAAGGCGAAGGCAGATGCAGAAATCCAGGGACGGACCGGGTCAGGTTTCCAGACGTGGGCAGACAGAACCAGTTAAGGGGTTAGGCACTCTCGGTGGTCAAGGCGGAACAGGTCAGGTACGACTTAGCAGACAGAACAGGGAAATGCTGGAAGGTACTCTATAGCAGGCTATGAGACGATCTGGCACTGGAAGCTGATTTGGACGGGGCTTATATGGAGATGAAAACAGCTGAAGCCAGTAAAGGATAATTGCAAGCAGGGCGGACAGGAGCAGGTGTGCAGAATGTAGAAAAATCAGCGCCAGTGCCAAGAACATCACAGTCTGACTCCACATTGAGACTGAGGTTCACATCACAAACACTCTGTGTTTTACAGTGCATTCTGGCTGAGTGTAGAGAGGCAGTATCCACTCTTAGGGGAGAAAGCTATAAGCATTCTGCTTCCTTTTGCAACATCTTACCTTTGTGAGATTGGCTTCTCTGCTGTTGCTGCACTGAAGACTAAGTACAGGTCCCAGCTAAACATTGAGCAGGAGCTGAGAGTTGCTCTATCATGCTTCGAACCTCGCTTCGAAAAGCTGTGCACTGCAAAACGTGCTCATTGTAGCCATTAAACCTGACTTCCTTCTCATTTTGATCAAAAAAGAAATTAAAAAATGAGCACAAATTGTTTAATTCATTTTTGTTTTGTAGGTTCAAGTGTTTTATATATTGTGCTCCTGAGTTAATGTTGCTAAACTGAATATAAAATTAGTTATTATTTTTTTAGTTTTTGTAGTTAGTTCTTATAGTTTTTAAATATTATTTATTGATTTGATTTAATTTAATTTTGCAATGGTGCAATTAGTTGGTCAAACATGTTTACAGTTTAAACAAGGATTTATTTATTTTTAATTTCAGGCATTGATGCACTTAACATCTTTTCTGTTGCAGACTTAAAACACGATTTAATAAAGTTATTCTTTGTAAGTTTGACCATATGTCTTTCATTTTGTCTTTTCTTTAATGTTAATAAGGATAAAATGTTATGCAGTGATGGATAGTCACGGTGGGGAGTGGAGGGCGCAAATAGTTTTCTTCCTGCTGGGGTGGGGGTAACAGAGAATAATTGAGAAGCACTGCATTAAGGGCTCAGAGGGAGGAAACAGCAGCTTTAAACAAGACAAGCTGCTGCAGTTGTTTAGCATCTAGATCATCACCTTCAGCAGGTTCCACTCATTAAGTCAGGACTAAACGGCATCAAAATGTCCCATGTTTTTATGTGCAACCATTGTCTTAGTGTGTACAGGATCATCTCAGGAAATGCAAATATTGTGAAAATGTTCGGCACATGTTGTCACTCATTTCAGAAAGTAAAGATGCAAAAACTTCATGTTTCACCAGAATTCTAGAACACATCAACTCCCCAACCTCTCTGTGAGCATTAAGCTGATACCGGTAAGCAACACCAGCACAGTTTCAGGGGGGTTCTAAAGAAAGGACACAATCTGCACAAACCACCAGCAGAGACAAAGCTCAGAAGTCAAAGTGTTTTTTTTTTTTGCACATACAGCTTTAGAGTCAGGTTTAAACTGAAATACTGAGCAAATTAACAAATGTCCCACTAGTGGAAAGAGAGTGGGCTCCTATAGGTGATAATCATGCTGCAGGCTGTGCAGAGGTAGCTGAATGTTTTTCAGATGATGTGTTGCCTCTGTGTCATCACACAAACATCAGAATGTGGTTAACAGGATGGTATGACTGATTGGACAGACACACTGCCAAATTTCAGCAGAACAGGAAGAGCTGTGTGGTTTTGTCAGCTAGAAGATCAGACGTTCTGCAGCAACAAACACGAACCAGGTGAGTTTTTTCAAAACTTTTTATTTATGTTGTTTTTGGGGATTTAAACATTTATTAAAAATGTAACAGAAAAAAATCTAACTTTGCTCCATCTTCTTTTAAACTGACAGATTTTTATGGGTCACATAAAATATTTTAACAATAAATGCCTTGTACTTGTATTGAGCTTTATCAAGTCTGACGACCTCAAAGCGCTTCACATTGGTCATTCATCTGATCGACTAAAAATCTCAAAGCCTGATAGCGGAGTTTATCTTTTGAGTGATGCCCTTATGCTGCAAATAAAAGCATTCACTCCTCCTGAAAGAGCGTAGAGCCACAGTGGACAGTCGTCTGCATTGTTGATGGCTTTGCAGCAATCCCTCATACTAAGCATGCATGAAGTGGCATGACAGTGGACAGTGGAGAGGAAAACTCCCCTTTAACAGGGAGGAGAACCTGGGCAGTCGTCTGCATTGTTGATAGCTTTGCATATCATTTTTGTAGAGCAAACCTGTCCTGGCACATGAAGTCCACCAGCTGTAATGAGATTTTTGCAGTTTGGAGATGTAGAGAATGGACGTGTTGGAAATTCCTCCGTACAATTTCAGGAAATGTTTTTTGTAATTCGTCAATCTATCAAGTTTATTTTTTCAGTGTAACTACTTGTTTTAATTGACATTACGTTAAACCTGCGCAAGAATGAGTAAATCATCCGGGAAAGGTCTAGCACAACAACAGAAAGCTGGTCGGAAAGCTAGCGACATGGCGTCAGTGCCTTCCCCCCTTATCTTGGAAATGTTAATTATCGAACTGGAAAAACCTAAGAAAAGCACCACTGTGGAGCTCACCGCCTCGCTGAACGCAGCCCTTGCCCCAATCAATTCAGCCCTTGAGTCCATTACCACCACCGTGGCTAAACACACCTCTACGTTTTCGGATATGGAAACGGCTTCCTTAACCCAGTTGGATAACATTACTAGCCTTGAGAAAGAGTGAACCTGCGCTATAAGCTAACCTTGATGGCAGAAGACTACGTCGCTCTCCAGGCTGCTGTGGAGGACTTAGTGTCTCACTGAAAGCGTCAGAATTTAATAGTGATCGGGCTTCCTGAAGACATTGAACAACCTCAGACAACTCATGGCAGATTTATTAAAGGAAGCGGCTACAGAAGCAAACGCCACACCTGAATTAGACCGGGTCCATTGTAGTCTCAGACCCAAACCTCATGAAGGATCCTGTCCTGTAACAGTGCCCTTTCACCGCTGCATCAATAAAGAGACAATGTTGCTGTGGGCAAAGGAACACCGCTATATGACTTATCGGGGTTCAAGATATGATCTACCCGGCCCGGCTGCTTGTCACCTTTAACAGTGTGACCCACATTTTTGGTTCCCCGAAGTGAGCAGAACAGTTTTACAAGTAAGACAAACACGACTCATGAAAGAGGGAGCAACTGGAGCGTTCTTTCTCAAGCTATAAATATCAGTAAAGGTCCGTGTTTTCCGGTAAACCTAGCAATTAAGCAGATCCCATCAAATGCATTACTATTTCGATTGGCTCATAATAGCTTTCACTATTTAGGTGTTAATATTTCTTCCTCTCTCCCCTTACTACACAAAAATAATTTTACAAAGTCAGTTATGGAAATTAAGGCTGATTTAAGAATTGCACACAATTGTTTTTAAAAGATATTCATTGAATGTTTTGGGTTTCCCATGCAGGTCCGGTAGTGGCCCACCCACAGGGCTCCGGCCTGCAGAAACAACAACTATAAATGGGCAATCATTTGTGCAATATGCGATTTTAATAATATCTTTTAAGTGTTAGTGTGTAGTGTATGTGTTATGTTTTAACAGGTTTTAGCACGGTGTGATGTTGTTTTTACATACCTTCTTCTCGTGTTCAGGTGTCTTGCCAAAATAATTCCCCAGGGGACCAGACAGCTATTTGAAACTATCAGGCCGGACCAAGAAAGGACGGGGGTAGTAGTTTGTGGTTTTAGATTGTTTGGGGAATTATTTATAGTAATGGTAATTCGTTTTTGGATTTTTCTGTTTCATTGGTTGGTTATTTTTTTACATGTTTTCGGTGGGTTTTAATAAAGGAGTTTTACATTGATTTTAACAGAGCTAATGTCATCAAGCTATGGTCAAAAATCAGATTGAATTGGAAACATGTAACCTGAGGTGAAATCAAAATGGGTTATAACCAAAGGAATTTCACACATCCACGCAGAGACAGCCTCTCACAGCAGGGTGGCCTGCTATGAAACCAGACATCACCTCACTCTCTTAGACTTCTTGCCGGAGTCTGTGAAGGAAAGGATCCGCCCTTGGGGACAAGCCAGCTATGCATGGGGCCACATGGGCCTCAAAGGCTCACAAGTTGAGTAAAATGTGCTTTCTGTGAAACTCATTTCCTGTTTCTTCAATGGAACGACAAAGGGGAAATTCTCGTTGTCCAGTGTGGAGCGGAGAACCTGACGGCCGAATCAAAGTTAAGTCCGCAGTCTCACTTCTGCCCAACGCATGAGTGAACGAATCCCTATGCCGAACCAGCTTTGTTTTGCTTCGTTAGCTGTTGCAGGAAACAGACTCCAGACGGAGCCGGAGCAGCCAGCACAGAACCCATTTTCCTAAACTGAGAGCAAAATATGGGCCAAGATCGCCTGCATGCCGGGGACTCGACTACGTCCCGCGGCCTGCTCCGACCGCGTTTCGGCTAGCTGAGCGCATGCATGCTCACTGTTGAAATAACCGACGTTTCCTTGGAGTACTGCTTCCCCTTGGATGCCCAAAATGAACCGAGTTGACACAGAGGCACCGACAGGTTTGGCAGAGAAATAAACAGGAAAAGTTAAATGGGTTATTTAGAAGGTTGCTTAATTAACACATGGAGCTAACCAACGTAGCTCCCGCTAGCATTCTTTGAACCATGCCATTGCCGATGTAACTCTAGTGTGTTTTTATGGTTATAACAAATGTTATCTCCACAAACGTTTTATACATTAATGTGAAACTGATTGTGTTTATCCGGTCCCCTCATTACGACTAAAATAAAGCCGACGCTTTTTAAATTAGAGCCGAATGTCTGCAAGCCTAATGCTATTAGGTAATTTCTGCTCTCCCAGATATTTGACTACAGTTTGTTTCAAACATGAGGTTTGTTTTGTTTCACTCCACCATCGTTCGATAGTGCTTTGATTACTGCATTAATAGGGAATATTAATGTCGATTTAAAGGTGTTTTGTGTAACTTTAGGATAAACCGATTTTAGCGACTGATCGTGCAGCTACCCCTAGCGTCCCAGAGGTATAATCGCATTAATAAAATCGAACGTCCTAAAAGTTTACTGATGTTTACTGAGAAAATCCTTGTTTAAAATGTTATTTCATCAAATAATGTTTGTTTAACCCAGGATTGGCATTGTAAATGGGTTGAAACACATACCAAATGTTCTGAATTAGTTAAGCTAATCTAACCTCATTCCATGGTCTTTAAGTTGAACTTTGGTTCTTTAATTGAGATCTGCAGTGAACCAGGATTCACTGAATTATTCTGATGATGCTGGTGATCAACAACTTTATTTTGTCTTTTGTGTGTACATAGTTCTGTTCAGGTATTGACCTTCTTCTCGGCCTCCCCTGGTTCTTTTATCTGATAATGTGGTGTTCGCATTGTAGACTTCTGTAGTAATAAAAAGACTGTTTAAATCATAACTATATTTTTCCACATTTAATCTAAGAGGCAGAGGAATGTTTACAGACAGAACTATGTTCTCATAACAATGTAATGCAACCGGTCCCTGAGAACCTTGTTAGTTACATCAAATACATTAAATGTATCCACTCATTTAGGGCGTTCCCAGTATGATATCAGCTTTCCATTTATCTCATTGGTGGAGAAGATCTGTAATGCAGATGTCCTTGTTGACACATATCACCCATAACAGTCATTCTGTCCAGTCTGAGTATGTCAGACACTTTGCCTTCAGAGTCAGTTTATCTGTAATTTCCATGGCAACCAATTTTGCAGTTCAGTCTTTGTAATCTCATAATCTCTTACAGTTACTTAGCTTCTTTTTATCTTAATTTTGCTTAGTAGTTTTAGTTAAGTTTCACTAGCCTTGTAAAGAGGATTTGCTGATTGAAATATAGTGTTAACCGAAGAGAAGTTGTCAGTCATTTATTCTATATGTGTGTAGAGTTAGCTGTTAAAAGATCGCCAGTGCTCGTATCATCCCTTTCAACTATTGTCCTGATATCAGCTCTTGAACCTAACAAACAGTTGTTTACTAAACATTAAATAACTTTAAAACAGTACGTAATTACACAACAATATATCCCTTGTAGTTTTAATGGTTTTACCTAGTTAGGTTTAAACTTTTCAAAAGGTGTCCAGTTCATTCATTGAGATGTTCTGCTGCTGCTAGAAAACCGTTGCTGCTATGTCTCCATGCACTTTATGTTTTTGCACTTGCACTTTGGATTATTTCTGGAGAGAATAAAAGAAAAAGGAGATTGAGGACCTCAAAGCTGCCTGGCTTCCATCATTTTCGTCAGTACAACGCTATTCTTCCTCCCACTGATTGCCAACCTGTCCACAAGACAAACAGGATCATTACTTGTCGGTTTCTTCCCTCTTCTCGTTTGCCAAGTCGATGAACACTATCCACAACTGTATCCATGGTTAAAGCCCTCTGTGGTGCGATTTCTTTTTCAGGAGGTCGAATGTGTTCGTTGTCATTTTCCTTCAGGCCTTGTCTTTTAAGATTCCAGCGCCTCTTGTGTCTCTCCACCTCAGTTACTCTTCCTTTCAGATCTTGGGGTAAATTGGGGTACGAAGTTTTGGATGTCTTATTATTTTATATCAGCAGCATTGCTTTCCACCAGCTTGGCTATGCTGGCTACCAACGTAGAAGTGTTGGTTAGCTGCTCCCCAAAGGAATCAATCTTGGCAGTTAGTTTTTAATGGCATTGACTAGGTTCTCATGTGACTGGTTCTGTCCTGGTTTGATCGTAATGGGCTGACCCGTGGATTTGGTTGGAATGACTCTCTTACCGGAGCCACTGGTAGACGTTTCCATCGAAGTATAATCATGTCCAGTCATGCTAGCTTGATTATGGACCAGCTTAGCATTAGGCTTCCCACTCACGATATGTTATTTCGACTGAAACACCAGGCTTTAAGTCACACTGTTAAACAGGCGACACACATTCAATCAACTCGACGGCCAATGCAGGTTTTAAGGGTACATTCCAGGGCAGTTGGAATAGAGCTTATAGGAGTGAACTTGTCAGCGCCGCCATATCTGATTCCAGATGGATAGGACTACATCCGTCTGGCGAAAATCAGGTTATGTCTCGTTGCCATCTTGAAGTCTTCTGATCAGCTCTGCTTCTGTCACAGATTTCCTGAGTCTCATCTCCATCCGCTCCAACCTGCCAGCACTCACAGGCGGCTCTGTTTACCTGAAATGAAGCCCAGGACCAACATGATCTTCTTCTATGTTGGTAAGTTGCAACCGTCTTGAGACAAATGCTGAACAATCACCAGTCAGCCTTCTTAAAATCTGATTTACACATTTATTCCAGTGTACACCAGTGTGGCGAGTAATCTTAAATCACAGCTAATAATAAATTTCAGCCAAAATGTTGGCCTGCTGTAGACCTTTACCTTCTGGTCCAGGTCCAGGTTCTACAGATGGTTGTTCATGAGCAACCAGGGCGACATGGCTGAAATGCAGCAGGAATCCGATCTAACCGAAGGATCTGTTGATCTTTTACAGTTGACTTGTTGATGTTTTCCTCTGCTGTTGAACATGGGATAACGAGCCTGGCAGGAGTTGTTGGAGGAAGCGTCACTCTGCCGGATCCTGTGCTCCGCTTTGGATTTCTTTCACATGGAAGAAGAACTGTTGCTGCGGTGAATAACAGAGTCCTGGAAATATTAGAAGACCTTTATAAAGAAAACCTGAGGTGGAACCAGGAAACCGGACACTTTATGATCACAGACCTGCAGAAGAACCACTCTGGAGTTTATTGCGTTGAGTCTAAACGAGGACGTGTTTTCAGATCTACTCACAATCTCATAGTCTACGGTGAGTCACGTTTTCTTATTGAGGCGACTTTATGATGTCTTGGTGTTTAAAAAAAGGTCAGGTTCTGTCACAACAGCAGACAGTATAAAAAAATATTTTATTATTTCTATAAAAAAGAGTCTGTTTATAACTACTTCACCAAATGCCTGGTTTTGGCCTCACTTCTTGCCAACAGGACAGGATTTAGTCTTCTCCTGTCAAACTTCTTTGGCTAGGGTCCAGATTAGGGGCTAAAGCAAAAAGCAACAGGAAAAACTTCTATTACTGAGGAAAGTATTGAGTAAAAGCTATAATTAGCTGTAATTCTCTGTTGCTTTAATGGGCAATGAAAATATTGTGCATATTTCTCGCAAGTATGCGGAATGACAACCATGTTCTTTTTTTGCTGGGAGAAACTTGACAATCATGTAACCTGGTTGAAAGCCAAATAATGTTTCCTCTTATGTTTTCTTTTACAGTTCCTGGTATGTCTGTATACTGATTGTGTCTTTTATGTTTTCACTCACAATAAAAAAGTGATACTGATAGGAGCATTAATACCAATTAATATTACCAATATTATACCAGACAATTAGACTACAATCATGACTTTGTTTTATTGGAAAACATGCAAAGATTAAGGATTTTATGTTCAGATTAAATTAGCGTGTGCATGTGTGTGTTGGCTCATGTGTGATAACGCAGACTTAGTGTTGCTGTGTGTTTTTCCACCAAGCTGTGGTCAGAACTAAATTAATCAAGAGCATAACCTCCGACAATTACAGATGAGAAATGTCAGAATGCCCCAAATTTCTATTTATTAATTTCTATACCTTTTTACAGCCAAGTAGTCAGCCAAGTTTTTTAATCTAAAATAGAGAAAATTAATATAAAAGATGAAAAATAAATAAAGTTAGAAATCTGAAATCCTGAATAAATACATCTAAAGTTTGGATTTTAAAAGGCCCGGGTCAGACATTGAGCTATGGACCAGTAGTCAGTGGAGGGAGGACATAACGGAGTGATGCGCTCGCCTCTGGACGGGTCAGTTAAAAGACAATCATTCACCACCATGATCCTCTCTGCAGACCTGATTGGTCGTTGTATCTTAGCCTCGTCCTGTTTCATGGACTGGTCACGTAAAACAGGTTGACGTTTATGTTCCTGTCCAATTCTGCAGTAATGAGAGGCGACTTAGAAATGTTGACACAACGAGCATAACTCTGCCTTAAAGTTAGAGTTGCCAATTTTTTCAGAAGTTCCCCCTACTCCTTTTTTGAATAACTGCGCATGCACAAAACTCTTATTTGCTCTTCTGCTCTTCAAGGGGATAACATAAAAAAAATCTCCCAAATCCACGCTGGTCTCATTTCTTTCTACTGAGGCCTTCCTGTTCTTCTCATAAACTTGTACGTGGTTTGTTTCTTGTGACTCTGAGCCATGTTCAAAGTCTACGGTGAGAACAGCAGAGCTACAACGAACCAACACCAAAGCTAACCGCTAAGCTAACCGGATACATAAACACTAGATGTGCACATTTGCAGCCAGCAAGCGGAAACTAATGAGGAACGAGCACACACTCTGGTGTTGCATGAAAATGTAATGCTGACGCAGGGATTGGTTAGAGTTTTCCAGGCGATTTTTTAACCTCGCCTGGAAAGATTTTTTAACCTCCTTTTCCTAAATACATAATGTATTTACTACTGTCAGGATGGACAGACCATTTATCCAGTATAACAAAAAGTGTTTCTGAACAGAATTACCAACTACAGCTTTAAAGTCTCCACATATATGCGGCGGACTGTCTTTACCCGATCCGTACCGGTAGCACGATCCGTTCCATCAGCTAATTTGTGCGAACAGAATAACTTCCGTAGACGATATTTCGTTTTTCTTACTTTTTTATTCTTTTGTCTTTTTTCAGGGCGGGGGTTTCTTTTTGTATATCTTTGTATTTGCGTAAATATTGCATATTCTAAAAATTAAACAAAAGAAATACATAAAAATACATTGTTTTTTTCAATAGCAAAAATGTTTCCCAGTTGTGGTTAGGGAAATAAAAATATATACACCTTTTATTAAAGTACATAAAAACCCTGCTATAAAAACATACAGGAGTATAGAAACATATTTGATTTCGAATATTGTTCAGGTTTTTTTTTATCATTTATTTGATTTGCATATGCATTTGTGTATTTTGTACTTTTTTAATAATGTATGCCTTGGTTTTGTTATGTGTTCTTTGTTCTATTCCCTGTTCGATTTTTGTAAAAAACAAAAAACAAAAAAAGAAACAATGCAGCTACAAGATTATTTGTATAACAAAATTCACCTTATTATTAAGAGTGAAAATATTTTTTTCCAGTCCTGTTTGAACAAATAATAAAACTAATAGAGTGCATTTACAGATAAACATGATGCAATGAATATTCCCGGACTTCTGAGCATATCCGATGATGACGTCAAGCAATACAATGGAGAGAATGTAAAACGCATCAATTTCTTTCAGAAAAGTCTTCAATATTTTCTATACGATATAGTTTAGCATTCTTTAATGATTTAAGTATAGAAATAAGTATTTTCAGTTCCGTAATTACATTATTTTCTTGGCGACCCGAAAGTTATTTTGTTCACGGAAATGAGCTGATGGAACGGATCGGGTAGTGACACGGACGTCCGTGCAGACCTCAGTTTTTGTGGTGTCACACTATAAACTGCCCGGTGGCCAGAAATCTTTACATTAAACTCTTTTATATGTGACACTGAGCTAGATACACTGCTGCTTTAAGCAGGCAGTCATTAGGACGCGCAGCATCACGGTTCCTCTTTGTTCGCACTGACAGGTGTGTGGTGGAAGCCTGCTGTGAAGGAAATTACTCTACGTGCTCAGCTAGCTAATCAAACATTTAACCATCCCTTCCCCTGCTTCTCCCCACAGGCAAAAAGTGTGAGAAATGTAGGAATTTGTAACAAGAAATGTAGACTTGCATCATTCCAGTAACATCTCCAATCAGGTCTGCAGAGCTGACCCTACCTCCATCAGGGATCCTGTACAGGTCAAAGGTCAGGGAAAAGGGCAGCTAACATCTCTGCAGTCCTCACACATCCTGGACAAAAACTGTGTTGACTTTCACCTTCAGGCAACAGATGAACAGATGGTTGTGCTAAAGAGCGCTACTTGCTGAAACCAGCCACCACAGAGACAGATTCTTCCCTTAGGCTGTTTCCCTAATGAACACTTAACAGTCAGAGGACCCAGATCCAGACCAGACTTATTTTCAGTCATGTCCTCCTTTTTTATTTAAACACTGTATACACATTCACATAAAGATTCTGTTTCCTTTTTATATTTATTTACTTAAATTGTGTTCATGGACAACAAAGTGGAACCAAAATCAAAATTCTTGTTAACATGCTCTCACTTGCTGATCAAAGCTGATTGTGATGTATAAAAGATCTTCTGACAGATTTGAATCTTTTTCTTCCTGCAGACTCTGCCCCGACTCCAGCTGTAGAAACTCTGAATGTGAGCCTTGACAGCTGCCTTTTGCTCTGCTCTGTGGATAAACTGGCGACTCTGTCTTGGTTCAGAGACAGTCAGCTTCTGAACCACAGCATCTCCACCTTCTCGTTAACCATCACTGTAGACAAACTGGACCTCAACTCCACTTTCAGGTGTGCATCTGCCAACCCTGCAGAGGAAAAGGCCGTTAATGTCAACATGACCCAATCCTGCAGAGCAGAGAGAGAAGTCAGCAGTAATTTAGAAATCTGTAAGGCTCATTAGGATTCAGCTTTTTAACAATGTGGCTCACATAAATATATCCTCACCTCCTTTTATTTGTTGTTGTTGAACAGATTTGTGGGCAATCACAATTCCCATCAAGTTAACTGTGCTAATAGCACTGACTGCAGCTCAGGCTGCACTTCATTAACAGCAGAGACATCAAATACATGCCAGGTAACTATTGCATTTATACATAAACCTTTTTACTGAAAATATGCATATTTTCCAGTCTGTTAGGAATTTATAATTTTAGGCAGAGGTTGTAATTAATGCATTAACACTTTCAAAGGGCTAACTTCATGCTGCAGTCCAATTCTTTACCGTCTCTTTAGGAAGCACACTTTGTTGGTCATTGTATGAATATCTTTCACCAACACTATGTCACTTTTGAACTAAATAAAGTGGCAGTGGGAAATTTGGGGGTTTACCTCAAAGAACAGTCGCTTAGCCTTCAGGTCAGGGGATGCACAGGCCTACATTACTGTCACGTTTTTAGTAAGGAGCAGAACCCAACACACAGCCAAAACAACGATTGAGTTGAATATTTATTCTTTGCAAATAGACAAAAGAGGGTGTGGAAGTAATCCAGTTTAAGAAGGGAGACTCTGGTGGATCAGGTGTAGCAGTCCAGCTCCAACGGGGCAGGGACCAATTGAGAGATGGGGTCTTGAGGCCTTGGGGAGGTTTGCAGATTGCAGGGTCCGAGCGTCCAAAATCCAACAGGCTTGAGGTCCATAAACAGTCCAGGGTCATACACAGAAGATCACTCAGGCAAGACGTTTCCAGAATCCGTAGGCTTAATCAGGGTCAGAGTTAGGCAAAAGTTCAGCAACATACAGGGAACAAAGGCTCTACTCACTCAGAGAACAGGTTTAGGCAAAAGCAGTGGTCAGGGACAGGCAGGGTCGAAGCACAGGGAAAACTTGATTCATGAGACAAGGCTTGAACGCTGTGGAAAGGCAGACGATCTCGCTCAGAGCAGGTGAGAAACAGGTGTTTAAATAGGGAACAGCCCAGGTGAGAATCATCATCAATTAGCAGTGGAGGGAGAGAGTAGCAAAAACATGGCAGGACTAAAATCATGACACATTACAGCCCGGGTGGAGCTGAAGAGATGCATCAGAAGGGCCAAGCACCGCTACAAAAGGAATGTAGAAGAAGACTTCTCCCAATCCAACCCCTGACGCATGTGGAAGGACTCCAGATCATCACAGACTAGAGGACCACTAACTTCTCCCTCGTCTCCTCTGATGTCTCCTTCCTCAACAAGCTTGACAACTTTTATGCTTGTTTTGAGAGAGGGAACCAAACGACTCCAACTAAGACAAATGGGACTCCAGACCACCAACCACTGACTTCTTCCCCACCCATGTGGAAGCATTAAGGAAGGTTAATGTTCACAAGGCTGCGTGTCCTGATGGCATCCCTGGACATTTTCTCACAGTGTGTTCTAGGGAGCTGGCTGGAGTGCTGATGGACACATTCAAACTGTCCTTGGCTCATGCAGTGGTACTGACCTGCTTCAAATCCACCTCCATCGTCCCGACACCCAAAAACTCCAACGCATCAAGACTCGCTCATTACCGCCCGGTAGCACTCAGCCCCATCATCACAAAGTGCTTTGAGTGGCTGGTCCTGGCAGACCTCAAATCCTGTCTCCTAGTGATGGGCACTACGGTTTGTTGAGTGAACCGAATCACTAGAATCAGCGCATTAAAATTAATCATTAAAATTATTTGTTCACCGAACCATTAAGTTCCTATAACTACATTTTCATTTCCTTACATTATATTGGGCAACTATCATGGCTTAGTGTTCTATTCATAGAGCTGTAACAGCATTATGTGTGGCTTGACTCTGGGTTTGACTTGGGGAAACATAAACCATTCCACGTGGCATGACACTATAACCCCTGCAAGAGGAAACGGTTGAACAAATCACTCCTGGCAGGCAACGTTCAGAGTCATGAGCGCAACACAACACAGAAGTTCCAGTACCAACCGAGACGTGTGCTGACCTCCTTCTCAAATGTAAGAATCAGTTAATGAAGTGATTCGGTTTAGTTCGTTGACTCAACTGTTCTTTTGCACAAATCATTCAAGAACTACACAACACTACTGCCCCCCCCCACCCCACCCCGCCCTGGACCCCTATCAATTTGCCTAGCGTCAGACCTGGAGCGCAGAGGATGCAGCCTCCATAGCGCTGATCTCTGTCCTCTCACACCTGGACAACAGAAACACTTACACCAGAATGCTGTTCATAAACTTTAGTTCAGCATTCAACACGGTCATCCCTTCAAAACTCATCACAAAACTCATAGATCTCGGTATTAGTTCCCTCATGTGCAACTGGTTATTGGTCTTCCTGACCAGCTGGCCCCAACATGCCCCGCTGGACAACAACTTCTCATTGACCATCACCACAAACACTGGTGTACCACAAGGCAGTGTGATGAATCCCTTCCTCTACTCCCTTCTCACTCATGACTGCAGAGCTTTCGATGACTCCAGTATCATCATTCAGTTTGCAGATGACACCACGGTGATCGGCCTCATCAAAGACACCGATGACGCCGCCTACAGGGAGGAGGTGGATCGTCTGGCGGAGTGGTGCGACATCAACAACCTGCTGCTCGATGCCAAGAAGACCAAGGAGCTCATTGTGGGTTTCAGGAGGACTGCCTACCCACATCCACCCATCTAGATCAAAGGGAAGGCGGTGGAGCATGTAAACAGCTTGAAGTTCCTGGGAGTCCACCACTCCGAGGATCTCACCTGGATGACCGGCTGTTCCAAGCTGGTCAAGAAGGCTCACCAGCGACTATTTTTTCTGAGGACTCATAAACCTGTCCTGGTACATCCTGGTGAACTCCTACCGCTCCATTATCAAGAGCTTCCTGACCAACTGCATCACAGTTCACTGATCTCTATTTATTCACTGGATTGCTGATAGGCCTGAAAAACTGAAGTCACTGGCCGCCATCTTGCTACTCCCTACTCTCACAGAAACCCACAACAGGATTTGGCTGAAACAACAAAGCAGTTTTCTGGCTGTGTGAAAACGTTTCACAGGTAATTTTACAGTCAAGTACTGAGAAAGTCACGTATATATATATATATATATATATATATATATATATATATATATATATATATATATATATATATATATATATATATATATAACATGCAAAATATTTCAGCACATGACTTTTTCAGTACTTGATATTTTCAGTACATAACATAAAAGTATATGGCATTTGACATTTTAAAAGTCTTAAGCCCCTCCTGAACATGAGAAAATCCTCGTTGTTCGATGCTGTAGCGCACGTATTCCCTAGTTACTGGAGGAAAATAGGGAATACCAATATGGCGGCAGTTGGCTTCACAGCGAAGTCTACTACCAACGGTGAATCAGCAATCCAGTGAATAAATAAATCAGTGCTTCTTCCCTAAAGCCATCAAACTCCTGCACTCTCCCTCTGGACATCTGAGCAAACAGCGACGGACTGTATTCTCATAATATAACAGTAACACATGGATTGAACCACCATGTAAAACTACCTACCTGTACTTTTACATGTTAGCTCACTACTACTGTAAGTACTGTGCACCTACTATGTATTGGTTAACTACCCCTGTTCGTAGATATTCTTCATATACTTAATATTCTCTATAGCCTGTTTATAAACGTTCATATTCCTAACCTGTTCATAGTCTGTACATTCATAGCCTGTATATAGTTAAACTTACAGTTATAGTACGTTTATAGCCTGTATAAACACATACTTATACTAATAGTCATAGTACAGAGATAATCTTTTATATTTTTAACATTTCACATTCATAACCTCTTCATTGTCTGTGCATTCATAGCCTGTACATATTTATACTAACATTATAACATGTATAGCCTGTTTATACATATACTTACAGTTATTTTACACTCATAGCCTATATATACATACATTCATTTATATTTACAACTATAGCACAATCATAACAATTTTACTGTGCACTACTAAAGCCCTTCTGGAAGGATGCAAACTACATTTTGTTGCTTGTACTTGTGACATGTGCAGTGACAATAAAGTTGAATTCTGTTCTCTTCTAATAACCAAAGTAGACCCACCACTCTGTTGGTGTTGAACCATAATATTTATTTTCTCTGTTTCTCAGGGAGGAGTCTGCAGATTCATCAGGAACAAACTCAGTCAAAGCGACCAAAGAGTTACCAACAATGTAGAAGTTAAAACTCAGTGGTTTCTACCATTTTCTGTTAAATATTGGTGTTTATAACTATATTTCTATCTAATTTCCCTCCAGGATTAATAAAGTGTCATCCGATGTACAGCTATGATACTGCTAATCTGTTTTATTCAGTCTGATAAATCTGTTCATGGTCACCAAAACTAGTATGGTCAGTGTGTGTGAGAGACCTGTGTGTAATCTTCCCACAGCTGGTGGAGTCTAGTGGAACCCAGTGGAACCCAATGAAGTCTAGTGTTGCCTGGTGGAGCCTTACGCCTTTCCATGCACTCTCCATCACCTAGAGCAGAGAACTGGCCGCAGTCAAATCAAATCGCTCAACTGTAAAATTAATTCCACTATTTTTTACTGTTATGTTGTGGTTATCATGTTTGCCTGACACGCGAAAGGTCCCCGGTTTGAAACCGGGTGGAAACTCCACTTTGTTAAGATTGAATTACTTCCAGTTCCTGTCTCACATATTCTTTACACTGTAAAAGTGGTCTTCTTTATTGTAGACTTCTTTAGTAAGAACATGACTCTTGGAACAGAAATTTTACCTTAACATATTTAATCTAACAAACCAGAGTAATGCTGCAGCTTCAGTACTGGACTCAGACATAAAACAATACAGGAAGGGTAAAATCAGAAAGTGGAGAGTCAGAATTATCACTTATGTAAACGTTATATAGAACCTAGTGTGTACTCTCCTGCAAGTGGGTGTCCAGCTGGACACTGACGGCCGTGGCAGAGAGGAGGATGCTGTCCAGGCTTCAGTTCATCTTAGACATTAACTGTGTCTCAATTTGCAAGCTGCGTCCTTCGAAGGACCCAGCCTACACAGCCTTAAGGTCCATTCATACCCTACGTTTGGCCTACACGTCCGTATTTCTGTCCGTACGTTCTATCCGTTGACTCCTTCATACCTCCGTCCGTTGAGGTGCGCAATAACCAATATTTCCTCTAGGTGGCAGTGCTGGGTGACAATAATTCGTCAAACATGGCGACGGTCCAAGACATGATTTTGTTGTATTTGCTCCGTTACTAAACTTTTTGTTTGTCCCTGTGCCCCAGACACGACACATCACATGTGTGTGGGTAGTTGCGGACAAGCTCCGCAAGTTGTTCCTTGAATCCCGCCATTGTTTAAAGCCCAGAATTCTAACCTTCTTTGTGATTTTGTTGACATTTTGTACTAAAAACTCAATAGCGCCCCCACCTTTTCCGGTAGTATTGCTCCGTATTGATCCGTTTCGTCCGTAATCGTAAGCTCCCAATTTTCGTGTCAAATTACGGACGAAATCGACGGTTAGAACGTATGAAACACTTCACACGTATCCGTCTTTTATGTGAGGTATGAACGGGCCTTCAGGAGGACCCAGGCATCGGAGGATGCTCCGGAGGATCCTCCGGAGGATCCTCAACCGTTGGTAAATGGGACGGTCTAGCCTTTGGAGCACTTCCTGGTTGCGACACGACGTCATCACGTCTACCCCAAGCCCGGGAAAAACAGCACCAGACGACAAAAAAATGGATATGGAAATTTTTATTTTATTTTTTTTATTTACTTGTTATTGGAGGAGGAGAGTCGGTTTAGACGGCTTCGGCAGCAGCAAAACCGGCGACGAATTTTTCTCAGGCTGGGAGAGCGCAGTGGAGAGGTAACATTTACCTGCTATTATTTTCACCCAGGGGCATGCTAATGATCATAATATACCAGTTATTAAACAAACGCTTGTCAGCAGATTGACGAATATGTTTAAATATAAAATTTTATATTTGTAACACTTGATATAAGCTTATGTTTGTAACTTTAGTAATTTGAATTGAATAGTTAAATGTGTACAAACCCTGTAAATAACTGACTTAAATCACTACTTTCACTAAAAAAGCGCGCAAAGCACCTCAGGAAATCGAAGGCTGCATTTGAAGCATCCTCAGAATATTTGCCAAACGGTACGACACACTGGCCCAGTATATATATATATATATATATATATATATATATATATATATATATATATATATATATATATATATATATATATATATATATTAGGGCTGGGCAACGATTAAAATATTTAATCGCGATTAATCGCCCTGATTAATCGTGATTAATCGCGATTAATCGCATTGTATTTACAAACTCCAAGAATGAATTCAAAAGTAGTGTAAAGAGCACTTTTATTTTAATGTTCTGCTGCCATATGAACAAAAGTGTTGTAACATTTGTAGCACTTATTTTATACTGGATATTTTCAACCCATCTATTGAATTTAGTGCACTAGATGATCTTTTCTTCATAAGAGAACAGCAGCACTTCAGCCAAAATATGGCCTTTTTTGACCTGCTGTATATTAGCCAGTCCCTAAGCTTGATGTATCATGAAACTGTTGACCTTTTGGGTTTTTGTGGTTTTATATATATATATATATATATATATATCTCTAACAGCCATCTTCACCGGTGGGCAAAGTAACTCAACATGGTCAACAACATCTAGCCAATCACAAGTCAAACCCAGTAGGTGGGGTTTTAGCTTAAATACAATCATCAGCAAGCAGCACAGCTGATGTCTCTGTGCTAGCAAATTTGTGAATGTGCACTGTGGTGCTATAGATCTATTTTTAATAAATCTTCTAAGATTAAAGCACTGTTGACCATCAGTTCATGTCTTGTCTGCCACCTTTGGCTAAGTACCCAGGGTTTGTGACCCTCGCAGCTAAACCCTTAGAGACAAGTGGTAAATGATGCACTTCCTGGATGCAGTATCACAATTACAACCTAACGAGACCCTCGCGATGATGATAATATGGAAGATATCATAGTAGACAGGGCTGCCTCCAGTAGTCAGTGGGATACGTCTACCTCTGCAGAGCAAAGAGAAAACTGGGACTACACAGCATTAAAGAACAAAAGGACCCCAACACATTTTTTCACCTTATTACTTTTATTCCTGTTTACACAACATGCACTTTTGGTTCTCATTTAAGAGTTATTTGCTGAGTTTGTTTACTCGTTCCTGCACATCACAGGAAGTTGCGGGCTGAATTCAGCCCATCAAAGCAATTTATCCGGCCCTCAACAGCCAAAAAGAGATATAAATGTCATAAAGTAAGTTTTAAATTTTACAAAGTGGCTGAAACTGAGCCTCCTGTGGAAAATGTTGATTTTCTTTAACTGTGTAGTAACAGCATCCTGCCACTAGATGTCAGCTTTTACACAACACATTGAAACAACCCAGAAATGTCCAAAAAAGAGAAAAAGTGATGCAGGTAAGTCATCCCCCATTATCAACTAAAGGTGCTACCTTTATGTTACTCTGCATTATTTATTATATTTCTATGTGAACTGAGATGAAATTATGAAATCAAAAGTATCATCCATACAGGTGCAACCGTCCCTTTTAATGACTTCATGATGACAAAATGGCCCAATACGGAAATTAGTTCCACACCCCTGCTGCACATCATCACTGATGCATCTATTTTGCTTATATAGTGTTATTTTTGTTACACCAGGGGATTAATAAAACAACATTAAACACATGGCTACTTTACTGTAAAGCTTAAAAGTAAAAAAAAAAAATTCTTACAAAAAACAAACCTATTTTGTGAGTACTCAACATTTTGGAAACTTTGAAGGGGAGACCTAATTGACTTTAGCCATGGCACATCTAGGGTTATGATCCTGGGTTATAGATTTCCTGGTTCTATTTTGGTATTTTAGTCATATAGTCACAGAGAAATGGATTTTAGTGGAAATGAATAGAACAATGGTAATTTTGCCATCGTATATGGATATAACAGTAAAAAAAATAACGTTTTTGCAGATATTAGTGAGAAGTTAAAACAAAATAATGTAAAGTTTTTTTACTAATAAAGTTATCATAGGAGGTAGCTTTAAAGCTGACAGACTATATTTTAAATCCTTCCTTTTCACATTGAAATCCTTCAGTTGTGGTCTATCTAAAGTGAAACTGCAACGCTTGGGTCTAAATTTCTCGCTATTTTTCATATTATAATATGGTTTTAAATTTTTAAGAAGTTAAGATTTAAAACACGGGCAAAGGATCCCTGTTTCTCAAGATAGAGCGGACGGCCCTCAGCAAAACAAGTTGTGACAGTGAGCATGCCCGCCGACAGGGGGGGGACAAACGGGTCTGTTGTCCCGGGCCCAGGACGGAGGGGGGGCCCAAAACTGACTCTGACCAGCGCGCGCGGGCGCTGCTTGCAGAAGCTGCACCAAAGTCTCCCTCACGGCAATCTCCTGCTCCCCCTCCCCTCTCCTACATGGCTCAGCGGCGCCAGCCAATCAGCACGCAGGCTCAGCCCGGCCCGCCCACTCTGCTCCCAACACAAACATCCGCGGTGCTGTTCAAATGATCAGACTCGGAGAAAGAGAGGGACTGCACTAGCGGAAAAAAAACATGAACAGGGAAAGAAGCGCCATTTGGCTAAAATGTAATACCGTAAATGAAATTAGGCTGTATGGTTTGTAAAAAGCCGGTTAAATTCAGTGTTAACATAACAGATTTATATAAGCACGGGAAAAACCATGAGCAAGAAAACGTCGAGCAACAAACGGAGAGAAGAGACGAATCTTCTCTCATTGCCCCGACAGACCCACAGACTGACATCACTGAGTTGTTTCAGTCCTCCAGAGAACATCCAGGTAGATCAGAGTGGTCATCTTCAGCAGCAGTTCATGTTAACTTTCAAAGTATAGTGTTTCCCGCAGGAATGTGCTTATGCGAGGCAGACCGACTCGCGGAGCGGAGTGGGGGGCGGGGGGGGGGGACGACACGTTTTCCGCGGACAGACTCGCGGAGCGGGGGTATCCATGTGTTTTTTCCCTGCCATTCACGCACGCGCGAAAGCTACAACAACAAACCGCGTGTTAACGTCACTTTTTTTTTTTTTTGGAATGTTGGCGTGGCAGTAGCGTGAGTTTGGCGTGGCGGCCGCCACGCCAAGATAGCGCTGCGGGAAACCCTGAAGTAGATATTATCTATCATATGTTACTGGAGCCCATTCATAAAATGTAATGAAGACCTTGAAAGAACCCAGTACATATATCCTATTAAAAAGTGTAGTCTTGTAGTCTTCTTCAGTGCAGTTAATGAGCTTCACAGTGATTCAGGTTCTGATCAGCCGTTGGCGGTTGTCTGAGCGGCTCCAGCTCCAATTCTTCCTGAGGATTTAAAAGCACACAAAGTTGGTTAATCACCACAGCTAACTTGGATCCTAATGTAAGTCTGGATATGTGTGTAGGATGCAAAATAGGAGGACCAATCATAACCGCAGTAGAGCAGAAAAACCTAAAAGTTGTTCTGTATGTGTGCATCACGCTCTCTCATAATCACCCTCCAATTCAGAGACACAAAGGCTAAACATGCCCAGACACCCTTACCTAAGGCTGATTTACAGAGACCGTTCTACCTGACAGGGGTTTTTAGACATCGAGAATAAGCAGGAGAACCTGGAGAGAACCCATGCATGTATAGGTAGAACCTTACCTTCCATGTAGAAAGACCCCAGGCTGGCAGGGCCTCTGTGCTAACACCCAAAGCACGGTGCAGCCCACGTTTAGAGGATAAGATAAAATCTAAGGACTCGCTGCAGTCTGCTTCTAAAACACAGATGTGCAATAACTGGTGGGAGTGCTGGCCTAGTGGTTAGAGAAGATTGTTCCCAGGCACTGCACAGTGGCAGCCCACTGCGCCACAAGGGCATGGCTTAAGATTCTTCATTGTGAGATCAATATAAGTTCAATTATTATTATTAATTGGTAGTAAAGCTAAAGAAGACTTGCCAGATTGGAGATGTAACTAAAACCCAGCACTGGGCTTTAAGGTTTTTGGTCCCTGCTCATAATCAGTAGTTAGGGTCTGTGGAGCAGTCTGGGACGTATTTATTATAATTTTACATTAAGAGGCTGGAAAACTTTACCTGTTTCTAATAAATAGTGTTTGTTAGAATCAGAAAACCCTGAGCTTTGCCTTCTGCTTCACCCTACAGAGAAAAGTGGCTACACCTCCCTCCCTGGTGCAGAAAGGCCGCTCTCCAAGCCGACGTGGATCTGAACGCAGCCTCAGAGGAATACAGCTGTAAAACAGCAACATGTTTAATTTTTGACGGGATCTTTGAATGTGGGCAACATCTGTGCTTTTAACTGGGATTTACACATTTAATAAACGCCTTTCTGTGAAATTTCCCCACATTTTCTTTGTTTTTTCTCTGTGGTTGCCACGTCATCTTGGTGAAAAAATCATCAGCTGAAACATTTTTAACTTATGGGAACATTTATGAGGTGCTTTGCATCGACTATTTATGGTTGAATCTGGGTGTAGAGAGCAGAACCTGCGGAGGAACCAGGTACGCAAACGTTCAGGTACAGCTGTGATTTATAAAATAAAACTGCCTGCTGGTGCGTACGTGCACATGATTTTATAACTCTGAATATTTATGGCATACAGCATTTTCTTTTTGTTGCTGTACATACAGTTTTAGTATGGATTAAACGCAAAGATTTAGAAATGAGACCCGAGGTCCTCAGGTGTTTAACAGACCTGCAGGTACGTACCTGATGGTTTTCACCATTAGATGACTGTGCTGCTGTGGGTGGTTCTGCAAGAGACACAATGAAGCTTTAATGTGATAAAAATCTAATTTGAACAGCAACAGTGAAGTTTTACAGAATAAGAAACAAGGTTCTATTAGAAAAGTTTTATCACAGATCAAAGACGACAATATTCCAACCAAGAAGCAACTTTCTCATTAGGAGCTAAAAAGCCACCTTAGAATCTGTTTCTGTACTTTCTTTGTGTTTGATCCATAATTAAAATAAAAAGCTGCCAACATGTTGACTAGATTACCTGACAGCAGATTTTATTTTAACACTAAAGGCTGTAGAACATCTGAAACTTAAAGTCATTTGCAGAAATTAAAGCAACTCGTATAATTTGATTGTCAGCTTGTATAACAGTATTACTATCATCAGACTGCATCCACTAAATGTTTACAATCAATAAAGAAAAAGCATCACTACAGTATTACTTACATGCAAACATTAGATTTATCAAACCCTCACATATTTACTCTATATATAAATCCTGCTTTTTTGTGGCTATAATTGGTCCTTCCTGTATTTATCTGCCTTGAATAAACATCTAATTATTTTGCAGTGGATTATTTAAGAAGTACCTGAGTCACTTTTAACTGAGAGCTCATTGACAACTGGCTTCCAGCTTCCAGCTAGTTAGTGATGACAGATGAGACTGACTTCACTTCTGCTGCCTCAGCTGACATAATGGAAAATAGGTTATATGACCTAGGAGATAAAATAAATAAGCAACCTATAACAATCTCCAGTAAAAGTCTTTTTGCGTTGCTCACAGTGGTTTTCTAATTAATAAAATGGAGATAAGCTGCTGGTTGGATCTTCTAACATTCTCAGACATGATGAAGCTCTGTGGATGGCCAAAGCTTTCTTCCATCTCTAAAACAAAAGGTTAAAAAAGTTATTTACTCTAACAAGTAGGGCAAAAATATTGTTGTATTTAGCTTTAGTGATATGTTCCTTCAACTAAGAGTATCAGGGCTCCCCAGCTTAATTTCCTGAGAGAAAGGTGGAAAATCGTTTCAAATTGACGAGTCTTATAAATGTCCAGAGTCTGGTACCATGTGGACCACATAGTGCCTGAAATGTCTGCAGCATCTTTTATTTTCTTCTCTCATCACTCCAGAAACACAAGTTTCCACGGTTCTGAAAAGTCAATTATTGCTCCAGTTTCAACAATATTTTAAACCCTGGATCCTTGAAGGATTTTAGGCCTGTTGCTTTAACCTCTCCAGATGATCCACTGCTATCATCACACAGGGCCTAGAAAGTGTTTTAATGTTTCCCCCAACAATATGACTCTTTATTTTATAAACAAGTATCTATTTTAAGGTTTGCATCATTGCCCGGAACAGTAATCTGTCTCTAACTAATAAATCCAGACTCGGTTGTAGCAGCTGGACTCGGGTCCATGTTGTGGACTTTTCTAAGCGTCTGGTTGTGAATGGTAGCCATGATCATGATCCATCTCCTCTTTAGAGATATGCAGAAGAAACATTGAGTCTCTATAATATCTGCTGCTATTCAAGAATCTTCATTTTCATTATGTGTTACCATAATAACATAATAACTGGTGAGAGAGCGACATAGAAAGCCTAACATGTAATCTATTATTATTTTATTAGGATAAAACTGTTAACGTTGTTGTCTGTGTCGTTACGCTTTATTGTTACTGACTGATAAAACTCGGCCTGTTCTGGGTTTTATTTTTGTAAAACAGAATATGTGGTGTTTGATGATTGGAGATCCTGCAGATCAAGTTTCCACTGACCACTTCTCACCCCAGGAATGCTTAGACTTAAAGTCAACTAGAGATTTAATGAAATAGATTGAACTCTGAATTTTGACCCAGTAGGGAAGAGTGTACTTCATTTGTTCAAGTTACTTTATAACATTTTTATGTGTTTTTAATGCTGGTAAATGATGTTTGTTCTGGTTTTAAAGTGTTTCTGAATAAAGTTAATTTGGTTTCTGCATGTAATTCTTATTAAGTAGGAGACATGAGATTATGAGAATAAAAATCATCCTAAAAAAAATTATGGTTAGAACTCCAAACGAGCTGTTAATTATAATTTTTTTCTATCAAGAATCATAAAGAAATATATTACAAAAGGTGCGTTAAAATGAAATAAAAATATCAAGAAGTACCTTGTGCATGATTGAGTCTCTTGTGTCTCTTGCAACAATAAACACCAATACCAACCCCAACCCCAAATAATAATAACACAAGCCCAACCAGAATCGAAATCTTCAGATCTGGAAAAGAAAACAAATAACCAAATCAAATCCATGGAAAAGCAAAGAAGGCCAGAGTAGTTCCTGAGGAGGAGGTTCTGAATACACTAGAAAAAAATACTTGTGGAAAAATTTCTAGTTTTAAACAAATTTCAATTAAAAATTTTATTTAGTGATATAAAAACTGTTTTCCTCCTTCAACGCAAAGCAAAAATAATCCAGTTTAGTCATAGAAGGAGACTGGCCTGACTAGGAGGAAGTCCTGAGCACAAAACAATTAGAAATAGGAGCTCATCTACCATCTATAATCATTAGCATTGTTTTACAACATCAGTGACATATACCACTTTACAAATAAACTGTTATTTAAACAATTAATCGGCTCCAACACTCACTGTCTGTTGTGTCACTGGTGTCCTTTCTGCACCATACGGTGACGTTGATGTTCTCAGTCCTGTTCTCTGCAGGGTTGGATGCAACACATTGGTAAGTTGAGTTAAAGTCCGTTTCTTGCACATAGAACGGCAGTGACTTAGATCTGGTCTCGTTCACAGTCTGGTCATCCTTTATAATCTGCAGATTGGTCTCGCTGTCCACCGAACACGACAACAAGCAGCTGCTGGAGCTTCCATTCAGACGTTGGATAACAGGAGTCAGTGCGGGGTCTGCAGAAATAGAAGGAAATCAGGCTGAGTAGTACCAACTGTTTGTACGTAGAACAGTTATCCTTTATGAGCTGCGGTATGGATGGTGCGGGGGGGTGGGGGTATCCAAAATGAATACTCACCATACACTGTGACATTATATGTTTTTAGAGTGCCTTCATTCTTTGGATCAATGGTATAACTTCCTGAGTCATTGTGTTGTAGGTCAATGAGTGTGAAACGTCCATTGCTGCTATTCCAGTGAATTTTGTTTTTGTAATTTTTATCCATAAAATTGAAAAGTCCCGGGTACACTCGCCCAACAATACTGTCTCCATGCTTAAAAAACCCAGAGTTCCTCACAGGATCAGGCAGCGTCAGGTTTCTCCCAACAACTCCACTCAGGATCACAATCTCCTCAGCAGCAGTTGGGATCTTCATGACTGGAAAACATCAACAGACCAAAAAACCTGATTAAAGGAATAACCTGGAATGTTGTCCTTTTCTCTCGCCACTAGATGACTCAGATTGATTTTTCTGCTTCCTTTCCTTTCTTCATTTTACTGATGACTTCCTTTCCTTCCTAGCTGTGAACAGGCAGCAGTCTATCTGAAAAATACACAGACTGTTCAGGAATTACCTGGAGATGTTCTGATTTAACCTCAGACTGCAGCTTTTGGTTTTATTAGAATGATTATTTAATTTCAGGGTCACAAATTTACAGATCCTGACTGTATTTTCTACCTACGCTCTGCAGAATTGATGGAATGATTCCTGTGAAAATCATTTGTAAGAATGAAAAACTTGATGCGAACCTTCAGCTTCCAAAGGAACGTGTTGTGAGTTCAAAAAGTGGAAACTTTAGAGGCAAAGAGACAAAATCTTAGTGCTGAGACTCACTGAAAAGAAATGAGGAAAGCATTTAGTGGAGAGGAGGTCAGATTAATTAAATAGTTAATTAAAATTAAATAATTAAAAAATGTAATAATTTCCCTGTGAGATTATGAAAGTATTTCTGATTGTGATTCTGAGAGGTCAGCCCTCTATGTGCCGTGTAAGATCCCAGTATCGATAATATTGCTATCAACACTGGTTTTGATATTAAACAATATTCATTTAAAATGCTCAATACTTTTTATTCTCTCCAGCACTGACTGCAGCAGATTCACCAAAGTGTTTGGGTATAGTTTGTTTCTGGTTTAGTTGGTTTGGGTGGTCGTGTTTCATTTAGGTTGACATATTTCGTTCTACCCCTGGTGGTGGTGTGGGGGGAAATTATGAGAGATGATGGGAGGTCATTACCGCTTTTCTTTGGCACAGAATAGTCTACAGCTACTGGTTAAGTTCTACCATATCCACACTCTCCATAATCAGCTGTCCATCAAAGACCGCCACTCAGGATTTTTGATTGTTTGTTAATCTACAAACTGTATTCACTAAATGGGAACGCCTGTAACGTATTTCCCAGACAGGACATCATTCTGTAAGCGCGTTAGAACCAGGGTTACTAGAAGCCATTAAAAATGTGGTTTATAGTCGGTACACTCAGGGGCGGACTTACCAATAGCCAAAGCTAGGCGGTTGCCTAGGGGCCAAAGTTCTTGAGGGCCCCATAAAACTCCTTGTACATGTGTGGTTAATACAGTTATTACTTATTTGGGCACATTAATCGTGTTTCTAACAAAACTCCTTTCGATAAAATGTCATCAGAGTGAGTGTTGTAATGTTTGTATCTCTACATTTGATCGGTCCATCTTACAGCGAAGTGTGCAGAAAGAGACCCGGAAGAGCAAAACATGCAAACAAGTGGCGTGAAGAGGCGAGACGAGAGAAGAAAGAAAAGCAGAGCCGAGTAGAGCCAGATACTGAAAATCCAGAATGACTGTTCAGTCCAGAGCCATCAGCCTGCCTGGTTTAATGGTCCGATGGGGCTACGATAGCGGACCCGGCTTATTTCAGAGTCCCCGTGATGCCAAGGTGAGGTGGCAGCGAAGTGTGGAGCAGCATTCCCAGGTTTAAAGTTAGCTATAATCACTGATATTCACCCAGCAAGACGTGAAGTGAAGGTTTAGTCTAATGAGCATCACCAGGGTCAGAGAGCAGAAGGATTTTCACCTGAGCTACAAGTAAGCTTAAAAGCTCTGGCTATGATAGAAACCAGCAGGAACCCTCTCTGGGAGCTTCCAGATGGATTTTCATCATGATGTCAAAATATCTGGTCCTTAGATCCGTCTTTATGAAATAAACTGGGGCCATAACGTTTGTTCAATTTAGCTCAATGGTGCTTAGTGCTCTATAAAAAATGGTTAAAAGTAACTAAAAAACATTAAAAGATCTTTCAGGTCATTAAACTGCTTCTCATTCCAGCACCAGGTCCATTTCTGCTAGTAGACAGAAACAAATTGTTGCTTCATAAACCAGGAAATTATAACAAATCTCCTGGTGCCAGTAGGACATAGAAGTGAGTGTGACTGCCAGCCTCCATTTTTCCAAATTTCTGTGCTGATTGTAAACATGCAGCTCTGGGTTGATTATAGATGCTGAATTAAGAAATCATTGCAATCAGTCACAAATGTAACATTAATTAGGTAACTGTTTTTTTCTGAATAATACATGTGAATAATACATGTGAAATACATTTTGTAAGCTAAACATGGAAATGATTTTACTCAAAGTAACACATAAACACAACTTTATTCATGCAGTTCTTAATAACTAAAGTATTGATACCGATGACAGGACAAAGGATGAGAGTGCAGCAAAGCTCCAGGATGAAGATCTGCGTTTTATTTTAAACCCAACAAGTCAAACCTTTTTCTACACAGTGGGTCCCTGAATAAAACCCTTAGCCCCAGATTGCTCCCCGGTTCCTGTGAAAGCTGCCCGCTGCTCCCTGAGGGACGGGTTAAATGCAGAAGACACATTTCACTGGAAAGTTTAATGACAATGACAATAAAGATTTCCTCTCTTTCATCTGACAAAATCTATTATTAAACTCAGCGAACCACGGAAACAACTATAGAGTTTATTTTTCTTAAATCTTGATAGAACAGATTTATTAATAGACAGATTATGAAAGTTATTTATTTTACTGATGACAGCTTTCTGAACTTTTAATTAAAATTTATTTTGTAAATCTGTTCCTTCTTTCATGAACCTGTTCTGTTTTCCTGTCCTTCATTCCACTGATAAAGAAAGTACTTTCATTTGTCCTGCCAAAAATAAACACTTTTACAATGCTGTTCTCACTGAGCGTGGGAGAAATTAAGGTTTTTCTAAGTATCCTAAAAGCTGAATAATGATCATCTTCTCCAGGATTTTTTTTTTTCAGTCTTAAACTTTGTGTCTCTTTAGCCTTCAATTCAACTACTTTAAAAAAAGGTAAACCAAGTAAAATTAAGCTTTTTACTTGATTCACAATAATCTACTACAAGTGTATATGGCCAGAAAGAGTTGTCCTATGAATATTTTTTCTATATCAAAATCTTTTCTTAAATGAGAGGGGATAGAGGGATGCTTTGATAAGCCTCTCCTGCCCTTCTTGACGCCTCTTATACAGTGAAGCCTCCTTTCTGAATTAGGAACATCAAACTTTTTGTAATCTGCACGCTGGTGCATCTGCTTGTTGATTGAGAGCTCCATCCAGATGAATATGTAGATTTATTTGTGAACGCTGTGGGCTCATGTCTCTGATTATTTCGCTGCACCGTGTTGAGACTCAGCTACTCCTTCCATTCACTAAACAAACACAACAGAGCTGCTGCTGAAACGTGTCTGGCTTTATTTTAATGCTGTCAAAGAAACAACAGCAAGCCGTATAGTTTGTAAAAAGCCCGTTAAACACAATGGAAACACAACAAGTTCATATAAGCACATGGAAAACCACGAGCAACAAAATAACCCAGTGCATTTATCCCATTAAAACGTGCAATCTAAGATAAGCTAACATTAGATAATCCTTTATTTATCCCACGACGGGGAAAATTATAAGAATTAAAGCATTAAAGAATTAAAGGTTTAAAACAGGCAAGAGCACACAACACAAACAAAATTACATAAGGATTGAAAGATATAATATCATAAGTGGAGGATTAGAAAAAAACACTGAACAGAACTCCAAAGAATATTTACAAAGCCATAAAAGTACGAAATGTACAGAGACATACGTATAACTTGTTATGTAATTTCAAAATTCTAGTTATGTTTTACTTGACTAATGATTTCATGCGTTATCTGTTTCTTTTATGGAATTGCGAAGCACTTTGAACTGCCTTGCATATGAATAAATAAATAAATATCAATAAATAAATCTGCCTTGCACTGCCTATAACATAACAGAGGTAAAAAATAGATTAGATTAATGTAAAAATCACAAAAACACCAAAAGGTCATCAAGCTTAAATATAGAAAAGTATCCATAGCTGTGATGCTGAGCCTGTATTAGCCTGTATTTCCCACCTCTACAGGTGATAGACAGGGTTATCTTGTTTCACTTGTCGTTGCCACTAAAAGCTCAGGCTGAAGCCGGGACAACGCACAGGTGTGGACTGATGTAAAAGAATGTTAAGCTAACAATATTATTTTAGGGAAATTAAATAAGAGGATAAAAAAGTTCCCACAGAAACACAGAAGATCCCAGTTTCCAGACCAAACTGCACAGCTTCTCTGAGCTTTGAGCAGTTCTGCTGCACTCACAGGATAACTTTTCATCATAAACAAGGAAAAACCAGCTTTTAAGAAAGACACTAACAAGTCCTAAAGATATCTCAGCTATCCTCACCAATACTTATCCAAAATGAAACCCCAAAAGCAACAATAGGAACATTATTGCATGAAGAAGAGCAGTAAATGAACTCACATGAGACACCTGTGAGGAGGAACAAGAGTGACTTCCAGTAGCAGCGCATTCTGCCCCGAGCAGCAGCGAAAAAAAAAAAAAGACTGACCGGAGAGATGTTCTCGTATTTAACAAAGACAACAGCCACACCCTGGAAATGACGAAGGAAATGATGAAGGCGGGAAGAAGCACAAACCCACAAACTTAGGATATTGAGGAAATGCAGCACCTGTATTTGCATGAGCACAGAGAGCAGCTCATTAGACATTTTACTTCTAGTTTTGGGTGTGTCAAACCAGAGGAGTCCCACGACATGCTGGCACTCGCATGGCTGAGCACCGGGTCCTACGTTCACTGCCTGTCAAGGCCACAGACACGCATGTTTTCTGTAACTGGGTCAGGTTCAGCGCACGTGGAAAAGTGGGTGTCAGTTCGGTTGCCCAGTGTTTGCTTGACTGAATTAATCTCTGCATAAAAGATCGGAACCGGGAATGAACTCTGGTCTGTTTAAACGCACCAAATGTATCAGGTGTGAACGAATCCTAGAAGAAGAAACACAGGCGCTAAAGCTGTGAGGGGGAGAGACAGAGGCCTGCCTTACACATGCCTTTAACATTCTTTAGAGTCATTAAGGCAACAAAGGAAAATCTGCGACAGGTTTAAAAACCTCTTCAAATGTGAATCATCACAGACGTGAATCTTAAGAAGCAGGTAGATCTGAAAAACATACGAGATCCACTCTGAGTCCAGAAGCTGCTGGATAAACAGCTGAACCTCTGCTCCAAGGCGTGTAATGAGATTGTGGGACAAAGAGGACATGATGGGAGTGTTTCACCACTAACCTTCTGTCTAAGTGGGGCGTTGGGGACAAGGTGAAATATCTGCTCCAACTTTCAAGCTCTAACTTAACTTTGGTTCCATCTTTCTATCACATCTCATGTTGATTATGTGAGTTTCCTGGTAGCCAATTAAAGAGGAGGTCATCACAACATTATTTGTTATTTATGAAAGAACAAAGCCTGTGTATCATTTATTTATGCCTGTAAAACAACATAAAAGTCTAAGAAGCTTGACTTTTTAAAACTCAAGTAAAACCAGCAGAACACAAAGTGAGATTACGCTGTTTTCTAACTTTCGTTTTGACTCAATCAAGGAGGAAACCAATAAAGATATTGGTGATTAACAAACAGTCTTACTTTAGGTAACCTGGGTACTTTAATTCAAGGAATTGCTTTTTTCCCCCAACAGTTGAGACGTTTTCTTAACCTGCAGTTTGGAGATTAACAGAAAACTTTTAAATATGACTTGTATAAAATCTTGAAAATGGACCTGAACCTGAAGAGGAGCATCAGAGACAGCCACATGGTCAGACGTTGACTGGAGGGACGGCAGATATGAGATCATAGCTCAGCGTTCCTAAACGTAAACCTGGTTATCATAAGTTGACACTGTGGAGGCATCAGTCATTTCCTGTTTGTTGGAGTTGCTGAGAGAAAGGAGGGTCATATCTGCACCCCCCCCCCCTCCAAACAATCCTTGGAGATGATGCAGAGTTTAAGGCTGCATGTGCACAAAGTCTTTTTATTATGTATAAAATCACACTTCTCTTTCTACTGTATTTTAATCTGATTTTGACATTTTAAACAACTGCACCATATTTTTTGCTGTAGATTTTATCTGACTTCAGAGTCTCTTATTCTTATTTTTTGTTTTCGCATTAGCACGTCTGTGTTTCCATTTGCATTCCCCTCTCAGGGACAATAAGGGATATTTCTCTTCTATTTTATTCTCTGAACAGCGACAGAGAGGGAGAGACTGATCCAAAAGTCTGGGACGCTGTTAAAGCAATAATGAGACGTCATTGTTTTTCAAGGATGTCATGCATAAATAAATTAAAGAGGTTAAAATATGATCAACTACAAAAAAAAAACATAAGCTGCAGCCAGTGTTCCCTCTATGCTGCGCAGTAGATAAAATCCAAACTGAAATGTAAATAAAATAATAATGATAATCCTCACTCTGTCATACTCGGTATCAGAACAGGTGATATCTGTCAGGTAACTAAACTCAGCGTCTGATCAAGTTGAAAAAAAATACTGTACCATACCACCTTTAGTTATAAAGCATTTTATAAAAATAAAGGTCAACAAAGTGCTGTAGTTTTGAAACTGAAAATAACAGTAAAATGAAATTCTGGCACATTTTAGGAATAAAAACCAAAAAAAACTAATGTATCACAGAATTGATAATAAGGGACTGTGTCAGCAAACCCCTCTTCTGTTGGTTTGTGGGGTAACGTATTTAAGAATATTAATTTAATGAGTGTTAAATAAGATTCAAGCAGTGTGGAATAAGGTTCTGTATAGATGCTACAATCAATACTCTCTTCTCAAATAATTGTTCAGATGTAGAGCCAAAGTGCTGATTGAGGAGACCTTCCTCTGTCTTTCCTGGGACTCTGATCCTCTGTTATTTTGGAAAGACACGTTCTTGTTTGTGGGTAGAAAGCTTGACATGGACCAAACATTTAATTACTATCTATACTGTTTGGTATTCTCCGTATAAATATTACAAGTAAGAACGTTTGTTGTGAATTTTGGTATAATTAAAGCTACATTTAATTTCCACAGCTGTCAGTTTCCTAAACTAAAACCCAGTATTTTATGTTTATGTGTCTCAGTATCTGTCCACATTAAATTATTAAGCAATTCAAAGGCCTTAAAGACCAAAAACGCTTTGTAATAAAGTTCAGTTGTAACCTGCCCAAGTTTATATGACTGATATTTTCTTCTCGGACCCTCTGTGGGTCGTGGCACACTGAGCCTGGTTCTGGTTCTACCGGAGGGTTCTTCCTGTTTTCCTCTCCACTGTCGCTACATGCATGTTGGTATAAGGGATTGCTGCAAAGCCATCAACACAGAAGAGAGACAGAACTGGAGCTCTGATCATTAAATTATAGGCATGGACACACTAGCAAAATGTTGTCGTTTAAGTGAAAAAACTTTGATATTTAATAGTTAAAACCTTTATATCAATGTTTACACACACACACACACACACACACTCATACATACATACATACATTCATACATACATACATACATACATATATATATATATATATATATATATATATATATATATATATATATATATATATATATATATATATATATATATTTTTTTTTTTTTTTTTTATTGGAGCCCAGAACTTCCCCCACCCCAACACAAAAATGGTCTGACCAACAGGGTTTTGAAGTTCAATGAGCTGCTCGAGTAAAATATCAGAACGTCCAGTTTTGGTGCTCAGAAAAGAAAAGATAATAAGAGAAGATGAATGCAGAGTCTGAGGATAAGACTGGAACAAAGACAGAGGGACAGATGGTTTAAGAGGTGAAGGAAGCCATTTACCAGCATAGTGCACAATGTAAATAAAAACAACTAGAAAATGAAATACATTCCACCAATGTAAAACATTTTGTGCTGAACTTGAAAAAAGATAAAACTTTCAGAGTAAATACAAAGTAAACAGGAAAGTTAAAGGAGCAGTAATCAATTTTTTTACGCCTACGTGGAGCTTGAGTTTTGTCTGGAAAGCAAACCAAGACGTGCATCAAGTCACGTCTCTCTACTTCCAATCCAGCTGCACACCCCCTCCCCCCACCCCCATTGCCGCTTATTTGCAAAGAATACGCAGCAAAACAGCTTCACCTTTCAAAGGAACATGCACAATGAAGAAGTAAATGACTCATAACTCTGTAATGCTGTCAGTAAGAGAACATTTTGATCTGCAGGACGTTTTCTGCCATTTGCTGCCACTCTACGCTGCTCTGACTGTGGCATGCTGTAGGCAGGGAGGGGCTGAACCCTCAGATGTTCAAACGGACGGACATGCAGGCGCGGCAGCATTATTCACGACTAACATTAATTAGTTCTGAACGCATGAAACTCGTACGTGGGATGATGAAACAGATCAGAGAGGGTAAAGAAACTGTCAGCAGATGCAGAGCCCACCCAGTCTCACTAAAAAATGTGTAATATCCACATTGGTCCACAGTGGGAAAAGTCATATTTTCAGTTTCAGTTGGCTCCTCAATACGAGTCAGGCTGACATTTTATATGTTAGATTAATTCACAGTGGCATGGAAACAGATCACGTTACTACTAAGTTTCCACCAGTGTTTGTATGCATTTTAAGATGTCAGTTACATTTTTCTACTGTTGCTTTGGTGTTTTGTTATGGACGCAGGGTTCAACGCCACCGACTTGCGCTGGGATTGCTGTACAAAAAACTCAAAAATTGAGAAAAACATTTTTCATTTATTAGTTTCTTTATGTTTTTCTGTTCATGCTTATGACAGTGAGGGTGTTTAGCCATTAGTAGACAATAAGAACAACAGAGATAATAACCAGGCTGTCTAGAAAAACAATAAAATCTGGGTTTCAAAAAAAAGTGAAAACAGAGAGAAAACAAACAAAAAGGGTGTTAAATTGTAACCCAGTTTTTCTCCAGGAGAGGCTGGTAGACTGTAGTGTAAAAAATAATCTATTGGCTTATAAAACATAAAGCATTTAATCAGTGAAGGGAAATCTTTAAGAAGATATTCATATATTTAATTTCTCCCTGTTCTTTTGACCACACTGAGCAGATGATTGAGATTAAGCAGCAGTCCTGACTGAAACCAGCGTAACTGCCTCCCTGTCGCAGTGAAAAAGGTTATTAACTCTATTCAATGACATTCCAATCAGCAGGGAGGGACACAGTCGATGGATGTAGAAGTGATGGAAATAGGCAAACCAGGAGACATCACTGATGTGGGATTGTGATGATGGATTGGGTGATGCCCAGACTCTGAAGTTAAAAAGAGGGTGAGACTGGTATGAAGGTTTCTGAAGTTGCTGACTTCAGAAATTTTAATATGTCTCTTTCAATTCAATTTAATTTTATTTATATAGCGCCAATTCATGAAACATGTCATCTCGAGGCACTTTACGAAGTCAAATCAATCATATAATACAGATTGGTCAAAAAATTCCTATATAAGGAAACCAGTTGATTGCTTCAAAGTCCCGACAAGCAGCATTCACTCCTGGAGAACCGTAGAGCCACAGGGAGAGTCGTCTGCATCAAAACTCATCTTTGATGATGAGTTTTGTCCAGTGGTTTCACGTTAGCAGCAGGGAAGGTACCGGGTCTGTCTGCATGTTTATGCATTCTCTGGGTACTCCAGCTTGAAAAAGTGTTAACCGGTTTTTCTACAAATTGTCATCAGGTACGATTATGCGTGTGCATGGTTGTCTGTCGCCCCATGGACTCCCGGCTTGTCCAGGATGCTCCCTGCTTTTTGCCTGATGACAGCGAGAATGAAACAGCAGTGGCTTTGTGACGAGGATGACAAGCTGTGACTGGTGTCCATGTAAAGCAGTGAGAGTGGAGTAAACACTCAGGACGGGTCACCTGTCCATTACAGGGAGACACACACAGAAAGACAACCATGCAGGTGGTGGAGCTCTCTCTCTCTCTCTATATATATATATATATGTATATATATATATATATATATATATATATATATATATATATATATATATATATATATATATATATATATATATATATATGTGTGTGTTATGTCTGCTTTTAATATTGCTTCAAATTGGGAATTCCATCTGCTGTATGTCGACTGCTGCAGGTACACAGGTACAATTCACCATCAGTAGATTGTCAGGTACCCCCCCGCCCCCCCCGCCACTTTTGAAAGCTATCTGATCACATTTACGAAAGTATCACTTCCCTGTGAGTTGTTTCTTTTGCTTCCCAAAGTTATTAATTCCACTTGATTGATAAGAATACTCACATACTTCTAAAACTCCACGTTGTGTTTTCCCTGTTACCGACAACATCTCACCGCACCGCTGCTTTCTGCATAAATTAACTGAATGGCAGCTAAAAACATGCGGCTGCACAGTGGGTGGCACTGTTGCCTTGCAGCAAGAAGGTCCTGGGTTTGAGTCCAGCCTGGGTCTTTCTGCATGGAGTCTGCATGTTCTCACTGTGCATGCGTGGGTTCTCTCTGGGTACTCCGGCTTCCTCCCACAGTCTAAAAACATGACTGTTAGGTTCATTAATTTCTCTAAATTCTCCTTAGGTGTGAGTGAATGGTTGTTTGTCTGTGTTGTCCTGCGACAGACTGGCGACCTGTGCAGGTGAACCCCGCCTCTCCCCCACTGACAGCTGGAGATAGACACCAGCACCCCTCATGAGACGTGTTAGAAAATGGATAGATAGCTAAAAACTGGGCTAGGTAACATCAGTCCCACTGACATCTCACTATGCCTATGGCTATAAAATGAGTCCTGGATCATGTTAAAAAACGCTCGTCTATACAAATAAACGTTTAGGAGTAAACCGTAACTTTGCCACTAGTATTGATGACGTGATTGTTACCCCTGATTTCTCCCACAGACACAATTTAAATCAGAATATTCCCATCAAAGCAAAAAGTAAGTCAGAATTTCCCAACAGGACAGCTTGTTTTCCTCAGTTTCATTTTTTCGCAGTAACCACAGCCGGTTTTATTTTAGGCAAAAGTGGACAATACCACCCCCCCCCCAAAAAAAAAAAAAAAACAAAAAGCAAAAAAACAAAATTCTTGCTCCGTCATTCACAGGCAGTCATCAGTTTGCAGTCCGCAGCAGAGAGCCTCGCCAGGAAACATCGTCCCGTTCAGTGTTTCAGTAGTGATTCATGTAATTAGATCCTTAAGACAACAAAAGGAAACGGCAGCACAGCATCTGCTGTGATGTCAACAGTGGAAAGCATTTCTATTGTTTTTGTATCTGCCCTGCAGTGGAAGTGTTTCTAAATCACACCACAACAAACAGGTCCCCGTGTCCCATAATGCTTAGCAGACTTTCACACCAGTGACCTGTGGCGCCCCCCCATCCAGCCTCTGCCTCTGGCTCTGGATGCTGATTAGAGGATAAACACACAGCAGTTTTTACACTTTGTTCACTTTCCACTCTCATCTTAGCAGCTTTTAAGGAGCTCTGTGTCTCTGCACTGATTTTCTGCTTGGAGGTTGAGACATTTCATATTATTCACGTAATTCATGCATGCTGTGTTTGTTAATTCTATATCAGAATTTTTTTGGTCATTTATTGTGATTATTTCATTCTCTTTTATTTTTTGAGATTATTATTAGTTATCAGGGATACATTGATTTGAGTTATAAAATTGCTTAATGGACATCCATAATGTATGTTATGCAGTTGGTTGTTAAAACTTGGATGAAGGATATTTTAGATTTTTTTTTACTTATTTAATCAATATTTAATATTCTTTGTTTCCATCCTGTGGGATTGTCACCTTACTGTTATCAGGAGCTTTGGTTAGAGCACTCAGAGAAGGTTGCAGGTACCCGGTTCGATCCCCAGCGCAGGCACTCTGGGTCCCTGACCTAGACCCTTAACTGGGCAGGTATTGGGGTAGAGGCTTAACTAAATGCAAATATTTGACAAAGCTCACTATGTTTCCATGAAGAAAACACAAATCATCACTGGACAGGTTGCCAGTCTGGACAGGTCGCCAGTCCATGGCAGGACAACACAGAAATAGACAGGACAAACAAATTAGAGAGACCAATTAACCTAACAGTCATGTTTTTGTGGGAGGAAGCCGGAGTACCTGGAGAGAACCCACACATGCACAGGGAGAACATGCAAACTCCATGCAGAAAGACCCAGGGAAGGGTAGGACTAGAACCCAAGACCTTCTTGCTGCAAGGCAACAGCGGTACCCACTGCTACTGTGCAGCACCGGTCCTGATTTCCCTGTAAATTAAGGAAATGTCCTTTATTTGTTGCATCAGTTTTGATCAGTACGGGATATTATTGCACATTACTAATCTGGCTGGCAAGGTTAAACATGTCTAAAAACACGGATAACCAACTAACATCATAATAAACAGAAAACTAAGGAGTGATAGAAAGAAGAATCTACAGGCAATAAACAACACTAACAGATGCCAATCTAACAGAACTACAGGGTTCCGAGGGACTCAAAAACAAACAAAGACCCGGGTTGCTGACAGTAAATACTGCGCTGATACCAGTTTTCCAGTGGAAGAAAAATTTAGCCATGTAAGGTTTTTGATGGGTCAATTAAATTCTAGAGATATGGTGGCAGCAGCTCCACGGGGGGCTGGGTGGGGCCCAATTAAAGTTTTTGTCATGGGACCCAAAACTCCAGGAGTCACCCCTGTACATCATGGAGAGGTTTGCTACATACACAGAAATGAGGAAGTCATGTTAATCTTTCTCTATAATAAATCTTTACAGAAAGCATCTGAGCTACATATTAGTCATCCCAACCACAAACCAAGGCAGAAAAATTTTAATCAGTAACATAAGAATCAATTTAAGACGTTAAAATCATACCTGTTGATGATGTTTCACATGAATGAAAGAATAATCTGACTTTGAAATTTATAAACTCACGTATTATAGCCACGAGGATTTTATCCCAGGGTCTTCTTTCTTAGACATCAGGATGCCAACCAGCAACCTCTTAGCATTCAATGTTTTTGTGACTTTTATTAAACTGCAGAATAAAGATGTGGTTTTCCAAACTTTGCATCGTACGCCCTCCCAGAAAAGGTTTTACCCCCAGATTCCACCAGGATCACTAATGTGATAAAATTTTTTATAAAATGTCTCCCTCTTGGTCCCTAGTAACAAAAAAACAAGTTACTTTAAATACTGCATACTGATGCAAATTTTGTCATTTAACATACAGCATGGTTCACTACAGCTGCAAATATTAGCGCCCATTTTTTTGTCATTATTTTGTGTGTCCTAAAAGGTGGAACTTAGATTGGCACTGCACACAAATTGCAAGTTTAATCAATATGAAGAAGATACAGGCCAAGGGGAGGGAGAAAGCATCTTCTCTGTTCATGTGAACATCTTTACATCAAAGAAGATGAAGATTCAGAGCCTTTTTCCTCTGATGTCTTAGAGCCCCGAACACGGTGGAGGACCTTCTGGATCATTCCAATAAACCATGTCAGTGTGTCAAAGTCATCATTCGACAGACAGCCATGTCAAACTAAATTTCTTTTTTTAAAAGACGTTGAACTGCTTTTTTATTTTATTTTATTAAAGAGTCCCACTAATATGGAGTGACTCAAGCCTCCATTCTTGGCCCCTTCCTCTTCTCTCTTTACCCCGTCCTATTGGAGTCAGTTATAAGAAAACATGGTTTAGCCTTTTTTTTTTTTTTTAGAAAGAATGCAATCATACTTTTATGACACTAAAAAGGAAAATAGTTGTTCTGCAAATAAACTTCTCGAATTCATTGTAGAAATCATGAATGTCAACACACTTGTTACACCAGAACAATAAAAGGCTGAGGTTATGTTGTTTGGGCCCATTAATGTCTCTAACATGAGTGTTGACCCGGGACCTTAAAGTCAGTATCTGATTCTTACTGCTGTCTATCTCCCCATTGGTAAATCAAAGTTTTAGAAAGCCTATATGGTCCGACATTTTCCCCTCAGCTGCAACACTTGAAGCACACCGGGGTTCACGCTGCGTCTTTATGCTGATGTTTCCTTTTTCAGCTCCATGCACTTCTAGCCTGTTACAGTTTATAACCATCATCACCTTTCAGTCTCTACCCTGACCAGATAAATCTCCTGACACAGGGTGCTCTGATGTGTAATTACGCAATTGGAAGGCTGAGTTTGAAGTTGTTTGTTTGTGGTCGGTGCAGACGAAATGATAACTTTCTGGTTCGCTTTTAGTGCGGTAATAGTCTTAAAGGCAGAATCCTACAGGAAGCACTTTTTATGCGGTGCAATGCCCGATCTGATGAGTTTTGGCGCAGCTTTTCAAGCTCCTCGCCTCACTGGTTCCTAGTGACAGCTGAAAAACACGCAATTTGGGAGCGGAATGTCTGGTCTAAGCATGATTTATTCTACTGTGCTGAGGTGGGAGGATCTTTTTCTTCATTTTTCCATTGGTGCACTGTGAGAATAAACAGTAGAAAATATGCACAAATAAAGACTGTATAGAGCTCCTTTAGAGAGAACAGGAGGAATGAGGGCTCTAAGCTGACGACCCCGATGTTACATGTCCCTTAATACGCCCTTAAAGTGCGCACCTAAATCACATTTATCACCTGAAGCAGATGCAAGGTGACACAGAAGCCCACCGAAGCACCGCTTGTTCTAAGACTGAACCAACTAGCAAGAAACACAACTACTAACTCTCTATTGATTTTAATTGGGACATTATTCTACAGGCAGAAGGACATGAAACGTAATGGTTAAAGTTTTGAAGGATGGACGCTGATAAGAGCTTCTGGCTCCGAGGAGAGGAAGGAGAGAGGAGAAGTAGGTAAGAGTGCTGAGGCACAGAAACAACACAGCATTAATAAAAACAAAACTTATAAACAGATTAAGTGGTGTTTCAGACTACATTAGCGGATCTATTTTCAGATCCAACGTGCAACAGTGACTGGTTCTGAAGGGATGTACTGCATTTTGGCTCAAATTCTTTTAGCGGTACTTTCAATTAAATTCTATTCAAATTTATTTTATTTATATAATGGCAATTCATGAAACACGTCATCATCAAGGCTCTTTCCAAAGTCAGCTTCCATCAGATCCTCCAGGTTGGTGAGAAAGTTTCCTCTCTAAGGAAACCCAGCAGGTTGCATCAAGTCTCTCCAAGCAGCATTCACTCCTCCTGAAAGAGCGTAGAGCCACAGTGGCATAAAGCTTAGTCCCCCCCCCCCCAGAGTAAAGCAAAGTCTGGCAGGAAAGTTTGTTGCCTTTAGATTCCTAATCTTAGTGGGATTTTCCTGATGAAATAAAGGTTAAATGGATACTTATGTTCCATGAACACTGCAGCACTCTCAACATGAGTCAAGCAAGGAATTAAAGTACTGGGGAAGGGTGATGTACAGTTTATTATACATAAAACGCAAAGTTTTATGTTAAGTAGACTTATTAATATGCATTCAGTAAAACAATATATATAGTGATTGGGTTTTCAATAAAAAAGTTAATTCATCTATCATTTATTCTCTAAATATATGAAAGGTCTTGTTCATAAAGCTTTAGTTCCACAACTTTGTGACATAATTTCCACCTAGTGGCCAAAGATTAAAGGTGCAAGGTGTAAATCTTAGGAAATATTTTAAAAATTAATCTTTTTAAAATAACAACTTAAAGGGTTAAAAGAAATGTTCTCGTTGTGTAGGTCACAGTCAAATATATATAGCACTTATAAACTATCCTTTATGAATAATACACATTTCATTTTACTTAATGAGTTAAAAACACTATGATGCAAAATGTCCGAAAACCACGTTGAATAAATTTATTAAACTAATGATGTTCAATTGCAACAACTATGCAGGGAGAACAACGTAAAGGAAAGGATGAAAACCCGAGCTGAAAGTATAGCCGTCTGGCCAACATATTTTAACTGCCAATGAGCAGAAAGTAAAAAGATGAATTAAAACCAAAATGTCTTCAGAGTTTAACAACCAGTCTGACGACTTCATCTCCAAACGGTCCAACAGAATCTCTCTCCAGACTCTCCCTTTGCTGAACAAAAGCTTCATGTCAGAACAAGTCAGACAGAAAATATCCGGCATATTTCTGCAGGCTGGATCTTGTCCTGAGCTCCAGAGATAAACCATCTCCAGCTCTGGTTCAGAAGTCTCAAAACTTTCACTCCAGAGAAGGCAGTTTAAACCGTTTAAACAATTATTAATTTGCACAGATAGCAGAAACAGTTTAAAGACTGTTGACGTAAAATGATTTAGTAAAGCATCACATCAGGCAGGGAATCCATAATTTTGATCAGGATACTGCAGTAAACAGGGAAATGCTGATCCTAGTTCAGCAAACACCACCATTAGCCATATGAAGAAGAAAATGATTGTCCTGTAATAAAAAAAAATTCTTACCGGCTGCAGATGTTTTCCAGCAGTGAACTGTGAGGTTACTGAGAGCAAAATTGAAACGCCCAGAGAGACAAACCCCAAAACCCATGAAGGAGGGGCTAACAGATCTGTTCCCAGGAAAAAGCTGCTAAATGAATATATTACTGAGAACTTCCCCTTTGCACAAACGGTTTTATTACAGCAGCAATAATCACATGGATTATTTATTTGGTTGAAAACATACAGTGTAGCCCTAAAACCCCTGGAGCTACAACAATTGGCACCCCACTGTTAATACTGGGTTTGGTTTAGTGCTAATTCAGTGTTTGCACATGACTTTGTCTCCCTACAGGTAAACGGACGGACATTAGAACCTTCCTTTTTCTATCCGGCTCAGATCTGAGGCTCCTCTCAGCTCAACCCAAACAGATTTTTCTTACAGGACTTTGGACTAAGATGGAAGTGTTTGTCGTAACTGAGTTCACATGTAGACATGGTAAGGGTCTAAAAAAAACACCTGTGACCCCTGTTTCCATCCATGGGGTCCCTGTAGACACTGTGGAGGAGTATAAGTACCTGGGAGTGTACTTTAACAATAAACTGGACTGGACCAGGAACACCGAGGCGGTCTACAAAAAGAGTCAAAGCCGACTCTTCTTCCTGTTGTTGCCGGCACGCTCTTCTTCACTGTCACATGCTGGGGCCGTGGGCTGCTGACAACGACAGACTGAGCAAACTGATCAGGAGGGCGGGGGATGTTGTGGGGGAGGAGCTGGACACTCTGACGGCAGTGGCAGAGAGGAGGATGCTGTCCAGGCTCCAGTCCATCTTAGACGATGTCTCACAGCCTCTCCATGACACACAGGCAGTCAAGCAAAAGATATCCAGTGTAGCAGGTGGTTTATTCACAAAAAAAGGTGTTGGAAAAAATATTTACAAAAAATCTAAAAAAACAAAAACTAAAAGGTTTAACATGGCTCAACAGATCAAAACTGAACATAAAGCAACCAAAATTAATGTCACATGCACACAGCTACACTGACCTGGTTCTCCCCCTCTCTCCAGAACCTCTCAAGTGCTTGTCTTTTATACCTTTCCCCACCAAGGTAGACAAAATGGCCTCAGATAGACTCTCCCACACAGGAACCCCCAAACAGTTGATACATTCCCTATCATTGTTTAAACCAATACAATTCAGCACTATATCTGAATATGAAACAATGCAAATTAAAATACCAACAGCATGAAAGTACACAATGCCAAAAACTCCATCAGAAAAAGACTGAAGTAGCTATTGCTTCCCCCTCTTCAGTTGGTCTCTTCCTGTGCCAATCCTCCAACAGGAAGGCCTATTTTCCAGGAAGTAATGTAACACCTCCTCCTGCAACACATCAGGTAAACTCACTAAAATAAAATACACAAGATAAATGGAAAACAATTACAAACAAACTGAACGATTTAAACCACGATGTTATAGTAAATAATCATTAGAAATGCAAAACATAAACAAACCCGGGATAGTACATATTTGCAAACTAAAGACTAAATACAATATGTCTAAATCAAACAAACCAGAATGTTACCAAATGTATATAAGCAGACAAATGGTGTTCTCACCCACTTTGTCACAGCTCCTCTTACCCAGATGCACCACAGAGCGCCACAGGAAATTATTCCTGCCTGTGGCCATCAATCTCTACAACGCCTCCCTCAGTTATCCTGGCACCCCCCCCTCTGTAACTGTCATTAATGCATTCTCTGCACTGTTCTTGCACAAGTCACTATCACTTCACTTGGATTTCCAAGGTGAAGTGACATGACTATTGTGATAGGGTAATACCTTGTGTGGAATGTTGTAAATATATATATATATATATATATATATATATATATATATATATATATATATATATATATATATAACAATGTGTGTATTCTGGAGCATGTAACAAAAGTAATTTCCCCCTGGGATCATTAAAGTATGTCTGAGTCTGAGATCAGATCTCATCTATTGGCATCACAAACATGACAATTCATGGTGAAAGTGCTGCAAGGAATTAGGGAATTTGTCCTGTAACTGGTGGGTTGCTGGTTCATGGGTAGCATGAATGGGTAACTGTAGTGTAAAGCGCTTTCAGGTCGTTAGACTAGTTAAAGCACTATACAAGACATTTACAAGCCATTGAAGCTTTTCTATGGTCTAATGGACACCTTAGCCCTAAACCTATCCCCTAAAACAGAAAAAAATTGAGGACCAAAAAAGGTCCCAAGTCCTCACTTTACTAGAGAAATGCACAAAGAATGTCTCACATAGCTACAAGTACAAGTACACACACACGCACACACACGCACACACACGCACACACACACACACACACACACACACACACACACACACACACACATATGGATACACAAATCCTTGTTTGTTTGTTGCAAAGTAATAAAACCTCTTCTGTTTGTTTTGTATCGGCCACTAGGCCCTTACACTCAGTTTTTGGATGAGTTGTCAGATTTCTTATCTGATTTGGTGTTAAATACTGATAAGGTTATTATAGTGGGTGATTTTAACATCCATGTTGACACTGAATGTGATAACCTTAGTGTAGCCTTTAAAACTATCCTACATTCAATTGGTTTTGCTCAAAATGTGCATAAACCGACACACTCTTGGCTCCATACTTTAGACCTTGTGCTGACATATGGCATTGATTGTGAAGAATTAACAGTATTTCCTCACATCCCTGTCCTATCTGATCATTTTTTAATAACATTTGAGTTTAATCTAACTGAGTTCTCCACCCCCAAAAGAGGGTTCCATTATAGTAGATCTTTATCAGATAATGCTGTATCAAAACTTAAAGAGTCTGTCCCCTTTTTAATATCGTCCGTATTGCAGAAATGCCCTGTAGATGGCAGCAATGTTGTTTCTTCCAATTCACAAATAGATGTCTTTGTAAACGGTATGACTTCGTCATTGCGTTCTGCATTAGACAATGTAGCTCCCTTGAAAAAGAAGGTGATTATTCACAGGAAGCTGGCTCCTTGGTTTAATTCAGAGCTGCGTTCCTTGAAGCACAATGTTAGGAAATTGGAGAGAAAATGGCGCTCTACACACCAAGAGGAATCCTACCTAATCTGGAGGGACAGTCTATTGTTGTATAACAAGACCCTTCGCAGAGTTAGAGCAGCATATTTTTCATCATTAATTGAGGAGAATAAAAATAATCCTAGATTTCTCTTTAGTACAGTTGCCAAACTTACCCAGAGCCACAGCTCTGTTGATCCATCCATTCCCTTAGCTCTTAGCAGTAATGATTTTATGGGATTCTTCATAAACAAAATTGATTCCATTAAAAATAAAATAATTGGCATCCTCCCAAACATGATTACCTCGTCCTCAGTAAGTGAGGCAGCATTGGAGGAATCCTTAGAACCTGCGCAGTGTCTGAACTGTTTAAAAGCAGTAGAGCTTTCTGAGCTATCTAAAATTTTAGCTTCATCTAAACCTTCTACCTGCATGTTAGACCCAATCCCAACCAAGTTGTTTAAGGAGGTATTCCCTCTGATCAGTGGTCATATTTTAGACATGATTAATCTATCCTTGATAAATGGATATGTACCACAGGCTTTTAAAGTAGCTGTTATTAAACCTTTACTTAAGAAACCTTCTCTTGATCAAGATGAGTTAGTAAATTACAGACCTATATCTAATCTTCTTTTCTTATCTAAAATTCTTGAGAAAGTAGTAGCTAATCAACTATGTGAACATTTACAAAGTAATGACCTACTTGAGGAGTTTCAGTCAGGCTTTAGAACTCATCATAGCACTGAAACAGCTCTGGTGAAGGTCACTAATGACATTCTCATGGCCTCAGATAATGGACTTGTGTCTATACTTGTCCTGTTAGATCTCAGTGCTGCATTTGATACAGTTGATCACAATATTCTCCTACAAAGACTTGAACATACTGTAGGGATTAAGGGAAAAGCATTAGGCTGGTTTAAATCTTATCTGTTGAACAGATTCCAGTTTGTTCATGTTAATAATAAATCTTCCTCAAACTCTAGGGTCACTTGTGGAGTACCACAGGGTTCAGTCCTTGGACCAATTCTATTCACTATATATATGCTTCCGATTGGCAAAAGTATCAGACAGCATGGGATTAATTTCCACTGTTATGCTGATGACACTCAGCTATATTTATCCATAAATCCTGATGAATCCAATCAGTTACTTCAACTACAGTCATGTCTTGATGACATCAAAAGCTGGATGACTTTAAGTTTTTAAAAGACAGAAGTTGTAATCTTTCGACCAGAGTCCTCAAAAAATAAACTTCTTAATCACTTAATCTAGGTGGCATTAACTTGGCCTCTGGTAATAAAGTGAAAAATCTTGGTGTTATTTTTATCCAACGCTTCTAGGCCACCAGACATGTACAATTATTTATTTATCCTTTTTTTTTTTTTTTTTTTTTACAAAGCTGTTAAATATACTTAGTTGTGTTCTCCCATTTTACCACTGCCCAGTAAATGTATATTTTTGTCATGTTGTGTCAGTGTTAAGGGGAAAACATAGCGCTGTGCCATCTTAGTTAGTTAGTTGCTTTCATGACCTTCCTGTTATAATGATATCACTATGATTACCACATCTGCACTTTGTTCAGTCATGTTCCTGAGAGCTACTTTAGTCGCTGTATTTCTGCAAGGTTTCTTCATTCAATTACATTTTTTATTCAACTCAATTTTATATATATAGCACCAATTCATGAAACATGTCATTGCTTTCCCCTTAATCCCTACAAATTAAAATATTAATTTTGAGTTTTACTTATGGAAAAATCTTACTACTACAACAAATATAGCTTAGATTTGAATAAGACGTTTATGAAATATACATATATACATGAAACACATATATACACACATACATTGTTCATTGTTCAATTGTGTTTTCAATGTAAAAAAATATATATTTATTGTGAAGCAACCGAAGCAATCTGTGTCTATGTTTCTCTGTTTTTCCATAGTTTTTTTTCTTTGGGACACTAAAATCCTGCTCAGTTAGATTTATTCACAAGACTAACTGCAGCAACTTTATAATGTTTTCTTGTTTTTAACCAGACTCAGAAATAAAACCACCAAAGTATTTCTCTGAAAACAAGCATATTAGTTTGTACTTGATCACAGCCTGTAGCTCTCTGGTTTCACCGGCAGAGGTCAGCGTGACGCAGCAGGCCCGGTTTTCCCACCTTCCTGCTGAGGTCAGCATCTATTCTGGTCAGCAGACCCAGATGGACCGCCACCCACTTCAGAACCGACCCAGAGACAAAAACTATTACAGTAAACCTCAGTGAAATCAATTTTCTGCTTGAAGTCAATTACATTTGAAAAAGATGAGAAGATAAAATCCATAAAAATAAAGACTTTGGTAAGTTCTGTCTAGATTAGGGGTGTCCAAAGTGCAGCCAGGTTCGCATTGTTGGACGTGGTGGAGAGGAGTTGCAGCACCAGGCCAAAGATGACCCGTGGGCTCAGGTGAACCAGCAACCAGGTCCGTTTCCTGATATTTGGGTCGATGATCAGATTCATCATCTCCTACAAACGACCCATAGAACCATCCATTGTTCAAACTGTCCAGTAAACGGGTCGGTGGTTGTTATTGGAAAAATATCCTGAAGTCACCATAGCCTGACACCAACTTGGACATGTGAGCACTGGAGATAAGCGAGCAGCTGCTCCACAGTATCTGCTGATTGCCAAGGCCAAATGCTTGGGTTTTACTGTGCAGGAAAAGATGAATGTCCAGGATACGACCGTCTCTGAGTTGTCTCACGGCAAGGCGGGTATTTATGGGGAGCCGGGGAGGGAGAGAGACAGGACAGACAGACAGGCGGCCGGACCGTGGGGTGCGATTACTTATTTATCTATGTGATCTCTGCTCTGTTTCTCAATAAAAGTGTTAGAACTTCATCACTCCACTGTTTCCTTATTCAATAAGTCTAGTAAGTCAGTTATTGTTTAGAATTCCAACAACATTTGGCTTTACGAATGGGATTATGTAAGTCAGTGGAACAGGGCAGTTGAAATAACACAGAAACATAAAAAAAAAAAGAGTCCATTAAGAACACAACATAAAGAAAGCCTTCACGCCGTTCAGAGCACATGGCAGACATGAATCTAAACATGCATAAGTGGTCTGCTCAGGGTTCTCAGGAAACTCCTCTTCTCTTCAGGATAAGAAATCAGAGTTCTCTGGCTTCTTCATCACCAGTTTTTGTCAGTCCTCTTCTTGTTCCTCCACTTGTAGGAGATGATTCAGCTGGATGGCAATGTCTGTTCAGTTCTGGTTCGGGCAATGAGATGGTCTGCAGACACAAGGCTTTATTTTCTGTTCAAAAACAGAAACAAAAGTGTAATTAGTGTTCTTATCATGCTCCCATTCATATGTCATTTATTCAAAACTCTCTTCAAGCACTTTCACGTCCAGATATTCTCGTTCACAATTATTTAACTCTCAGTTTAAAATCCTGCTCTATAATGATCACATCCTGCCTAACCTTTATTAAAGTTCAAATGTATTTGCAGTATTTTCTTAGCAATTCCTAACATAATTCATCCAATGTGTGTCTTAACTTTTCACTGTCTGACAGTTGAATGTTTTCTGCAACATAATGTTATGTTATTCAATTCATGGCTGTTTCTATTTTCTACTGTGTGAAGGTTCACCTTATCTCATTTAACACAGTCTCAGCAAAGAAATGTACTAAAACCTTTCAGAAACTCCATGCTGAATCAGCTCTAAAATACTTTACATGTGTTACTAAACAATAAACCCTTAAGTTTGTAAAAGAATGCTCCATTCTGTAATTTCCAGATCTGTTTTGCAATTTAATAAGAAGCATTCCTATATATCTTTTGTCTTATTTTGTAAAACTCAGCTGAGAAAAGAAGTGTTTGCATGCCCAAGAGCACACCAAGTCGTAATTGGTTGATATTCAGGAAGTAGGCGTAGCCTAGGGAAGAGACAGGAAGCAGTTCTGTGAATCAGCTTCAGCTTGACGTGCATCAAATCAAAAGGATCTCTAATCGAAAGCAGAAGAAATTCTTTTTGCCTAAAATGTACTGCAATTCTAACCCCTTTAATTGATTATTTTAATAATCCAAATTGGTTTTAACAGACAGTTTATCCACTCAACCCTGGTTACTAAAATAACCTTTAGACTGTAATATGTAAACAGTAACCCAATGTTTCTCTCTAAAAACATCTCTCCTGTTCATTTAACATTTATCGCACTAAGAGTAATATTCTTACATTTTCATTTATCCATTATTATTACTACTGCCGCAGTGTTTGTGAAATTTCATCACCCAGTGATCCGTAAATCCTTATCTTATGTTTGCACTACATCTTGTTCCAGCTGATTAATCAGGTCTATATATTTTAAAGTTTTTGCTGTCTGTCGTGAATATTTAAGAAATTGTGTAGTTTCTTCAAACCCTCAAATATCGACCACCTGTGGTTAAATCACAAGCAATAATTTTGTCACTCTTTTAATTCTCTGTTTAGCCTTAGTAGCTGCATTTCAATCTGTGGATTAAAGAAATTCTTTGGATGATCGCGCCTCTGTGTCCATATTTGTCTAGACCTCGGTAATTGGATCTTAGTGTTTTAAGCCCGGACATGATCAGGACAGAGAAAGTCGTCTCTAATGCTACCTCTTTTGGCAACCCCCCCCCCCCCCAAAATCCTTTACAGTCAGTGTTAGGTGTCAGGTAATCCTTGTGGGACCACCTCGTCATCTCCTGTGTCCAACCTGGTTCCAGGTGCATCGGCCATCAAAACACTTTAACCACCTGTGACAAGTTCACAACAGTTCCAACCCACAGTTCCAGCTTGTCCTGGGTGTCTCCATCCCCCCTGTGTGTGAAATGTCTCTCTTTGAAAGCCCAGGATTTCACCTTATGTCCCGTTCGAGATGTTCTTTTCACAACAGGAGTTCCAATGTCAGGTGCCATTGCAGCTTTAATGTTCTTCAGAGTCAACCTTCATTCATTGATATCACCTTCAAGCTGTTTCCTTTTATCATCACAGCCACCCAGCAATCCTGACCAGATCCAAAATGTTCAACCAATCTCGTTAGCCTTATTTATTTTTTATTAATTTAAGTAAGAGGGAAATCTTTAAATTATCCTGGCCTAAAAACCTCTAGTCAAATAATTAGTTACACTAAATAATATGTGTATTCATTCATCAAGATGTTTTAACTATTGGGTTATTTGCGTCCGACCGGAGGGATATTAAATCTCCATAAATCTTGTAGATAACTGCGTGTAATTCTAGACAATTTTTCACTGTTGCTTTAATCCTCAATTTACTATTGTTATTTAACAAATCCAGCCATTATGCTAATGTTGCAGTTGTATCCATTTTATCCTGTAACCTTTGTGGCGGTTTATTGATGTCTGCCGGAGTGAAAGATCATCTTAGTTATTTGTGTCTTATTTGCATCTCTGTGTACTTCAGGATGTCTAATAAATGTGGTGTTCTCAGCTTCCGTGGGGTGTGAATATTTTTCATCTATGTGATCTCTGCTCTGTTTCTCAATAAAAGCGCTGGAACTTCATCACTCCACCGTTTCCTTATTCAATAAATCTAGGAAGTCAGTTATTGTTTAGAATTCTGACAACATTGGTACCGGTCCAGATCATTTACCTCACACCCGCTAACGGTGTCATTAAATCCTGCATGTTTCCACCTGGGTCAGAACCCAGCATCTGGTTCCTGTATCTACATCTGGTTCTCCTGACCTGGACCCATCTGACCCGTGAACACACTGAATGTTCTGTCCTGGTCGTTAGACAGGTTCTGGTTCTTGTGGAGTTCCCTCTTCATGAAAAGAAACAGAACCACCAGAACATGTTAAAGTGATGGACTGATCCGGACCAAAGTGAACGGGCCGCAGGTGTGAAACGTTCTTCATGATTTAAACCTTTGACTCTCTGACTCGACCACTAAACGAATATCTGTCGTCTTTAATCGTCTTTATCAGCTCTTTGATCCAACTGGACTTGTACCGGGTCGGTATTTATAGACCAGAACACCCACCCCTGGCAGATTTAGGTCTGAAATAATCTTTTGATTTTACCAACATGTTACCAAGAGCATTAACGAGGTTCTGGAGCGGTCCAGCCAGAGTCCAAACTTGAATCTGATCCAGAATCTGGTAGAGGGAGCTAAAGATGAGGGTGATGGTCAGGAGGCCTTCCAGCCTCAGCGACATGGAGCTCATCACCAGAAAGACGAGCAGAAAGCTGATCAGCCATTAAAACTACGGCTGATTCCTGTGATGCAGGCAGAGATTTTTCTATTGATTAGTGAGAACCAAGCCAGAACCAAACCAGAACCAAGCCAGAACCAAACCAGAACCAAGCCAGAACTGCTCAGTCACCAACCAGTCATTCACATTTAGAAATAAAACTAATAACAGCAAAATATCTGAGTAAAGATCAGTTCTGGTGAATATTTTTCAATCTCCAGACTGATGTTTATATTTATTAGATGATCAAACCTGATCAGTTGAGCTGAAATAATAATAAATCAGATCAATACTTGCCCGGTGTTTTTCTGATGCTCGTCTTCCTCTGACTGATCCTCCAGACGACCAGAACCGCCACCATCATCAGCCCCATGACCGCTGCTGCTACGATCCAGTCTATCAGAACCACATGAAGCACATTCCTCCACTGAGAACAGTTTTTAAATAAGTGAATAAACTCTGTTATAATTACTGCAGTGAAGCTTACATGCTCTTTGGTCAGAGTTGTCACCACTTTCTGTCTCATTGAACCCACATGCTGTCGTCACGTTAACATGGAGAGTCTTGTTTTCTGCAGGGTTGGCTGCTACACATCTGTAGGATGAGTCTCTGTCCTCTTTGTGGACAGTGATGGGTAAAGAGGAAGCAGAACTGTTCTGGTTCTGTACTTCCTGCTCTTTGTACCACAGCAGAGACGTGGCTTTGTCCACAGAACAGAGCAACCAGCAGCTGTCAGAGCTCACAGTCAGGGTTTCTACTGCAGGAGTCGGAGCACCATCTGCAGGCAAAATGGAAAAGTTTGGATGTTTTAGCAGAAAATGAAGGAAAAACTTTCTGTCCTAAAATGTTCTGTTGTCTTTTTAAATATTTTATAGTTTGCATCTTAATGAATTTTAATTCTATCCCTTGTGAGGTCATGAGGGGTGCTGGTGTCTATCTCCAGCTCTCAATGGGGGAGAGGCGGGGTTCACCTGGACAGGTCACCAGCCTATCGCAGGACAGCACAGAGACAAACTACCATTCTCACACACTCACACCTAAGGAGAATTCAGAGAGGCCAGTTAACCTAACAGTCATGTTTTTGGACTGTGGGAGGAAGCTGGAGTACCCAGAGAGAACCCAAGAATGCACAGGGAGAACATGCAAACTCCATGCAGAAAGACCCAGGGTAGGACTAGAACCCAGGACCTTCTTGCTGCAAGGCAACAGCGCTACCCACTGCACCATTGTGTAGCCCATGGCAGGTTAATTGACCCCAATTTTTGGCCCTTCCGACAGGCCCAGACTATCTCAGGATGTGTTAAGAGTGATGTGATTTGTTTGGTAGAACGTCTGGGCCGCTCTGACCTCAAATCCTGGATAATCTGGATCGTCTAGACTCGGTGTCCCCTGAGGACAAACCTCCTCCTGAAAGAGCATAGAGTCACAGTGGACAGTCGTCTGCATTGTTGATGGCTTTGCAGCAATCCCTCATACTGAGCATGCATGAAGCGACAGTGGAGAGGAAAACTCCCCTTTAACAGGGAGGAGAACCTCCAGCAGAACCAGAACCAGGCTCAGTGTGAACGCTCATCTGCCTCCACCCACTGGGGCTTAGAGAAGACAGAGCAGAGACACAGAAAGCTCAGAAGCTCACATTGACCCAGGAGTACTTTCTATGTTAGAGAAGACAGAGCAGAGACACAGAAAGCTCAGAAGCTCACATTGACCCAGGAGTACTTTCTATGTTAGATGGTAATAGAGGATGATCTGCCTCCCCTGATGATGTCACAGCTAACAGAACGCCAGACCAGGTGGACCTTCTATGAAGAGAACAAAAAGTTAAAAGCTGAAATAACAACAAACAATGCAGATTGGAGAGCAGTAGGAGAACTCAGCAGAGAGACAAAAATAGACCCTGATGTCCTCCAGCAGCCTAAGCTTATAGCAGCATAACTATAGAGATAGCTCAGAGTAACATGAGCCACTCTGACTAGAAGCTTTGCCACAAAGGAAAGTTTTAAGATTAGTCTTAAAAGTAGACGGGGTGTCTGCCTCACGGACCAAAACTGGGAGTTGGTTCCACAGGAGAGGAGCCTGATAGCTAAAGGATCTGCCTCCCATTCTACTTTTAGAGACTCTAGGAACCACCAGCAGACCTGCAGTCTGAGAGCGAAGTGCTCTGTTAGGAACATACGGGGTAATCAGAGCTCTGATATATGATGGAGCTTGATTATTAAGGGCTTTATACGTTAGAAGGAGAATTTTAAATTCTATTCTTGATTTAACAGGAAGCCAATGAAGGGAAGCTAAAACAGGAGAAATATGATCCCTCTTGTTGATTTTCATCAGAACTCTTGCTGCAGCATTTTGGATCAGCTGAAGACTTCGAACTGCATTTTGTGGACTTCCTGATAGTAAAGAATTACAATAGTCCAGCCTTGAAGTAACAAATGCATGGACCAGTTTTTCAGCATCACTCCTGGACAGAATGTTTCTAATTTTGGCGATATTCCTGAGGTGAAAAAAGGAAACTCTGGAAACCTGTTTAATATGGGATTTAAATGACATGTCTTGGTCAAAAATAACACCAAGATTTTTAACTTTATTACCAGAGGCAATACGTAACAAACATCAGTAGAACATCTATTAAAGGCTAAAAAATAGGTAAAATCTTTTCTGAAATTATTGAGAAACTATGACTTACCGTAAACCATGACATTATAGAACATTAAACCTATTTCAGAGTCGATGATATAAAGTGTAGAGTCATTCTTCTGCAGATCTGTGATTGTAAAGAGTCCAGAGGTTCTGTTCCAGTGAAGTTTGTTTGTGTAAATGTCATCAACAATCTCAAGTTCTCCATTATTCACAGCAGCCCTTTCAAATCTTTCTTCTAAAATTTTCATTCTTCTATCTGGAACGAATCCATAAAAAAGTCCCGTCTCCCACACAGGACCTGGGAAAGTGACGTTTCCTCCAACAAGTCCATTCAGGTCCTTCGATGCCTCAGCAGCAGATAATCTCATCACAGCTGTAAAACACCAACAGATGCAGTCAGATTAACCTCAGATACTAACTGTGATAAAAACGATCATGTGTATTGATCACTGAACACAGACTGGCATAATTAATGCAGGTTTTAGAAAACTGGTTCATGTAGAAGAAACTCAGGGCATAGTGCTCTGAGTTTGTGTTTATTACATTGTATGTAGGAGCACTTTGAGCTTCCTTTAGAGGAAAAGTATATAAATAAAGCCACCTTGCCTCACAGTCAATGTCATTGTTGTGGAATAAACTACTACTATTTTTTATTTTTACGAGAACATTATTTTACATAGTTGTTGAATGTAAAACAAATCTCAAGACAATAACTACACAGTGATATAACTCCCACAAAGTGCAAGTGGATGCAGTAAAATAAATGTATTAATAAATAATAACAATACATTTATTTATATATATATATATACAAATAACTGAGTTCTTACTGTGTAGCAGCTATTAACTATTCTCTGCCACAACCAAGTGGTTCACCCATGTAATATGTATTCCAGAATTGTTGTTTTAACAGACATGTACCAATATGTGGGCTGGGGAGCACTGATTCATATCGCTTCTTGAAACTGTAACTGTGAACAAAAATAAAACAATTCAGTGGGGGGCCCCCTGGGGGTGAGGGGACCCCAAGCAGCTGCTTAGTTCGCCTCGAGCTGGTCCTGGTAATGAAAAATTATGTTGCAAATGTGATCAGAGTTCAACAGCAGTTCAACAGTCTGATGGCAGCAGGGAAAAAGCTTTTGCAGAACCTGGTGGACCTGCAGCAGATGCTGAGGAGCCTCTTCCCAGAAGGCAGCAGAGAGAACAGTCCATGGTGGGGGGGGGGGGTCCCTGATGATGTTATGGGACACACAGCGCTGAGATGAAATGTCTTTAATGGAGGGAAGAGGAGCCCCGATGATCCCTTCTGCTGTCCTCACCACTCTCCTCACGTTCTTCCAGTCGGAGGCACTGCAGCCTCCACCCCACACAGAGAGACAGCTGGTCAGAATGCTCTCTATGGTGCTTCTGTAGAACGTCGTGAGGATGGGCGGGGGCAGGCGGGCTCTCCTCATCCTCTGCAGGAAGTACAGTTGTTTCTGCGCCCTCTTCACCAGTGACGTGGCGTTCACAGACCAGCTGAGGTTGTCCGTGATGTGCACCCCCAGGAACTTGGTGCTGCTGACCACCTCCACAGCTGAGCTGTTGATGAGCAGTGGAGCGTGGTGCGGCCGGTTCTTCCTGAAGTCGACGATGATCTCCTTCGTCTTCTCCACGTTCAGGATCAGGCTGTTGTGTCTGCACCAGCCCACCAGCTGCTCCACCTCCCCTCTGTAGTCCTGGTCGTTGTCGTCTCTGATCAGGCCCACCACCGTTGTGTCGTCAGCAAACTTCACGATGTGATTGGTGGTGAACCTGGGGACGCAGTCGTGTGTCATCAGGGTGAACAGCAGGGGGCTCAGGACGCAGCCCTGAGGGGAGCCCGTGCTGAGGGTGATGACATCAGAGGTGTTCTGATGACCCGGACTGACTGAGGTCTGTTGGTGAGGAAGTCTAGCAGCCAGTTGAAGGGGTGTGCTGAAGTCCAGATGTTCTAGTTTTTCCACCAGATGTTGTGGGATGATGGTGTTAAACGCTGAACTGAAGTCCAGGAACAGCATCCGCACGTGCGTGTTCTTCTCCTCCAGGTGTGCCAGGCTCAGGTGAAGAGCAGAGGAGATGGCGTCCTCAGTGGAGCGGTTCCGTCGGTAGGCAAACTGGAACGGGTCGAGTTTTGGGGGGAGACTGGAGACGATGTGTTCCTTTACCAGCCTTTCAAAGCACTTCATCATGATGGGAGTCAGTGCAACAGGCCGGTAGTCGTTAAAGCAGGTGACTTGAGGTTTAGTAATAATAGTAATATCATCTTTATTGTCATTGAAACATACATTGAAACATACATTACAACGAAATTTGTTCTCTGCTTTTAACCCATCCCCTTGGGGAGCAGTGGGCTGCCATGTGCAGCGCCTGGGGAGCAATCGGGGGTTAAGGGTCTTGCTCAGGGACCCAGGGTGCAGGCGCTGGGGATCGAACCGGGTACTTGCATCCTTCTCTGAGTGCAAGCACACTGCTCTAACCACTAGGCCAACACTCTCCCTCCTCCATCATTCCGGTTTCTTCGGCACTGGAATGATGGAGGCAGACTTAAAGCATGCTGGCACTGTGGCTTGGTCCAGCGAGGTGTTAAAAATGTCTGTGAGCGCTTTGGCGTTCCATAAACCCGCCCAGGTACGTTGTCAGGGCCTGAGGCCTTCCGCGGGTTGACTTTAATTAATTAATTGCCTTTTATCTGAACCTCTGCTTGTCTGGCTGAATAGTGGGTCCTGCAAATCTTGTTCAGAACAGTTTTAACAGTGGCCAAAAAGAAATTGCATCACGGTAACACGTGGTGACAATAAAGAATCTTTGACTCTTTTTATTTAATAACTGAAATCAGTTATCGTGATTTCCCACAGGACGCTGTCTTCATCCAGAGTGCAAGACTTAAATACGAGTCTTTGTAGAAAACAAGATGTCAGAGGCAATCAAGTGAGACGGAGATGTTTCCTGACACAGAATGTCCTTTATTAGAAAAGAACCATAAAACCCACAGCTAGCTTTGTATGAATCAAACATCTTTAACTCACAGCATTATGATGAGTTTCATTATGAACCCAAGCATCGTTTTATTATTATTTAAACATTACATATTTTTTTTTATCAAAGCTATATATGTAATTCAGGGGCATTTCAGGGTCTTGAAGCATTGATCTCTTCATTTTAGGCCCAAAATACAGAAAGCTTACTCGTTCATAAGTAGTTTAATGTTAAAATAACAGAGAATACGCACCAGTTAAATGTAAATTATTGTTAATCAAAAAAGAAAACAATACTATAATTTTACTTTGTTTTAGGTTTTTTGTTACTAGCTGAAGGATGAAGAGACACAGAGTTTATGGAAATACTTTATCCTAATTTTTTTGCTCTTTTCACCTGACAAAAGTTGCTGTTAAACTCAGAGAAACTGTTCACTAAGGGTCACATAAATGTGATAATTTTCTCATTAACATAAATTATCTCCTGAAATTTTATTCTCTTCAAAGTGTTTCTCTCCCGAGGATCAATATGGTTGTAATTTCTTACATTTCAAACAAGGAAACTAGTGTAAAGTTGATCTTTGATCTTAGTCAACTGGTCAGATCCTAAAAACATTTTATTTTTCTGATTCTATAAACGCAGATTTTTCATGAACCTTTGCTGTTTTTTCTGCATCTGTCCAGCCCTTCATTCCACTTATGAAGAAACCTTTAATTAAATAAAACATTTTATAACACAGTCTGTTACAATCTGCATCAGTTTATGATTCAAATCAACGATGTTGGAACTGTAGCAGCTGCCTGTTGCTCTAAAGCTCTTTATCTAAGGCAGCCTAATTATAACCTGCTTAATGTGCAGTTTTTCACAGAAGCAGCTCTTCACTCACCCATAAAGAACCAGATCCTGAAGAGGGTCTCCATCACAGAGCAGAAACATGTTATTCCTCCTGGTGTGAGCTGGAAAATGCAGACGGTGCTGTAGGCGTAGCTTTTCAGGGTCCAGCCCTCACTTGGGTTTGTACGTCATGTGAACACCATTCATTACGGTAGTAAGGCTTGAGACTACTTTTCATTATTCAGGTCAGACGGTCAATACGGAAATGCATAGTTTGGTCACTCTCATCAGCCTCAATAACTACTAAAACATTTTTTCCCAGGTGACCACTTTTAATTACAGATGATAAATGTCCAGGTGTTATTCATCAAAGTCCATCTACATGATGTGGCATTTCAAAATAAAAGCCATTCAAAATCTCTACATTAATTTAATGTGGCCTAAATTGCTGTCAATATTGCCACTAAACATCTACATTTACGGTGAATTACTTTGATTCAGCATGTCAGGAGAACACCTCCAGATGCTGCTCAACAGATTTCCTCCTCATCTGATGTGGAGGAGTAATCAAATCAAATGTTCCTATTCCTAGGTGAAATCCTCCTCTTCCTAGCTGGCTCCATTCTCTATCATCTCCTCCCTTTCTTCAGCCTCCAAGCTCCTCTGGAGATTGGAAAAGCATTCCAAGATAAAAACAAAATATAAATTCTGGCTCCTGCAGAGACTGTAGAAGCACCAGAGGAGCTCAGCTTTACAATCTGTCCTAAGTTGTCATAAGTTGACCTGATCCTGTTAATGTTTATTAAAGACGTGGAAATTCATTAGATATTAAATAACAAGTCGCTTTGCATCCCTTTCATATGTCGTGTCGCTCTGGTTTTGCTTTGTTAGCCAAAATCGTACATTTTGCGTTTCTAGCATTGGCTCTGTGGTAAGGTGACCAGATTTCTGAAATCAAATCTGGGGACATTTCTTACTCGTGAATAAAAAAACAATACATCTCATCAAGACGAAATTAGGAAACGGGGACAGTAATGGTTTCATTTATTTTTACATATTTATTAATATTTAAACAACAAAAATCAAGTGTAAAAGCCAGGAATGTGCCTCTCCACACTTTTAATATATCCTAAGATTAATAAAATGAATAATAGAAAACTAGAACTGTGTCTTTGGGTTGGGGCAAAGTGATGGGGGTGGGAGTGGAGGGGTCTAAGGTGGTTAGCAGGGTTTTTCCAATTTTGTGTAGCCCAAAGAGCTCTGCCACCTCCTAAGGGGAGAGTGACATGAGGAAAAGAAAAACCAGAAAATACAAACATTTAGACTGTGGCTCTCTGTGAAGACAGAGTTCCCCAACTTTTTAAAAAAGTGCAGCAAATACTTATTCTGCTCATGTCTACATACCTATGAGCAATAGGTTTTCTGCATTAACATAAAAAAGAAGTAGAGGTCAAGCCCGCACGTAAAGGGTGATACATGTTTCTTACTGTAAACTGGCCACATCAGGGGCCTGTGCATCTCAGATAAGCAGATTAATTTCTTTCCATAATGGGCTATAAGCACAGCTCCACAACTTCCTGAACCTCAGCAGCTCTTTTGTTTCCTTTCTTTCTTTACTGGACAAGCTGATTAATCCAGGTGTGTCTGGCTGGTTACTGAAGTCAGACACACCTGGATTAATCAGGAGCTGCTGAGCTTCAGGAAGAAGTGGAGCTGTGCATAGAGCCTGTTTGGGACAAGAAAATGGGTTGTGGTGTTGTGAGGTGAAACAAAGGCACAGACTTGGAGACCCCTTGGATCAGTGTGCAGCATGAGCATGTATAAACTTACACAAAGTGTGTATAACTACATTATGTGTATGGCGGTAGTTGATGTGCCAGTATATTGTTTGCTCCTATAAGGTGAGTTAACTCCGGTCAGTGAGTCAGCTAACATGAGATCATCTCCGGTTTCTTCAATTCAATTCAATTCAATTTTATTTATATAGCGCCAAATCATGAAACATGTCATCTCAAGGCACTTTACAAAGTCAAGTTCAATCATATTATACAGATTGGGTCAGATTATACAGATTGGTCAAAAATGTCCTATATAAGGAAACCAGTTGATTGCATCAAAGTCCCGACAAGCAGCATTCACTCCTGGGGAACCGTAGAGCCACAGGGAGAGTCATCTGCATTGTACATGGCTTTGCTGCAATCCCTCATACTGAGCAAGCATGAAGCGACAGTGGGAAGAAAAACCACCCATTAACGGGAAGGAAAAACCTCCGGCATGACCGGGCTCAGTATGAACGGTCATCTGCCTCGACCGACTGGGGTTACAGAAGACAGAACAGAGACACAACAAGACAGACAAACAAGCACAGAAGCACACATTGATCTAGTAATCTGTTCTACATTAGATGGTAGTAGCGGGTGAGCCGTCTTCTCTGGATGATGTCACAGTTAACAGAACGCCAGACCAGGTGTACCTACTATGAAGAAAAAGAGAGAGAGCAAAAAGTTAAAAGCTGAAATGACGACAGTCATTTCAATGTAATACAATGCAAAACTGGAGAACAGTAGACTGAAGAACAGTAGAAATCAGTAGAGTGAGAAAATAGACCCTGATGTCCTCCAGCAGCCTAGGCCTATCACAGCACAACTATAGAGATAGCTCAGGGTATGAGCCACTCTAACTATAAGCTTTGTCAAAAAGGAAAGTTTTAACATTAGTCTTAAAAATAGATAGGGTGTCTGCCTCACGGACCAAAACTGGGAGTTGGTTCCACAGGAGAGGAGCCTGATAGCTAAAGGATCTGCCTCCCATTCTACTTTTAGAGACTCTAGGAACCAGCAGCAGACCTGCAGTCTGAGAGCGAAGTGCTCTGTTAGGAACATACGGGGTAATCAGAGCTCTGATATATGGTGGAGCTTGATTATTAAGGGCTTTATACGTTAGAAGGAGAATTTTAAATTCTATTCTTGATTTAACAGGAAGCCAATGAAGGGAAGCTAAAATTGGAGAAATATGATCCCTCTTGTTGATTTTCATCAGAACTCTTGCCGCAGCATTTTGAATCAGCTGAAGACTTCGAACTGCATTTTGTGGACTTCCTGATAGTAAAGAATTACAATAGTCCAGCCTTGAAGTAACAAATGCATGGACTAGTTTTTCAGCATCACTCCTGGACAGAATGTTTCTAATTTTGGCGATATTCCGGAGGTGAAAAAAGGAAACTCTGGAAACCTGTTTAATTTGGGATTTAAATGACATGTCTTGGTCGAAAACAACACCAAGATTTTTAACTTTATTACCAGAGGCCAAGTTAATGCCATCCAGATTAAGGGATTGATTAAGAACTTTATTTTTTGAAGACTCTGGCCCAAAGATTACAACTTCTGTCTTGTCAGAATTTAAATGCAGGAAATTTAAAGTCATCCAGCTTTTGATGTCATCAAGACATGACTGCAGTCGAAGTAACTGATTGGATTCATCAGGATTTATGGATAAATATAGCTGAGTGTCATCAGCATAACAGTGGAAATTAATCCCATGCTGTCTGATAATTTTGCCAATCGGAAGCATATATATAGTAAAGAGAATTGGTCCAAGGACTGAACCCTGTGGTACTCCACAAGTGACCCTAGAGTTTGAGGAAGATTTATTATTAACATGAACAAACTGTAATCTGTCCGACAGATAAGATTTAAACCAGCCTAATGCTTTTCCCTTAATCCCTACAGTATGCTCAAGTCTTTGTAGGAGAATATTGTGATCAACTGTATCAAATGCAGCACTGAGATCTAACAGGACAAGTATAGACACAAGTCCATTATCTGAGGCCATGAGAATATCATTAGTGACCTTCACCAGGGCTGTTTCAGTGCTATGATGAGCTCTGAAGCCTGACTGAAACTCCTCAAGTAGGTCATTACTTTGTAAATGTTCACATAGTTGATTAGCAACTACTTTCTCAAGAATTTTAGATAAGAAAAGAAGATTAGATATAGGTCTGTAATTTACTAACTCATCTTGATCAAGAGATGGTTTCTTAAGTAAAGGTTTAATAACAGCTACTTTAAAAGCCTGTGGTACATATCCATTTACCAAGGATACATTAATCATGTCTAAAATAGGACCACTGATCAGAGGGAATACCTCCTTAAACAACTTGGTTGGGATTGGGTCTAACATACAGGTAGAAGGTTTAGATGAAGCTAAAATTTTAGATAGCTCAGAAAGCTCTACTGCTTTTAAACAGTTCAGACACTGCACAGGTTCTAAGGATTCCTCCAATGCTGCCTCACTTACTGAGGATGAGGTAATCATGTTTGGGAGGATGCCAATTATTTTATTTTTAATGGAATCAATTTTATTTATGAAGAATCCCATAAAATCATTACTGCTAAGAGCTAAGGGAATGGATGGATCAACAGAGCTGTGGCTCTGAGTAAGTTTGGCAACTGTACTGAAGAGAAATCTAGGATTATTCTTATTCTCCTCAATTAATGATGAAAAATATGCTGCTCTAGCTCTGCGAAGGGTCTTGTTATACAACAATAGACTGTTCTTCCAGATTAGGTAGGATTCCTCTTGGTGTGTAGAGCGCCATTTTCTCTCCAATTTCCTAACATTGTGCTTCAAGGAACGCAGCTCTGAATTAAACCAAGGAGCCAGCTTCCTGTGAATAATCACCTTCTTTTTCAAGGGAGCTACATTGTCTAATGCAGAACGCAATGACGAAGTCATACCGTTTACAAAGACATCTATTTGTGAATTGGAAGAAACAACATTGCTGCTATCTGCAGGGCATTTCTGCAATACGGAGGATATTAAAAAGGGGACAGACTCTTTAAGTTTTGATACAGCATTATCCGATAAAGATCTACTATAATGGAACCCTCTTTTGGGGGTGGAGAACTCAGTTAGATTAAACTCAAATGTTATTAAAAAATGATCAGATAGGACAGGGTTGTGAGGAAATACTGTTAATTCTTCACAATCAATGCCATATGTCAGAACAAGGTCTAAAGTATGGAGCCGAGAGTGCGTCGGTTCATGCACATTTTGAGCAAAACCAATTGAATCTAGGATAGTTTTAAAGGCTACACTAAGGTTATCACATTCTGTGTCAACATGGATGTTAAAATCACCCACTATAATAGCCTTATCAGTATTTAACACCAAATCAGATAAGAAATCTGACAACTCATCCAAAAACTGAGTGTAAGGGCCTGGTGGACGATACAAAACAACAAACAGAAGAGGTTTTATTGCTTTGCAGCTTGGATGAGGGAAACTGAGGGTTAAATGTTCAAAAGAACTGTAGTTATTAATTGGCCTGGGACTAATTAATAAATCAGGCTGAAAGATAGTTGCCACTCCTCCTCCTCTTCCCACAGATCTGGGAATGTGGAAATTTGAATAATTGGTGGGAGTTGACTCATTTATACTAACGTAGTCCTCTTGTAGCCAGGTTTCTGTGAGACAAAACAAATCAATCTGTTTATCAGAAATCAATTCGTTAACTAACAAAGTCTTTGGAGGGAGAGACCTTATATTTAATAGACCACATTTAATTGTTTTATTTTTAGGTTCAAGGTGAACCGTATTGATTTTTATTAGGTTTTTATGATTTGTTCCTTTTAGATAAGTTTTTGATCTGTTAAGTTTTGGTCGTGGGAAAGACACCGTCTCAATAGGATAATGGATGGGTAACAGTACAGAAGCTGCAGAGAGGTGTGTTAAACTACGGCTCTGCTTCCTGGTCTGGACCCTGGGTTGTCAGCATTTAGGAGGACTAATAAATCCGGCCAGATTTCTAGAAAGAAGAGCTGCACCATCCAAAGTAGGATGGATGCCGTCTCTCCGGATCAGACCAGGTTTTCCCCAGAAAGTTCTCCAGTTATCAATGTAGCCCACGTCGTTTTCAGGACACCACCTAGACAACCAGCGGTTGAATGATGACATGCGGCTAAACATGTCATCACTGGTCAAATCAGGCAGGGGACCGGAGAAAATTACGGAGTCCGACATTGCTTTAGCAAACTCACACACCGAAGCAACACCAACTTTAGTGACCTCCGATCGGCGTGATCGGGTGTCATTACCGCCAGCGTGAATAACAATCTTACTGTATTTACGCTTATCCTTAGCCAGCAGTTTTAGGTAAGATTCTATGTCGCCCGTTCTGGCCCCTGGCAGGCATTTAACTATGGTCCCTGGTGTCTCTAGTGCCACGTTTCTGACTATTGAGCTCCCAATAACCAGGATCGGCTTCTCAGCGGGTGTGTCGCTGAGTGGGGAAAATTTATTTGAAACGCAGACGGGTTGGTGGTGAACTGGGGGCTGAAATCTAGAGCTATGCTTCCTACGAACTGTCACCCAGCCGGCCTGCTTACCCGGCTGCTCGGGTGCTTCTGGAGGACCACTAAGTGAACTAACGCTAGGTCTATGTGGCTCCGCGCTAGCAGAGGGGCGGCTATCAGCTGGTCTTTCCATAGCACGGAGCCGGGACTCTAATTCTGACACCCTCGCCTCCAAAGCTACAAAAACACTACATTTATTACAAGTACCATTATCACTAAAGGAGGCAGAGGAATAGCTAAACATCTGACACAGAGAGCAGGAGATAAGGGGAGACTTAGTCAGAGACGGAGAAGCTGAAGTAATAGTAGGAGAGGAAGCCATTGTGGAGCTAACGCTAGGCTAGGCTAAAGCTAGGCTAGCGCCCTTCTACCACGCCAAGAGAGCAAACCGTGAAACACGAGGAGTTCCCAAGCGTGATGTGCAGCAACAGAAAATGTTTTAAAAGTGCTTATGTGTTAGAAACAGATGTTACAGCAAAGAGATTAAAGATAAAAGCGAGAGAATCTGGAGCAACAAACCGTTGCTCACGCAGTGAAAACAGGAAGTGATACAATACGCCTTACCGCAAACAGGAAGTGACGTCAGAACCATCTCTTCATGGCCTTCTGTGTCTGAAGAGCCATCAGCCCCGGTATCCAGAGGTCTGGATAAAATAAGAGGAGAAGAGAATGTATTATGTGCAGAACTGACATTTTTAAGACACAAGAAAAAGATACAACTAATCTGCCTCTTCATTCTGCCATAGCTAGGAAAGTGCAGTGAAACTCATGTTCAGTGCAGAGACTCAGAAAGAGGTTATATCCTCAGACAAGCAGGCTTCTCAACTCAAACCTGAGTCACTCTGTTTTACATAGCAAACTTCACACACTACATTACTCACTACGTTACTTTATCACTTAAATCATGTCAACGCTTTATCACTTGAACTTTAATAATACTCTAAGTAAAATTTTATGTCTTCTCATCAAGTGTTCTTTACATCAGTGTTCCTATTTTCCTCCACCCATTTAATCTCCTTTCTGACTTCCTATCCTCTTCCTTTCTCCTCTTGTATCAATCTTACATTATTCTAAAACAGACATTATATAATTAAAATCAGTTCCAAAAACATTAGAATGTACAACATGAAAACTTCCAATTATTGTTATTTTTATTAGTATATCATCTAATTAAATACTACAAATCTAATTACCACAATATTTGGAGCTACAATCAATCAATCAATCAATCAATCAATCAATCAATCAAATTTTATTTGTCAATTACAATTTGCATTGCAATCGAAAAGTCAGTTCCAGTACAACCGTCCATCACATACACTTAACAAACAAACATTTGGGGGGAACGATTGACTGAGGCCTTGCGTTGCCAAGGAACGCAGCCAGCCAGCCGCTGCTAAAAAGCGCAGCTGTCAAGGCTACATTCCTCCAAACTGCCCAGACCCCGCCTAAACGGAGTTTACAGGCGCTGCCTTGAAACTCTCGAAGAAAGAGCAACAACATGGGGGAAGCAAAACAAGCAAAAACAACATAATAAATGACCATTAAACAGGTGGTTATCTCTTCCTCCATCATTCTCAGATCATGTAGATCTTTTCTCATTCAGTTCTCCTGTTACTGACTCCTATTTTTTCATGAGGAGCTTTTATATATCCAAAGTGAGCAGTAGAAAAGCTAAACCTAAGCCTGGAAGTCTATGCTCATAAATCAGCAAAACATCTAGTAATAACTCTACTTCTAACTATCTGAAATATAAACTAAAGGTCACCAATCAGTTCTAAAACATCTTTAGACGAACCCTTGTTGATCCCTGGAGAACCAGTGTACCAGTTTAGCGCTTTACAAAGAGTTTTCAATTATTCTGTTACATTTTATCTAAGTGTCTTTTACTCATGTGAGCAGCAACTCGTGGTCTTGTCTTACTTTTTATTGATAATTTTTAACTTGGACAAAAACTAAACATTTATCACAGGATCAGCCCGATCAAAATACTTACCATGACACAGGGAAGCTCCCCCTGTGACAACGGGGGGAGCTTCTTCCACTTCTTCTTCTTCTGTTTTAAAAGTGGTGCGCTCTTCTTCTTCTTCTTCTTCTTCTTCTTCTTCTTCTTCTTCTTCGTGTTTTAATGGCATCTGACATACAAAAGGATCATTACCGCCATCTAGTGGTGCGCGCAGCGCACCCAGCTACCGCAACACTTATTCCCCCTCGGTAAAATCGGGGACATTTCCGGGGACAGCTTTAGCCGGGGACAGGTGGTCCAAAACGGGGACAGTCCCCGGAAATCGGGGACGTCTGGTCACCCTACTCTGTGGTGTAGCGTAGCATAGCGTCACGTCACTCCTGTGTGGCACCTGTGCGTAGGGATATCATGTAAATCTGTCACCCAGCCTGACACATTCACACTCAGAATGAACGCACCTTAAGGGTCATGAACTGGCAGCAAGATTTTTGGTTTTTGAAGGGACCAACATTTTTAGTCGTTTGGAAGCGGTAGGCCTACGCCTTCTAGTGAGCATGAGTTATGATAAACTGAAACAAACCTCCCACTTACAGTGGCTTGCAAAATTATTCATACCCCTTGAACCTTTCCACATATTGTCACATTACAACCACAAACAGAAATGAGAGCAACAAAGGACCAGAAAAAAATCAAAATGTAACTGAAGATATCAGAAATCACACTAAATGCTAAAACCAAGAACTGTGACAACTATGACATGGAGGTTTAAAATGGCAGGTGCCCCAGACAAAAACCCATTGGAGACTCCAGGACTAAAAAACAAAACCTCTGTCATTAAAATTAAGGCAGTTAAGAGTCATTTAGGCTCTACCTTCCTCAAGTGAGGAAACGGTGATTGTGCAGAGGTCCCTCATGTTTCAGGGGAACTTAAACCTGGTAGTCATCAGCATACAGATGGAAAATAGAGTAATAATGAATAAAGCAGAGGCCCAAGGACTCAACCAGAAAGGAAGCAGAAGATCTAACATCTCCTAACCTGACAGAAAGTCCTTTCAGTCCAGTAGGATCTAAACCAGTCAAGGGCAGTTCCCCAAATGCCAATGAAATGATTTAAGTGATAAATTAAAATGCTGTGATCAACTGTGTCAAATGCAGCTGTTAAATCCAATTAAATCAGGAGTAAGTGGTTTTCTGAGTCAGTAGCTAAAATAATTAATTTAAACCACTGATCAGAGCAGATTTTGTGTTATGATTTCACTTAAAACCAGGAAAGAAAAGGCTGCTTGGACATTGGCCTAAAATTTGACAATACGGTTTGATCAAGGCTTGGCTTTTTAATTAAGGGCTGAACAATGGCATTTTTTCACTCCTTTGGAAAAACACCTGAGGAAAGACTACTGTTAATAACTGCAAGGAGAGGAGGCCCCAAAGTAATAAATACTTCTTTAAAAATCCTCGGTGGGAGCGCATCCATGACACACCCAGAGGGCTTGAGATGATAAATAATCTCCTTTAAATAGTTAAAAGTCCCCGGCTCGAACATGTGAAAAACAGCAAAGCAAGACACTTAAACTAGTGGAGGTAATATAAGGGAGGGAACCTTCATTCCAGGCTTGTGAAACTTCTCACATGTCTGGAATGAAGGTTCTGTGGAACATTAAGAATATTATCAATAGTTTGACAGGATAAAGTTTTAAAAGTGTTTCCTTTTAACAACAATCTTTAATGTTTTGAAAAGACACCTAAAGCTCTGCCTCTGCTTCTCCACCCACTCGGACGCTTTCTCCTCTGCTCCCTGCTTGCTCGGATTTTCCTGCCTTTAACGTTTTATCTCCTTTTATCTCTTAGCCAATACTACAGTAAATTGGATTTAGGTTATTTTTCTTCCCGTGTGGACTATTTTAGTTTTCAGCTAATCCACATTTTTCTTTACACCCCAGAGGAGCTAGAAAGACTTCTCTGGAAAAACGCTGTTATAGAAAGAATTCAACCTGAAGCAGATGGAGAATAAACACCCGATTCCAGATAATGAGCAAAAGATGGCTGCCTTCACCACAGAGGAATTTGACATACTTCTATAGAAAATAGCTGCTATGGAGCTGAAATGAGTTGAATGAATTATGATGTAAAAGCCGCCTATGGAAATAAAACAACCCTGCCCGTCATTCTGAACTGTGACCACCAGCCCAGCAACTCAGGGAACAAACAGTTCTCTGACGAAAATGAGAATAAACCCACCGGCCCTCCCTGGACCACTCTGGGCCAAAAGATCAAGGAACCAAACTCCTAGACAAAGAAAACCGATATTACAGAGACGTGTCCCAAGAAAAGTGAAATAACAGAGAAAACACAAGGCACAGGGCCAAGAACCCTGATGTCATGCAATGGATCTTAAAGTGGGATTAAACATTTCTGTAACAAGAAAAACACAAAGGTGTTGACCTAGAACTGTTTGAACTATCGCCTGGTGTCTAATGTATCAGACATCCTTCCAAGGATAATAAAGAACACCCTACCCTTGAAAAACTCAGTACAAGCTGAAGTCTTGGGTGTGGAGATGAGCAAACAAACAATAAGCAAGTACAGCCCGAACAAACTTCTATCACGTCTCTGTTACCTTTGAAAAAATAATTACCAGCGACTCATTTAGCCAAAGGGACATCGTAAGAAAACGCACCTTTAAGGACAATACCACGGAAACTTTTGTTCAAGCTTACTCTGCTACTTCAACCTTGGGCTGCAACTCAGTAGATGAGCTAGTAGATAACTTTCATTCTAAAGTCTCAGACATCATTAACTGCATTGCTCCAGTCAAAGTGAAAGTTGTTTCTGGGAAGAATAAATCTCCTTGGAGAAATGCTCCAGCAGTTAGAAGTGAAAAAAGGGAATGTGGAAAAGCTGAACGCAGGTGGAGAAAGAACAGACTCCACGTTGACTTTTTAATTCAATTAAATTTTATTTATATAGCGCCAATTCATGAAACATGTAATCTCAAGGCACTTTCCAAAGTCAAATTCAATCAGATTATTGTCCAAAAATGTCCTATCTAAGGGAACCTATTTGACATCAAGTCTTGAGGAGCAGCATTCACTCCTCCTGAAGAAGAGTAGAGCCACAGGGAGAGTCGTCTGCATTGTTAACTCCACCAAGGCCTGCAATGAATTTAACTTCTTTACTGAAAAAATCCTAAAAATTAGAGGATCAGTTTGTACTACCATATCAACACCAGAACCAATGCTTTATTCAGCTGGAACTATTTCTGACAAAATGTCCCAATTCAGCCAAATAAACTACAAAAGCTTAGAGCAGATCATTCAGCTGCTAAGTTCCTCCTCCTGCTGCCTTCATGTTCTCCCCACAGCGTTCTTTAAGAACGTTCTGCCTGTCATAGCGTCTGATCTGACCCAGATAATAAACGCGTCCCTTCTGTCAGGAGTTTTCCTCCAGTCCCTAAAAACAGCAATTATCAAACCACTGCTGAATAAAAACAATTTAGACAAACTTCTACTCCAGAACTACAGGCCCATCTCAAACCTCCTTTATCAGTAGATTATAGAAAAAGCTGAGTTTCAACAATTAAACACCTTCCTATCCTACCCTGCAGAACTGGGTCGGCCTCTCTGCTACAGCTCTCCACTGGTTTAAATCCTACCTAAAGGACTTTTAGTGTCAGCAGGTAACTTTACATCAGAGACAACATAAATCACATGTGGGGTTCTCCAAGGTTCCATCCTGGGTTCCTCCTGTTCTAGATCTACATGCTCCTCTAGCTCAGATCATAAACATCATCAGCTACCATCACTATGCAGACGACACACAGCTCTACATCACCATGTCACCAGGTGACTATTATGAAGGTAATTCTGTATCAAACTATGTTTGCATTCTAAGTGTGAATTTGAAATTATAGAGAGAGTTACATTATAAGATTTGTAATTGTAGAATAAAAAAAAAATCACAAGTTCAATTTTTTTACACCTGTTCAAATTCTAAAGTACCAGTACACAAATTCTGTTCCACAAGTTGCACATCAAAAACCTCTTACATTCTCAGTTTTGCTCCAAATGGTCCAGAACTTATGCTGCAAAACTATTTGTGCATTGTAACTTTGGAGCTTTGTAATTGTACAGTTTTTTCTATCTTTACCAATTACAAAAAAAGTTACAAGTTACACCTTCATTTTCACTTTTGGCACAAATGTCAAGCTGTTATAAATGATACGTGACTTGTGGGTAGTACCCCTGGTCGTACAGCAGGGGGCGCTGCCTGCTCGGTCAGTCTGTACCATCTGCAAATACATATATGGCCTACTGCCATGTTGCCTTCTATGGACCCAGCCCACGTAGACCTTCGAAGGATGCAGCCATTTATATTTATTGTTTCAAGGTCCGTGTATCTTTTAGTTATTGGATTTTAGTTTCAGAAACAGATGGCAATTTGATTTTTGTTTTAAAATACAAAAAAGAAAATTGAAATACAAAGCGTTTCACTTTTTCATTGTCAAAAAGGGAAAAGTAAATTTTACCCATTTCGGGTAACAGAAAACAAAAATGCTTTTAAACAGAAACGATAAAAAAATGCTTGTTAGTTCATATTCCGTGACCGGATATTGTTACTAATGCCTGAGACTACTTTTCAAAATAAAAGCACTGTTTTTGACATGTGTCAACCTATTCTTTGTTTTTTACACATATCGACTTTAGTTAGGTGATGTAATTTCTTACAGCTTTACGTCGATCCATCATCTATGCATGCTTATCTTTCACGTGGTCACAAGGGGGGCTGGTGCCTATCTCCAGCTATCAATGGGCGAGAGGCGGGGTACACCCTGGGAATTTTTCTAATTCTACAATTACAAAACTTATAATGTAACTCTCTCTGCAACTTCAAATTCACACTTATGATGCACAAAAAGTTTTGATACAAAATGACCTTTATAGGCTATGAACCCATTCAAGCACTGAGGAAATGCTTAGAAGAAATCAATGCATGGACAAATAGAGGAGAGATCCAGAGTTAGCTCACAGCTTCAGCTGCTTCAGCTAGAAACCACTGATCAGGCCTGAAACCTGGGAGTAGTGATGGACTCAGACCTGAACCTCCATCTGAAGACAAAGTGGACCTTCTAGAACCTGGAGAACATTTCCAGGATTAAAGGACTGATGTCTCAGCAGGATCTGGAAAAACTAATCCATGTTTATCTTTAGTAGAACTGATCACTGCAACGGTGTTTTCACAGGTCTGCCTAAGAAGTGGATCAGAACGCTGCAGCTGATCCAGAACCTGAACTGGCCTGGCCAATCTCTGCCTCTGCACCTCGCTCTAGTGCTTTGATCTACTGCTGTCCTTAACTCTGTTGTTCTTCCTGTTTTATCTGAAGGTACATGATGGTGAAAAACACAGAAATGAAGCGTTCCTGAGTTTACTAATGCCACCTTAACCCAGGTGTGATCTGCACCATTACCAGAACAGAATACAGACGTCAAACTGCTATATTTTCTTCAGCTGTGGTTAGTTTCATCAAAAACCAACCACATCCTCCAGCCACGTGCTCTACAGCATACAGCTCACCTTTACCCTACTTTCATCAGAGAAAATATAACACTCTCTAGAACATGTATTAAACACTGATCATACGCCAAAGGTGAGACACTGAAAACTTACTCAGAAAAAATAAATTATTTTTGTGTTTAAATATTTATGTTAATATTAATGCATCTAGCAGACAGTTTTGTCCAAAGCAACTTTGCAAATGAGGATATAACAATGCAGTTAATATTCAAGCTAAGAATGAGCTACTCAGAAGGAGAACCATTAGACAGGTTCTGTCAGAGGTGACCATGTAGAAATAGAGCAAGAATAGAGAGAAGTTCAGAAAGAGATAAAGTGAAAGGGTTAGAGAAGTACAGCGTAGGAGATGCTCGCTGAAGAGCTGGACCGTCAAGAGTTTCCTGAAGACGGACAACGGCACACCGGTTCTGGTAGCATTTCTTTATCTTTGAAAGACTCTGGAAGTGTCTGAGATGGCGGTGCAGGCGGCTGCCGCTGTCGGAGCTCACTGGCTCTTTATGTTGTTCCTTGTGATTTGTTTGTGTTATTAGCACTCCAAACTCTAATCCAATAAAGGAGAGAAAAGCTGCTTGAACTGTGGTTAAATGGTGTTAAACAGCCAAATGAACAGCAATCCAGAATGTCTGTGGACCTGATCCATGCCTACAAACCCCTGATCACCAGAACCAGACCCGTGTTCAGGCCTGTTCAGCTTTCAATGATTGCTTTGAACGCACAGACTGCAGGGTGTTTAAAGAGAGCGCTGATCTGGAGGATTATACTTCATCTGTGCTGTCCTATATTCACTTCTCCTCTGATGCTACCCGATACGAAAAATATTGTGGAATTATCAGAGTTTGTACACTTTTCACATAGAAATGTACAAAACCTTTCCATAACCAGATTTGATTTAACATACATCAATACATAAAAACTAAATAAACACTAAAAAAATAAACAGTAATTAAAGCCACAAGCAGCGCTGAGCGGCCCTTACAGCTTCACCACATATGAAACTCTGCACAACGTGCCTGCCCTTCTGCGGGTCGCCACTAGGGGGTGCCACAAACTTACCCTCCACCAGTTTTAAATGGGCTATAGTTAAAAGTGTTGAAAATTGTGTTGCCAGTAATCCCAAATTCTTTTCTGAAGCTGTGGTCATTTCCTGTTTGGTGGTGAAGGATTGATGAAAACTTCCTGTCGTGTTTTGCAAATGTCATCAGAAATTATAATCTAATATTTTGCTGAGTTTGAAACATATAAACACTCTAAATGAGGGTGTCTGCAAAGAAACCAAAAACTTAGTTCAATTTGGAGAAATTCACCTGGACAAAAAGAGGCAATTAGTGAGATTTATTGACATGAATTGTAATAGTTTAGTGCTCAGACCTCGGCAGAAGTCGAGAAAGCTGTGAATGTCTATGAGCCCGGATGTTCATTTTAGGATTAGGATTAGTGAAATCTTCCCCTGACATCCAGACACTGGTGGTGGAGGCCGTAGGAGAGAAGTGGTTAGGTGAAGCTTTTGAACATGAAAGAGAAGATGGAGTGGAGAAGGGTAGAAGCTCAGCTGAAGAGCAGCAGAATCCATGGGTGAAGCGGCTTTTATGCAAAGTCTTGTGGGATGGTTGGATGAGGATTTGACGCAGATTAACTGGTGCACAGACGCTTCAGTGGATGCAGGTGTAAGGGAGTCTTCCAGCTTGAAGTTTCATTTAAACTTAATTCTCAATGGGCGGAGCAAACGCACAAACTTCCCGAGTGTTCACTTGACCTCTGTGAGCAACATCACACTGGGGCCACATTACAATTGTCCAAAACCTGAGATTACAACAAGCTGCATAGCTTACTAAATAAAATAATCAAGTTACAGCAATAATTTCTTGCTAGATTACTTAGTTTAGATAAAACTCATTTTGCCAGATTATATGTAAAAGAAAAAAGTCTTAGATCTTTTTAAACAGCTGTATTATTTCAAAGTAAGGGTCCTGCTAAGGAAGAACTGAGAGACATGCACATCTTTCAGAGTTCCAGTGTTATTGCATTTAATTATGTACACTTTTATACCAGCAACTTTATACTTTCATTTTTTGGGCTTACCCTGCTGATGGAGAACGTAATGTGCTTGTACTTGGAATGAAGCCTGACTGCATTAGCTATAATTTTATTAAACTCAGTGCAACACACGCCGCCTGCTGGAGATCTAAAATATGACATGGGATGAAAATAAAAGTCATGCTTATTTTTTAACAAATCTGTCTTTAATTCTGACTTTTTGTGCAGCATACATCCCTTTGCATTCAATTTCTTAGTAAGCGTTCTCCATTTTTCAGCCACAGTACCCTTCTGTCCAGCAGGCTGTCTGAATGTCAACAGCAGCATCTGGAGTTTGTTTATCACTTGCAGAGGGGGCTGCTATCAGCGGAAAAACATCTTACATACTACTGTGAGGAATGGGAGGCACATATATCAGGTACTGTTCAACACAACACGAAAAAACAAGCAACTTCATATTAGGCCTCAAATGGCCGTTGAAAGGGTGGGAAAGAGACAGAGAGACAGAGTTCTGTTCACAGTCACAACAGGCAAAGTTAAACTTGAGCAAAATGTTGGGAGACATCATTGTGTCCTAAACCGCACTGCTTCATTTTACACACAGATGTATTTTTAACTTGTGTGTTCCACACAAAAAAGAAGCCTACATGCCCAGTTGCACTTATTTATAGTTTAAAGCTGTTTTATAGACAGAGAACCACAAGATTAATAACAGAACTACACAGAATGAAAGCAATAATTTATTCTGTATTCAATTTTGCCACTTCCAGCTCTAATTTTACATTCATATATTTTTGTTTCCATTCATACATTTTTCCCCCACAACACTGGTAGGGCTACAGCAGATTTCTTCACTTAAATAATGCCACTTTTACTTCAGCTGAATATATACATATAGGCTATGTGATTAATATAAAGTGAGGTTGGCACAAATTAAACACCTACAAGACAATCAGTGTCAACTCTTTTTCAGAAGGATGGGTGAACAATGCTGGTAAAAAGATGTTCATATCATTCAATAACTCACAGCATCCCATAATTAATTGCATATACTGAATATAGCCAGTTAATGCTTTACTTGAGTACCGTAAAACATAAAAACTTTTAACTTAACCTTAACTGATTAAGCTGTATTTTCATACTTAGAGATTTGCTGCCTTGTCCTTTCAATGCCTTTTGTAATCAAAGCCCCCCCCCCTGTGAAAAAACAGCTGTAATTCTGTCAAATAACTCTCATATCACTCATGAATTGAGTTTTTTCAGCTATTCTCTGCTGCCAACTCACTTTTTTCCGCAGCCACAGCATTGTTCCTTATTGTCTAATATTTTCCATATGCCTTCAATTCAATTCAATTTTATTTATATAGCACCAATTCATGAAGCATGTCATCTTAAGGCACTTTACAAAGTAAAATTCAAGCCTTCTTTAAAGATTTCTAATTCCACTCGTGGGAAATGCCACTTCCACGCTTCCTATTTCCTGCCATCGCCATGGTGAATCACGTTATCTGCGATCCATTGATCAGGACTTTTTTCATGCTTGCGTTTAACTCATGGTTAATTGGACGCTGTGTTTAGTTACCTGGTTGATATCACCTGTTCTGAAACCGAAACCGCTGAGTATGACAGAGTGAGGAAGAACTACTCAGAGCAGCATTTTTCTAATCAGGGGAGATCGTCTGCCCCACCCATCAATCAGTGGTGCGCTCCAATCAAGGGGAGTTTTCCTCTCCACTGTCGCTTCATGCATGCTCAGTATGAGGGATTGCTGCAAAGCCATCAACAATGCAGACGACTGTCCACTGTGGCTCTACGCTCTTTCAGGAGGAGTGAATGCTGCTTGGAGAGACTTGATGCAACCTGCTGGGTTTCCTTAGATAGGAAACTTTCTCACCAACCTGGAGGATCTGATGGAAGCTGACTTTGAGATGATTCAGGTGAATAACTGCAGCAACTTTGTAATATCTTCTTGTGTTTAATCAGCTTCAGAAATAACATCAAAGTGTTTTTATGGAAAAAAGCGCATTTGTTCTTGATTGCAGCCAAAGGTCAGTGTGACGCTGCAGGCCCAGTTTTCCTGTTATATCTAACTGCTGTCATACATGAGGGAGACGGTTCTGGTCCGGCCCGGTCAATCCTCCCTGGAATAGACAAAGCACAGCAGGTCTTCATTTCCTGGAGTTTAACAAACTCAGCAGCCATGTTTATATCCTTTATTAAAGAGAACTTTGGGTTCTGAGAAGGTTCTGTGAGCCGAGGTGGACCTTTTCATGTTCTGAGGTCAGACGTCGACACACCTGAGAGGTTCAGTCTGTTTAAAACGGACTCTGGTCCGTTTCCCTCCTTGGTGCGGTTCCTTTATGTCAACGTGAACACGGTGATCTCACTACGGTCTGGACCAGAACCACTGAGACCCGTTAGAGAAAGCGGTACCGGTACGGTTCCAAACTAACGTGATCCGGTTACGGAATTGCATTGTATTTACAAACTCCAAGAATGAATTCAAAAGTAGTGTAAAGAGCACTTTTATTTTAATGTTCTGCTCCCATATGAACAAAAGTGTTGTAACATTTGTAGCACTTATTTTATACTGGATATTTTCAACCCATCTATTGAATTTAGTGCACTAGTTGATCTTTTCTTCATCAGAGAACAGCAAGCACTGCAGCCAAAATATGGCCTTTTTTGACCTGCTGTATATTAGCCAGTCCCTAAGCTTGATGTATCATGAAACTGTTGACCTTTTGGGTTTTGTGGTTTTTATTTTATTATTACAATTAAATAATAATAATAATAATAATAATAACAATAATAATAATAATGTTCAGTGTTTTTTCGCTAATCCACCTCTTATATATTTCAATCCTTATGTAATTTTGTCTGTGTTGTGTGCACCTGCCTGTTGCTTTAATCCTATAAATTTCCCCGTCATGGGATAAAAAAAGGATTAGCTAATGTTATCTTATCTTAAATAACACTTTTTAATACTGGGTTCTTTCAAGGTCTTAATTACATGTTATGTGTGGGCTCCAGTAACATATGATAGATAATATCTACTTTGAAAGTTAACATGAACTGCTGCTGAAGATGACCACTGATCTACCTGGATGTTCCCTGGAGGACTGAAACGCCTCAGTCAGAGACGTCTGTGGGTCTGTCGGGGCAGTGAGAGAAGTTTCGTCTCCTCTCTCCGTTTCTGGGGCTCGACGTTTTCATGTTTTTTCACGTGCTTAGATAAATTTGTTGTGTTTCCACTGAAATGAACCGGCTTTTTACAAAACATACAGCTTGATTTCATTTACGGTATTAAAATAAAGCCGAACAGTGCTACTTCCCCTGTTCATGTTTTTTCGCTGCTGCGGTCTCTCTCAGCTGTTTGTTTGTTAAGTTTGTGTGAGAGCTGAGTGGGCGGGCCAGGCTGAGCCTGCGTGCTGATTGGCTGGCGCCGCTGAGCCATGTACGAGAGGGGAGGGGGAGCGGGAGAGTGCTGCCGTGACAGCGCGCTGCAGTCAGCGCGCCTGCTGACTGACACTGACTGAAAGCATGATGTGAGCAACATGCGTTAATGCGCGATAAAATAAATATCGCTGTTAATAGTCTAATGAATTAACGCGAAATTAATGCGTTAACTTGCCCAGCCCTAATATTATTATTATTATTATGTTTTTTTTATTTATTTGAATGTTGGCGAGGCGGCCGCCTGATGTTCATGCTTTCACTGTGTTAGTCATTGTTTGTACTGCCGTTTTTTTAACTTTTCGTTGCGTTCGCCTGTCTGCTAAACTCAAAACAACCGCGCCTGGCTTGACGGAGAAACCAGAACAGCTGAGCATCTTTACAACAGTGCACTTTTACTTTCGCCCTCTGGGGGGAGCCTCGCTGGAAAATCAACCCCGGTTGCATAGTAGAACATGCAGCTGTTGCTGTTTAACCTCTGATCCAGAAGCCAGGACCGCTCAGTCACCAATACAATCGTTCACGTTTAGAAATAAAACCAATAACAGTGAAATATATTCAGTTATTAAACATGGAGCACAATCTTTGACTTTATAGCAAATAAACCATCTGAGTAAAGATCAGTTCTGGTGAATATTTTTCAATCTTCAGACTGATGTTTATATTTATCAGATGATCAAACCTGATCAGTTGAGCTGAAATAATAATAAATCAGATCAATACTTGCCTGGTGTTTTTCTGATGCTCGTCTTCCTCTGACTGATCCTCCAGACGACCAGAACCGCCACCATCATCAGCCCAATGACAGCTGCTGCTACGATCCAGTCTATCAGAACCACATGAAGCACATTCATCCACTGAGAACAGTTTTTAAATTAACTCTGTTATAATTACTACAGTGAAGCTTACATGCTCTTTGGTCAGAGTTATCACCACTTTCTGTCTCATTGAACCCACATGCTGTCCTCACGTTAACATGGAGAGTCTTGTTTTCTGCAGGGTTGGCTGCTACACATCTGTAGGATGAGTCTCTGTCCTCTTTGTGGACAGTGATGGGTAAAGAGGAAGCAGAACTGTTCTGGTTCTGTACTTCCTGGTCTTTGTACCACAGCAGAGACGTGGCTTTGTCCACAGAACAGAGCAACCAGCAGCTGTCAGAGCTCACAGTCAGGGTTTCTACTGCAGGAGTCGGAGCACCATCTGCAGGGAAAATGTTGGAGATCAGGAGTATAAACATGAGGATAAAGAGTTTTTATCCACAAACCTTTAACAGAGCTTAACAGATATATATGTTTTGTTTGTTTAAAGCTCCACCAGATGTTGCTCTGCAGTTATTTCAGAAATCTCTTCACCTTCATCACCTGTTGCTCCTCATCCACCTACTGTTCTTTAGCTCCTGTTGGTTCCTCTTCCCATCATCACTGGTTTGGATCCAGTTCTCCAGCTGCTTGCTGTCAGACAGTGAAGTCTGAGGGCAGCTGAGGGATTTCATTAAATCTTCACAACACAAATCTTCCAGGTTTCTCCACATTTTTTATCTTTACAAAAATCCAATTAAATTCAATTTTATTTATATAGCGCCAATTCATGAAACATGTCATCTCAAGGCACTTTACAAAGTCAAAATCAATCAGATTATACAGATTGGTCAAAAATGTCCTATATAAAGGAACCAGTTGATTGCATCAAGTCTCTCCAAGCAGCATTCACTCCTCCTGAAAGAGCGTAGAGCCACAGTGGACAGTTGTCTGCATTGTTGATGGCTTTGCAGCAATCCTTCATACTGAGCATGCATGAAGCGACAGTGGAGAGGAAAACTCCCCTTTAACAGGGAGGAGAACCTCCAGCAGAACCAGAACCAGGCTCAGTGTGAACGCTCATCTGCCTCCACCCACTGGGGCTTAGAGAAGACAGAGCAGAGACACAGAAAGCACAGAAGCTCACATTGACCCAGGAGTACTTTCTATGTTAGAGAAGACAGAGCAGAGACACAGAAAGCACAGAAGCTCACATTGACCCAGGAGTACTTTCTATGGTAGAGAAGACAGAGCAGAGACACAGAAAGCACAGAAGCTCACATTGACCCAGGAGAACTTTCTATGTTAGATGGTAATAGTGGATGATCTGCCTCCCCTGATGATGTCACAGCTAACAATCCCAGACGATGTTTCTGGTCATTTGCCAGTGAAGCTTGGTGCAGCTCGCTTACAGTGGAAAATGGACCATCCAGCAAACCAAAAGAGGGGAAGTGAACCAGCAACCTTCATCTCATGTATGCAGATGTTTTTATCTGCTTTCAACGCTAGTGACCCAAATCTAATGTATGATTGCTCCCTGGGCGCCCACTGCTCTCCAAGGGTGATGGGTTAAAAGAACACATTTCATTGTAATGTATGTTTCAATGACGATAAAGATGATATTACTAATTACTATTACTAATTACTAATGGTTCAACATTTGTCCCCAATCAGACTGGGTTCCCTGGACATTAACTAAACATGTGTACTTTATATTATATAATGTCAGGAAACCTCTGTTTAAAGATTAGAGAGCTATAATTTATCCTCAGTAATTATTCAACACTACTGCAGAAGCTGCTGAGCAACAACATCTGTCCCTACAGATATTTTCTCATCCTGGAGACACGTAGCAAAGATCAACAGCATCATCTATTAAAGTCTAAAGATAAAATCTACAATCTGCTCTGATATTACTGAGAAATTATGACTCACCATAAACTGTGAGATTATAGGATACATAAAAAACTCGTCCTCCTTTAGAGTCGATGTTATAATCTCCAGAGTCGCTCTTCTGCAGGTCTGTGAGTGTAAAGAGTCCAGAGTTTCTGTTCCAGTGAAGTTTGTTCGTGTAAATCTCCTCAAAAATCTGAAGTTCTCCTGTCATTCACTAAAGCAATGTTCCCTCTTCCTCCTAAAAGAAATCCCAACTCCAGCAGAGGATCTGGGAAAGTGACGTTTCCTCCAACAACTCCACTCAGGTTCCTCTTCAGTTCCTCAGCAGCAGAGAATCTCATCATGGCTGTAAAACACCAACAGATGCAGTCAGAATAAAGTCAGCTTTAAAGAAATCGTCTCTGTTGGTTCTGAGTTTGAGCTTCAAACCGTCCAGAGTTCAGAGGAGACCTCCCAGCCTGAAGGACCCATCCTGACAGCACAAATTATTATTTTTCAGACTATTTGATTTAAAATCTAATTGAACAAAGTCAGAAAACGTTAAAGAGTCACAAAGATGCTTCTTTCTATGATTTACCATTTTGTCATATTTGCTCTCTGCACATGGTGCACAGCCTCCAGTAAAATATAAATAAACAACTCAGATTAAAAATACCAAGATGAGATAAATTACATTGATATTTAGATTTATGGACAGTATTGAATTATATAATAATGTATAGATTTATGTACTTTTTTTTTTTTTTTTACCTACATCATTGTTTCTAGCCATTGCTAATTCACAATACCAGTTCATTAGGAAGGGGAAAAAATTAACAAAAAATGGAATAAAATGTTTGGAAAATTATCTAAAAAAACATTTGTTCAAAACTCTTTAATATTATCCATATTGAATCCAAATTTAATATGGATAATTCAGAATTAGCGTTTTGATGAGACTTATTTCTTGGACTAATAGTCACTTTTAAAAATAAAACATTTAAGCAGGTAATAAGCACACTTTTATTTAAACTCACATTTCTGTGTTTTAAATCTTGTCTTTTTAGTCTGATGTAATAATGAATTTGTGATTTTTAATAACAAACAGGATTTCTAATGTAAATTTTTGCTGCTGCTCCACCACGGTCGGACAATAAAGGATATTTCTATCTTCTAATCTGAAATGTTTTATTCACTGTGAGCATCATAATTAACAACATATTTAATGAGTTATAAATGAATAATGAATTGAGTAATAGAATTGAGTGAAATAAATGAACTTTTAAATATTTCTTATTTATTAAATATGACTGTATATGTTGATATTCCCAATAAGAAAAACACAGAAATAACATAAAGCTGTATAATATTAGTCATGCTGTTTGTAGACATTTCACTTTCATTTAGTTTTCAAACTATTTATTTCTTTTTTCTTTGCCTCAAAACATGTTTTTATAGTTTCCATGCCGTCAATAAATCAGCTTCACTTCCAACCAGTAAATCTACAACATTGAAGAGGAGCAGCGTGTAACTCACCAATATAAAGGAAATAAATCCTGGTGGTGGTCTTCATCACAGCTCTCAGACAGAACATAGTTCTGCTGTACGTAGCAGACAGACGAGAGAAGAACCGAGCTGGCAGAACCGCTGCAGCTCAACAAGGAACCAGCAAAGAGCAGGGGTGGAGCAGCAGGTCTGCAGAGACTCAGCAGCTCCTCGTTCAAGAGGAGGAGAACCAGGAACAAGAACCAGAACATGCTGCAAGTATCAGCAAATAAGATGTTCTGGACTGGACCTGCAGCAGAAAATGTTCTAATGTGGTTCTAACAGCTGCAGAGAAGTGAGGAGAACACTGCCGTCCCTTAGCTGGTTGAAAAGGTCCTTCATTAAGAATCTATTCTGTTTAATTGTTTAAACTAAATAAATGAGAGTTTTATCAGGGACAGACGGCTGCATCCCAGATGCTCTAAGCAGCGTTTCCACAGGTCCTCCCTTCCTGCTGCTGCTGGACTTTATAATCTTTGCTGTTCACAACAGACTAAATAAGTGTTTACATCACGCTGAGCGTTGCAGAGGTTCTGATCTGAACATCTGATCTCAGGTTCTGATGTCCACTTGGTTTTATTGTTCATTCATGCAGATTACCCGGTTTTCCTTCATCCTTCTGCAAACTCTGCTGTCTTTTCTCTGTTTAATTTGACACTTCATTTTTACCAGAATATTCCTTATTAATTATTAATAATTGCATGTTATTTTTCCTTTTTCACAAGTTCTCTACTTTACACCTTAACTTTAAATTAATCTTCCTATTCATATTATTTAATCTAGTGTGTAACTGCTGTGTCTTTTTGCCTGAATTTACCCATTGCAGACAATAGAGGCGTTTCTACTTTATTCTAGTACAACAGTTAACGGTTCTACTGTTAGAATTTAAAAGCAAGCTTTATTTATATACAGAATAAATAAGAAAATTCACAGTTTTACATGCACACCTCCACCTGCCCTCCAGCAGGTGAGCACAAACTAAACTTCCCCCGAAGATAAGAGAATATAAAAAATTTTCAAGCTGGATGTGATAATAGCAGAGATATTAAAGGGATGTTTCAGCCTGATGATTACATTTAATTGCATATTTGAGATAATGATTTGGATTAGAAGAGATTTAATTTAATTTTGTAAAGAGTGGAAATTTCCTGCTCCTTAATTGGTGTAAATATGTGTCGCCTTATTTTTCATTTTTATTTGTTGCAATTTTCATCTGTAGTAACCTGATGCCTTTTTTTTTTAGTTTAGACTCATTTATATTAAGTAATCTATATTATGTTAATTGTCCTTGGCCGTCTGCCTGACGTTTACCACAGTTTCTATATGTTGAGAAATGTCAGGAAATATATAAATATTTCCACCGAAGATAAAATGATAGAGTTCTGGTGCGTTTAAAAATAAATCATGAACTCTCAGACTCCTCCTCCACTGACTCCCGTGATTCAGTCTGACAGAAGGTTGTTTTCATCTACAAGGAGCATGATGTTCTAGTTTCACATGTTTGATGCATTAGAAACCATAAACCAGAGACATGAATTCATTACTAATCAGGAGCTCAACTTTATAATAGCAGCTAATTGCAAACCTTAATATTTAACTGTAGTATTTAATATTTTCTCGTACTTGAAGAACAAATCCTCTCCATATGTGGGGTTTAGAAGATGCTTTTATTTTAACATGTTGGGAACAATAATAAAACTGAAGAAAACTAACTAGGATGCTATTATTTTTAATCCTATCCTAAGACATGAGTTAAAATGTCTTTATTATGACTTCATTCTCACTAGAAATGGTCTCCATATCTACAGCTTTTAAAACACAACCGTCTACAAACACTTCTTGTTGCTGCAGCACCTTCTGGTTCTTGCTGTTAGTCAGTTAAAGGAAAACCACACACACCTCTTCCTGTTCTATTAAGATGGTCGATGAACGAAGAAACACCGACTGCCAGTCCATCTACTCTAACCACCTAAACCAAAGCGAGATCTGCTTCAGGGTGAGCACGAAGCAGAAAAGTCAAACAACCACAAACATGTCGACATGGTGCAACAATGAGCGTTGGAGCAGATTTAACATCTGCTGCAGCTCTTCTTAGACATCCTGTTTGGACTTCCTGCTGAACTCTAATAATTACCCTAAAGTCAAGAAGCAGTGATGACCTCTGAGAACATGCAGTACAAGTTTCAGTTCATTTAAACCAGAGTAATTCTAGATTCTTCTTCTGCTTTCAGTTGTTTAATAATAGGTTAATAATAGGTTCTCTCTGCAGCAACATGAAATGATAGAAATGGTGAATGGCCTCTTTATCAAGTCCTGAGGACTAGTGCTGTTTGCCTCAAGGAGAGGAATAAACCTCAGAGGAACATAATTTAATCTGTCCAGGTGTACCTCGCCTCTCATCCATTGACACCTGGAGATATGCACCAGCATCCATCATGACCCCACAAGGGATAAGAGAGTTGGAAAAAGGATTGATGGAACATAATTTAGTCCAAAACTCTCCAGAGGTAACTAACAGATAATTAACCATTTAACTCAAACCTGATGGTGGGTTGAAGATCTACAAACAGTGTTCACATTACCTGTTGAGACATTTTTAGACGTTTCAGATGTTTCATGGCCTCAATTTTCACTGTTATGCAGATGACTATCCGTTTTTTTCCTCCAATTGAATTCAATTTTATTTATATAGCACCAGTTCACACCATGTCATCTAAAGGCTCTCTCCAAAGTCAGACTCCATCAGATCCTCCAGGTTGGTGAGAAAGTTTCCTCTCTAAGGAAACCCAGCAGGTTGCATCAAGTCTCTCCAAGCAGCATTCACTCCTCCTGAAAGAGCGTAGAGCTACAGGGACAGTCGTCTGCATTGTTGATGGCTTTGCAGCAATCCCTCATACTGAGCATGCATGAAGCGACAGTGGAGAGGAAAACTCCCCTTTAACAGGGAGGAGAACCTCCAGCAGAACCAGAACCAGGCTCAGTGTGAACGCTCATCTGCCTCCACCCACTGGGGCTTAGAGAAGACAGAGCATTGACACAGAAAGCACAGAAGCTCACATTGACCCAGGAGTACTTTCTATGGTAGAGATGACAGAGCAGAGACACAGAAAGCTCAGAAGCTCACATTGACCCAGGAGTACTTTCTATGTTAGAGAAGACAGAGCAGAGACACAGAAAGCACAGAAGCTCACATTGACCCAGGAGTACTTTCTATGGTAGAGAAGACAGAGCAGAGACACAGAAAGCACAGAAGCTCACATTGACCCAGGGGTACTTTCCATGTTAGATGATATTAGAGGATGATCTGCCTCCCCTGATGATGTCACAGCTAACAGAACGCCAGACCAGGTGTACCTACTATGAAGAGAGAGAAAAATAAAGCCAAACCCTTCTACACTCTATGTAACCTCTCACAAAGTGCCCTGATAACATCTAAACATGGAAGTCTATGAGGTTTCAAAGCTTCACGTAAAGCCCTCCTCCAAACCTCGGTGATCTTGGACCACAGAGCAACAGCTGTAACCCTGATTCCAGGTTTCAGCATCAACAAGCAGGTCAGTGTTTTTCAGAAGAATTATCAAACTAAAACCAGTCGTGTCTAAACCAGATCTGGAAATGTGTAATAATCCTTCATGTTGTCACAACTGGACTGGATCATTGCTGCATGCTGGCATCAGTCCAGCTTCTCTTCACACCTTCAGCTCGTTCAGAATGTCGCTGCTCCTTCTTTGACCCAACAAAGATGTTATTAATGTAACGATGGATCATTGTTTCACAGGGATGTCTGTGAAAGTCCAAGATTTAGGGGAAGGAGACATGCTGGACATCATGCATCAATGATTTCTGGTTCTTTGACGTTTATTATCTATAAATCCTGGTGAAAGTGGTTCTCCAGGAGGACGGCTGGTGAATAACTTTGGCCCAAAACCAGACCAGAACCCCAGTTTGGTACCAGTTACCGTTGACATGGCTGAGAGCTGCGCTGCCCTGGAAATATACGGAGTGTGAAAGATGTACTGAACTGTTCAAACCAGAGGAAACCTGCTGTTGGACCTGGACCACATGTTCATGACTTTTAAATCAGTTTAAGGTTTCTAAAATTAAGGAAGTAAACAGAATAGATTCTTAATAAAGGACCTTTTTAACCAGCTAAGGGACGGCAGTGTTCTCCTCACTTCTCTGCAGCTGTTAGAACCACATTAGAACATTTTCTGCTCCAATTTTCTTATTCTGTATATAAATAAAGCTTTCTTTTATGTTATAACAGTAGAACCGTTAACTACTGTATTAGAATAAAGTAGAAACACCTTTATTGTCTGCAATGGGTAAATTCAGGCAAAAAGACACAGCAGTTACACACTAGATTAAATAATATAAATAGGAAGATTAATTTAAAGTTAAGGTGTAAAGTAGAGAACTTGTCATAAAGGAAAAATAACGTGCAATTAATAATAATTAATAAGGAATATTTTGGTAAAAATGAAGTGTCAAATTAAACAGAGAAAAGACAGCAGAGTTTGCAGAAGGATGAAGGAAAACCGGGTAATCTGCATGAATGAACAATAAAAGCAAGTGGACATCAGAACCTGAGATCAGATGTTCAGATCAGAACCTCTGCAACACTCAGCGTGATGTAAACACTTATTTAGTCTGTTGTGAACAGCAAAGATTAAAAAAGTCTAGCAGCAGCAGGAAGGAAGGACCTGTGGAAACGCTGCTTAGATCATCTGGGATGCAGCCGTCTGCCGTCTGTCCCTGACAGAACTCTCATTTATTTAGTTTAAACAATTAAACAGAATAGATTCTTAATAAAGGACCCTTTGAACCAGCTAAGGGACGGCAGTGTTCTCCTCACTTCTCTGCAGCTGTTAGAACCACATTAGAACATTTTCTGCTGCAGGTCCAGTCCAGAACATCTTATTTGCTGATACTTGCAGCATGTTCTGGTTCTTGTTCCTGGTTCTCCTCCTCTTGAACGAGGAGCTGCTGAGTCTCTGCAGACCTGCTGCTCCACCCCTGCTCTTTGCTGGTTCCTTGTTGAGCTGCAGCGGTTCTGCCAGCTCGGTTCTTCTCTCGTCTGTCTGCTACGTACAGCAGAACTATGTTCTGTCTGAGCTCTGTGATGAAGACCACCACCAGGATTTATTTCCTTTATATCGGTAAGTTACACAGAAACAGCTCCGCAATAAATAGTTCTTTGAAGTGGACTTTATTCTGACTGCATCTGTTGGTGTTTTACAGCCATGATGAGATTCTCTGCTGCTGAGGAACTGAAGAGGAACCTGAATGGAGTTGTTGGAGGAAACGTCACTTTCCCAGATCCTCTGCTGGAATTAGGATTTCTGTTAGAAGGAATAACCAACCTCGCTATGGTGAATGAAGGAAAACTTCAGATTCTAGAGGAAAAATACAAAAACAAACTTCACTGGAACAGAAACTCTGGACTCTTTACAATCACAGACCTGCAGAAGAGCGACTCTGGAGATTATAACATCGACTCTAAAGGAGGACGAGCTCTAAGTGTCTCCTATTCTTTGACAGTTTACGGTGAGGAACATTTTCTCTTTAACGTTTTTTAATCAGGAGGTTTTAGCTCCAAGTTTCACTTAAACAGTTTCTCACGTTTTCTGTCTGCAGCTCAAAATTTACACATAAAGTTTATCTTTGGTGGAGATTTTCCAGAAACAAAATTCACATTTGATTAATTTCAAACCAGAGGTTTATATTTTTATATGTTCATCAGAAAAATGAAGCTAAATATGTGAGAATAGCAGGCGTTCTGTGTCCTGCTCAATATAATTTTAATCCTTTGAACCGTAACGAAAAGCATGAACCCAGAGCTCAGCCTGTCGCCTCATTCAGGAGAAAACAAACCAGAAGCCAGTCATTTAAGTCATTTAGCTAAAATGCTCACATTTTAAGTAATTAAAGAGCAGAAAGACTTGGAAAATAAGTTAAATAACAAAACTGACTTGGTTTGTTTTTAAAAACATTATTATTCAGTGAGGAGAGTAAAAGATCATATTTAACTCTGGAAACAATGTAAGTCTAAAGTTTCAGAACCAGGAAATCTGGTTATTATTAATGAGGTTTTTACTAAATGGAGGGCTGATTATGAAACTTTTACTGATCAGTACTTGTCAGAACTTTAAATCCAGATGAACCATTTAGAGTCTGGATCCACACCAATGATGATGGTGATAGAAACCAGGAGATGGTTTGGAGGTGAAGGACAGAAGGTGCATGAGGAGCAGCAGGTGATGCAGAAGAAGAGATTCCTGAGATAACTGAAGGCTCATTGGACCCGGAACCTTTGTGCTGAACCACAAAATTTAAATTCATTAAGATGCAAACTATAAAATATATATAAAAAAAGACAACAGAACATTTTAGGACAGAAAGTTTTTCCTTCATTTTCTGCTAAAACATCCAAACTTTTCCATTTTGCCTGCAGATGGTGCTCCGACTCCTGCAGTAGAAACCCTGACTGTGAGCTCTGACAGCTGCTGGTTGCTCTGTTCTGTGGACAAAGCCACGTCTCTGCTGTGGTACAAAGACCAGGAAGTACAGAACCAGAACAGTTCTGCTTCCTCTTTACCCATCACTGTCCACAAAGAGGACAGAGACTCATCCTACAGATGTGTAGCAGCCAACCCTGCAGAAAACAAGACTCTCCATGTTAACGTGAGGACAGCATGTGGGTTCAACGAGACAGAAAGTGGTGGTAACCAAAGAGCATGTAAGATTATTTACAGACTTTAAAAATGTAATTATATTACTTTGAGATAATTTTTGGTAAATTTTGTTAATTGCTGTGTTTTGTTCTGTGACAGATTTCATCGGAGTTGGTGTCTCTGTGCTGTTAGTTGTATTTGTTGCTGGGATATTCTGGATGATCAAGCAGAGGATTCTGGGTAAAAAACAACCAGTCAGACAAACACAAGGAGGTATTTGCTAATTAATAATTTATTAATTGGTAATATGAATATTTGGGTCCGTTTGTGAAATATTCTGCATTAATCTTTTACTTCAGACGGACGTTTTATTTAGCGTTAACATGGATAAAACATATTATCTTGAGCAGATGCTGGGTTCTGACCCAGGAGCAAACATGCAGCATTTAATGACACCGTTAGCGGGTTTCTGGGACTATGTGAGGTAAAATGATCTGGGCCGGTACCACCGACCCGCTTACTGGACAGTTTGAACACTGCAGTGTTTTATGGGTCGTTTGTAGGAGAAGATGAATCTGATCATCGACCCAAAAATCAGGAAACGGACCTGGTTGCTGGTCCACCTGAGCCCACCGGTCATCTTTGGCCCGGTGCTGCAGGTCCACTCTAACACGTCCCACAATGCAACACCAACCTGGGAAGGTGTTTGGGTCAAGCTTGCAGGGTCCACCAGGTACCTGAGTCGGGTCAAGACCGGATCACGTTAGTTTGGAACCGTACCGGTACCGCCTTCTCTAACGGGTCTCAGTGGTTCTGGTCCGGACCGTAGTGAGATCACCGTGTTCACATCGACACAAAGGAACCGGACCAAGGAGGGAAACGGACCAGAGTTCGTTTTAAACAGACTGAACCTCTCAGGTGTGTCTACGTCTGACATCAGAACATGAAAAGGTCCACCTCGGTCCACAGAACCTTCTCAGAACCCAAAGTTCCCTTTAATAAAGGATAAAAACATGGCTGCTGAGTTTGTTAAACTCCAGGAAATGAAGACCTGCTGTGCTTTGTCTCTTCCAGGGAGGATTGACCGGGCCGGACCAGAACCGTCTCCCTCATGTATGACAGCAGTTAGATATAACTGTCAGACTGATGCTGCGGCTCATTAAACTTCAACTCTCAGTTTTATCAGAGCAGACTTTACCTTCATGTTCTGGATGTTTCCTCTGACTTCATCCACATTTCTCATCCTGTCGTAATAAAATGTTTTTTTCTGAAAGTGTTTCTTAGATCTTCAGACATCTAACCACTGAACAGTTCTACATTTAATCATCATTTCACTATAAGCAGGAATTTCATGCAGATATTTCTAGGCAATAATTATGATATAGACAGAACTTTCTAAACAAAGACTTTTTATGGTTTTTATCCATATTTATTCTCATCTTTGTCAAACGTAATTGAATTCAAGCAGAAAATGAGTTTTACTGAGGTTTACTGTAATAGTTTTTGTCTCTGGGTCAGTTCTGAAGTGGGCGGTGGTCCATCTGGGTCTAACCTGCTGAGCTGAATAAATGCTGACCTCAGCAGGAAAACTGGGCCTGCAGCGTCACCCTGACCTGGTGGTTAATAGAGGGAGCTGCAGGCTGCAATCAAGGATAAATACGCTTGTTTTCAAAGAAATACTTTGATTTCTGTGTTTTTTTTCTGAGACTGATTAAACAAAAGAAAACATTACAAAGTGGCTGCAGTTATTCTCCTGAATCAATCTACCTGAGCAGGATTTTTGTGTCCTGAAGAAAAAAAAATTATGGAAAAAGAGCAACACAGACACAGATTGGTTCTGCAGCTTCACAATAAATAGTTTTTAATGTTGAAAACAACTGAACATCTATATGGTAAATGTAAATTTGAATGTAGAAAGTATTTTCTTTAAAAGTTAAAATTTTCATTGATTTTTGTCCTAGTCGTTTCTAATCCTTTTTTTTTTTACTTAACTATCAAGCAATTTTAATAAAATTAGACATAATATATAACTTCTGTACAATGTCACGTTTCTGGTTTTTATCATTAAATCAATTATGATTTTAAATCAAATTAAACATGCCTGTCATTCTGTCTGCATTGTGTCCTCTTTGTACATTTCCATCCATCAATACAGTGTAAATATTATAAATATGTTTAACATTATATTTTGTATTTTAAGCCCACACATAAAAACTGGTTTCCACACACAGATATTACTGAAAACATCCAATTAGTTTATATAACTGAAGCCAACAATACTCAGGTTTTTTATCCTTACATTTACACACTTTATTGTAGAGTCGACACATTTTTAATGTGAACTTTTAGACCGGATAATCAGGTCTAAACCTAGAAGATCGATCACTGGTGGGACAAAGCAGTCAAGCTCTACAGTAACTCTGAAGTCTGGAACTCACTGAGGAAAATATCCAGTAACTCCTGCCATCCTTCTTACTGATGAGGACGTGTGTCATGAATGGGGCGACCCAAACGCAGAGAGACCAAGGCAGGGAGACGTTGTTAGTTAGTTCAATAAAGAAAATCCATAAACTCAGGAGCAAAAACCAAACGTAAACCTGGGATGGAACACGAGGAAACGATGACAGGCAGTAGTAGTGGGCACAGGAAGCAGAGCAAAGCAAAAGAAAAAGTGCAGAGCAGAACAGAAGAAAGCAGAGAAAGCAGCAGGGAGTGGAGAAATGAGAGGAGCTTAAATACTGGGAGGAAGGGAGCTGGAAACAAAGGCAGGGCTAGATTAGTTAATTGGACACAGGTGTGGAGAAGGAGCTGAGAGAGAAAGTGAGGAGAGAGAGAGTTGGTGGCAACAGGAGGTGAGAGAAAGGAAGAGAAGTGGGCAGAATGTAACTAAATAAATATATACAACAACGAAGAACAGTGTAACCCATGACAACATGTCTGTTTTTATATTATAGCTGAAAAGAAGTCAAATTTCTCACAGTGCTGTCACCAAAAATCTGTTAAGTAAAGAGAAATACAATATTCACATTTCGGGACATTTGGCTTATAGACATTTCAACATTGAACAAACATGTGAAATAACTTTATTTCCTCTCTGACAGGGAAGTGGAGGAGATCAAAGCTCGTGGTGTCGACATGCAGAGGGTGAGATGGACTCCAAAAACTGTGAACGTGTGAAAATAATCTCTGCCTGGTGTAGAAAGTGTGATAAATGGTGTTTCTTATTTCTGCTGCGGTTCAGCAACTCTCCACCAGAGGCCATCAGGGTTCACCTGGTTCCCTGATGTCTCCAGCTTTGGTTCATTCTTCATGTGCTGGTTTACGTTCTCATGTTTAAGGTGCTGGGATCCATTATTCCTGCTGTTCTCTCCACCCTCCCTGTGTTTTCCCTCCATTCACCCTCTACATTTTTTATTTCAGCTCTGGACAAGTCGGTCTCATCACAGATGAGGAAGAGTCAGAGTATTTGAGGAAGAGTCAGAGTCCAGACAGTGGAGCCAGAGCTTTGTAGGCTGGTGCTGAGAGAATCATCTCAGGTTAAATGGCAGGAAGATTATGATGTTGCTGAGCGTGCTCTTAAGATGCAAATCAGTGCTGCAAAAACTGTAACAGAACCTTGCACTAAGTTTTGTGGCCCCTTTCCTGATTTTAGTTGTGTATATATTCTGTTCCAGGCTGCGGTGATTGCTTCCCCTGCTTCTCTCTCTGCATGGCTTGCATGTTTTAGTGCCTTGAATGGTGAGTAGTGGCTGTTGCTGGTGCATGAACTTTTAAAATGTAATCCTAACTTTCCTCTACCATTTGTAACCTAGACACTGCCGTTTTGTCCTGTCTGGGTGCATAAGGGAGTACTTGCGTGCTGATAGCGCATACGCTAGTGCCGTTGCCGTGGTTACGCGTGGCGCTGGACAGTGCTCCTTGAACACTGTCGGTCGTTCTCTTTATACAAAGACTGTGCCCACATCGTGAAGCCAAAGACTACTCATGTGGATACAGCGAGCTCTGATCGGGCGAGCACTGTCTTTTCAGTGGACATTTGCAATGCGTAACCAGTGACGGGTTACTGGGGAGAAGTGCAATATATTTTATTTATTTTGTACTGTGCTATTGTAAGTCCATGTGTCCTGAGATTTATTCTTATCATTGTTTGTCTGGTTTCAGGGGCTGAGAACCCAACCTGGTGGCGGTGGTGGTCCCTCTGGTGGTGGTAGTTGTCTTTGCTGTGCACTGTAAGTGGTGGTGTTTATTTTGTTGTGTTTTGTGTAGCCCCTCCTTGGTTGTCCACGTCCCAGAACGGCCTCGGTCCCCGGTTTGTGTGTGTTTTAGCCAAGTGTTTTATATTGAGAGGCAATCATTTTATTAACAAACTGCTGAAATAAAAGATTAATTACTTTTATTATTGGATTGTAAGTTTCAATAAACAAGTGAACTGGATCAGTGTCTGTGGCCCTTCTTATGTATCTCGCACATGTGCGCCTTAGGTTCAGGGCTTCCCACTTTATATCCCCCAGGTGCAATTCATTGGTTGATCCCTGTATGGTGCTAGTGTTAGAGTACTAAGTGTACTGCTCCTGCCACACATGCATGATCAGATTTACTCCAGACTTCATATTGATGAATTCTGTCAACCCACAAACAGCTTCATTGGATCACATTAGAATTTGGATCAACAGCGCCCCCTAGAATACTTAAACAGTTATATCTCCCTGATACGTCATAAGATTCTCATCAAATCTGGTGTGCTTTATTGTGGATGACCACTCAACAGATTGGTGTGGTCAGGTGATGTCATCACCTTAGACCCGCCCACTGTGAATGAAATTTAAATGAAAACTTCAAGCTGGAAGACTCCCCTACACCTGCATCCACTGTGCACCAGTCAATCTGCATCAAGTCCTCATCCAACCATCCCACAAGACTTTGCTTAAAAGCCGCTCCACCCATGGATTCTGCTGCTCTTCAGATGAACTTCTACCCTCCTCCACTCCATCTTCTCCTTCATGTTCAAAAGCTTCAACTGTCCACTTCTCTCCTACGGCCTCCACCACCAGTGTCTGGATGTCAGGGGAAGATTTCACTAATCCTAATCCTAAAATGAACATCCAGGCTCATAGACATTCACAGCTTTCTCGACTTCTGCCGAGGTCTGAGCACTAAACTATTACAATTCATGTCAATAAATCTCACTAATTGCCTCTTTCTGTCCGGGTGAGTTTCTCCAGATTGAACTAAGTTTTTGGCTTCTTTGCAGACACCCTCATTTAGAGTGTTTATATGTTCCAAGCTAAGCAAAATATTAGATAATAATTTCTGATGACATTTGCAAAACACGACAGGAAGTTTTTGTCAATCCTTCACCACCAAACAGGAAGTGACCACAGCTTCAAAAAATAATGTGGGATTACTGGCAACACAATTTTCAACACTTTTTGTAGAACATCTAAGACACATTAAGGAGGGTAATGTTCGTGCTTGTTCATGGCACCCCCTAGTGGCAGCCTGCAGAAGGGTTTTATGGAGGCTCATAGGCGGTGATGCTGTGCTGTCGCAGTTACCGACACAGGTCAGAGCAGAGCTGAGCTGTGAGGGCCGCTCAGTGCTGCTTGCGGCTTTAATTACTGTTTAATTTAGTGTTTATTTAGTTGTTAGTCATTAATTAGTTTTTTAAATTAAGTCTGCTGCTGTAACAGTTTGTTCCACAATATTTTTCTTATCGGAAAGCATCAGTGCAGAAGTGAATATAGGACAGCACAGATGATGTATAATCCTCCAGATCAGCGCCCTCTTTAAAGACCCCGCAGTCTGTGCGTTCAAAGCAATCCTTGAAAGCTGAACAGGCCTGAACACGGGTCTGGTTCTGGTGATCAGGAGTTTGTAGGCAGGGATCAGGTCCACAGAGATGTGATCCGATGATCCAAAGTGAGAAGCTGCTGCAGCAGAATGGAATGTTACAGTTAACCTGGAAACATTATGGGCTAATCGTATGGGGAGCACAGCTCACAGACTCTTTCAAAGATGAAGAAATGGGGAGTGGTGGCCTAGTGGTTAGAGCACAGAGCTTCGGTCCTAGAGGTTGTGAGTTCAACTCCCACAAGGTGCCATTCTGGGTCCCTGAGCAAGACCCTTAACCCCAATTGCTCCCCAGGCGCCACACAGGGATGGGTTAAGATGCAGAAGTAAATTTCTCCATTGTGAGATCAATAAATATGGGGTAAGAGAGCTTTCTTAATAAACTTGTACATAAAAGGATAGTTGTGTCCATATTAGTCAGAAGTTGTGCATAACAAACATTTGTAAACTCATAATAATTTAAATTGTATTCAAAAGATATAACATACAGGTTAAATAGTTACAACTTCAATAACTAATAAATACAAATTTCAAGTTTAAATTTGTGCTTTACTCTTTATGAACACAAACAGCAGCGGCTGCTTGAGAATACGGATTTTTTCTTTGAGAATACGAATTCACCACAGTGGTCTGACGTCACGGTTTCCAAGGCTGGTTAATGGAGCACAGAGTGCGAAGATAGGAGCCGCGCATGCGCTCTTCAGACTGACCGTCTCAGAATGCACCGGGGCCGCAGCTTCATTCCAGACAGCGCAGAGTGTCTGATCCATGCTACATTCTGGAAGGTGGCGGTAATGCACCTATAAGTTGTTTTCCGACTGCCATTAAAAACAAGAGAAGAAGAAGAAGAACAAGAAGAAGAAGAAGAACAAGGAGAAGGCATCGCAGAGATCACAGTGGTGGAGACTCCCGGCAAGATGGCGATGTGGGCACACGTATTATTCTGAGCTCCATCTGTGCAGCCCTCAACCAGCTACTTGAACTGGCCCTTTGCACATAATTTCGTCCACAAGGTGAACCTGAACATCCACGCTCTAAAGTAAGAGGGAAAAATAAGAGTCTTATAAAAGATGTCGGCTGTTAATGAGAAAGATTTTCCTAGTCTGAAGAAGGCTAATGATGCTAAGCTAAACATGCATAACTATGCTGCTGCTGCTGCTGCTAGCGTTGAAACACCGATGGAGTTGTCAAGAAATGCCTCCGGTACAAGACGGCAACTGAATGCAACTCCAACCAAACTGCCACCTGCTAAAAAACAAGCCACTGAGACTGAGGTCTCCTTAGCTGCCGTCTTAGAAGCTATTAAAAGACTGGATAGCAAAGTTGATGACTTTGGAAAACAGCTAAAGGAAAATGCTGACATGTTTGGCCGCATTACCCTCCAAGTGGAGCAGAACACACTCTACGTTGCTGAATGTAAATCTACAGTAGAAAACCTTCAACAGAAGTTTGATGTAATGAATAAAGAAAACGCAAATCTGAAAGAAAAACTCCTGGAGGCTGAAAGAAACAAGCGTCAATGGAACCTGCGGTTGTCGGGGCTCAAAGAGCAAGAAGGAGAAAACCTCAGAGAAAAGGCTGAACAACTTCTCTCAAAAATCTTACCACAATGGGCGGAACAGGCAGGAGATATGATTGATACAATCCACCGGTTGGGAAGAAAAGAAGAGGGACGGAGCCGTCAGGTCATCCTGCAGTTCACTAGGAGGCGCCATCGAGACGCAGTCTGGAAAGTGACGAAGGATTCAGCGGTATGCAAAGAACAAGGTCTGCGTTTTGCTCAGGATTTCATTAAGGAAGACCGGCTGGCAAGAGAAGAACTTTGGCCTAAGATTAAAAAAGCCAGATCCCAGGGTAAGGTGGCCTTTTACAGAGGTCATATTGCAGTGATTGACGGCAAAGTGTTCAAAGCTTCATCTCCCTTCTGAGACCACAGATGTTTCTCTGTTTATAACATCCCCCTATTATAGGGCTAAAAAAAATCAACACTGTTTTTCCCCTTTAATATTGAGTTATATCTCTAAGATGCTTGCTACAGTTCTCTTATCTGCACTCCAGAGGTTATTCCTCTTGTTTAAATGAAAACTAAGTCGTTTTAAGTTAAGTTTAGTGAAAGTTGTGGATGCAAGGTACATGTTTTTTTTCCCATGTTATATTGTAAAGGGCACTCATATTTTTCAGGGGCTTGCCTTTAGTTCATTCTACCTTAACAAAAGTTCTTTATTAAGGTTTGTGTCTTTAAAACTTTTCTTTTCCTTTGTCTTTTTTATGTCTTTAAAATCTAATCTTAGGTTTTTGTCGTTAAATGTAAGGGGCTTGAGAGAAAATGTCAAAAGGAAGGCAATATTTATGTATTGTAGAAACAAGAATCCACATTGTATTCTTCTTCAAGAAACCCATTCAATGGTCTCTGATGAAAAATTTTGGTCAAATCAGTGGGGAGATCAGATTTCTTATTCCCACGGTACTTCTAAATCAGCAGGTGTGGCTACATTACTGAATAATTTTCCAGGCAAAATAATTCATACAAAACATGATAGTAATGGCCATTGGTCTCTTTCCGTATTACATACGGAGGACACATTAATACTCCTAGGTAATATTTATGGTCACTGTAACATTTCTAAAAATAAAGAGCTTCTTACGATTATTGAAGTAAATATCGAACAACTTAAACAAAGATTTCATACTAAATATGTTTTATTAGGCGGGGATTGGAACATGGTAAAGGACGAAAATCTTGATAGATACCCAAACAAATCCTCAAATATCCATCCAAACCGAATTCTGTCTGATTTCTGTGAGAGATTGGGATTAATTGATTTATGGAGAGATAAACATATTAACAAAAAACAGTTCTCTTGGTTTAAATCAGATGCTTCAAGCAGATCTAGAATAGATTTTTGGCTAGGAACAGATGATATTCTGAAGCTAACATCAGACTGTAATATGTCTCCAACTCCTCTTACTGATCACTGCAGTATCGATTTATTAATTACTCCTCTTCCTGAAAGTCTGAGACACAGAGGGTACTGGAAATTCAATGCAAATCTCTTAAAATATGAGTTGTACTGCAAGGAAATCAAAGAACTAATAAAAAAGATTCTGTTAGACGATTCAATAATAACCTACGCCAATAAATGGGAATTCTTAAAATATAAAATAAGGGCTCACTCAATTTCTTTTAGCAAAAATCTAAAAAGAAACAATGACATGGAAGAAGTAAGGTTAGTTAAAGAGTTAAACCTACTATTTGTTAAACAGACGTTGACTGATGATGATAAAAATAACCTCCTGATCTTACAAGCTAAATTAGACAGCATCTACGAAACAAAGGCCCGAGGAGCTTTTGTCAGATCCAGAGCTAAGTGGATCGAGGAAGGGGAAAAAAACAGTTCATACTTCTGCAGACTGGAAAAGAGAAGACAAGTTAAAAAATACATTCAGTCCCTAATTATTAACAACAATGAATGTACAGACCAAACTGTTATTGCAAAAGAAATTAGTAACTTTTATCAAAACCTTTACTGCTCTTTTTTTTCACCCCAAGAATGTGACCTTCTGCTAAACCAAGTCAAAGACTTTATCCCTCAAATCACTGAGGATTTTAAGGAAAATTGCGATAAAGATATTAATATTGAGGAACTAGATAACGCCATTTTATGCCTGAAACTTGATAAATCCCCCGGCCCAGATGGCCTTACCGCCAATTTTTATAGACATTTCTGGGATTATCTCAGAGAATTTTTATTCCAGGTTTTTAAAGAGATCCTATGTAACAATTCACTTCCACACAGCATGAAGCAAGGGGTTATCACCCTTATACCCAAACCAGGAAGAGACAACAAGATCCTAGACAACTACCGTCCTATCACCCTTCTAAACTGCGATTATAAACTGTTAACGTATATCTATACGAACAGATTAAAGACTGGTCTTAAGGATGTTATTTCTGAAACACAGACAGGTTTTATGTCCAAAAGATCTATACATGATAACATCAGACTGGTGCAGGATTTACTGGAATATAGTGAACTGATTGAGGATAAAGGATTCATCCTTTTCCTAGACTTTTATAAAGCCTTTGATATGTTGGAACATCAGTTTCTTTTCAAAGTTCTGCACTTGTTCGGATTCGGGCCAAACTTCTGTAGAATAATAAAAAGCTTTTACAATGACACCACAAGTTCAGTTGCACTGCCACACGGTACGTCTCCACGTTTCACCATAAATAGGGGAGTAAAACAGGGCTGTAATATTTCCCCTTTTCTCTTCATCTTGGCTGTTGAAGTGTTGAGTATTTTCATCAAAAACTCAAATATACCTAAATTGAGAGTTTTTGATGACCAAATTATAATCAGCCAACTAGCTGACGACACTACAATTTTTTTGAAGAATCTAGACCAAACCCCTAAAGTTCTTGAGTTAATTAATACTTTCTCCAAAGCATCTGGATTAACCTTAAACCTACAGAAGTGTGAACTGATGGCGATTCATGACTCTGATCTGACGGAAGCTTATAATATTCCTATTAAATCCTCAGACACCCTGTCTACTTTTAAGACTAGGCTTAAAACTTTTCTTTTTGACAAAAATTATAACTAGTGACTCATGTTACTCTCAGCCACCTTTATAGTTTTACTGCTATAGGCTTAGGTTACTGGAGTATATCAGGATCTAATTTTCTCACTATATTGAGTTCTACTGTTCTTCAATTATGCATTATGTGTTGTCATTTCTGCTTTAACTTTCTGTTCTCTCTCTTTTCTCTTCATAGTAGGTACACCTGGTCTGGCGTTCTGTTAACTGTGACATCATCCAGAGAAGACGGCTCACCCACTACTACCATCTAATGTAGAACAGATTACTAGATCAATGTGTGCTTCTGTGCTTTTTTGTCTCTCTTGTTGTGTCTCTGTTCTGTCTTCTGTAACCCCAGTCGGTCGAGGCAGATGACCGTTCATACTGAGCCCGGTTCTGCCGGAGGTTTTTTTTTCCCGCTAATGGGTGGTTTTTCTTCCCACTGTCGCTTCATGCTTGCTCAGTATGAGGGATTGCAGCAAAGCCATGTACAATGCAGATGACTCTCCCTGTGGCTCTACGGTTCTCCAGGAGTGAATGCTGCTTGTCGGGACTTTGATGCAATCAACTGGTTTCCTTATATAGGACATTTTTGACCAATCTGTATAATCTGACCCAATCTGTATAATATGATTGAACTTGACTTTGTAAAGTGCCTTGAGATGACATGTTTCATGATTTGGCGCTATATAAATAAAATTGAATTGAATTGAATTGAATTGAAAGTTAAATATCTTGGAATTTTAATTACTAAAGATGCTAAACTCAGTGAAACTGTTAACATAGATAATAAAATACAGAATTGCAAATCTCAGTTAAATAGATGGCTCCAAAGAGACCTGACCTTGTTTGGGAGAACCTATCTAACCAAAATGGAGTCACTGTCCCGGTGCATATACCCAGCTTACTCTATGGCCATACCCAACAAATACATTAAAGCTATAAATCAGTTGAACTTTAATTTCATCTGGAGAAATCGAATCCACTACTTAAAGAAAGCAAATATGGTTAAAGACTATAATGATGGTGGTTTACAAGCTATTGACTTTGATTGTTTAAATGCAGTCTTAAAAGTAAACTGGTTGAAATCCTTTTTAATAAATGTAAATAGTATCTGGTTCTGTCTCACCAAAGGTTTGTTTAAAAAAATTGGAGGCTTAGATTTTGTTCTCAGATGTGACTTTAATGTCCACAGACTTCCTGTTAAGTTATCTGCCTTTCATAAGCAGGTTTTGTTGTGTTGGAAACTTATGTACACACACAACTTTACTCCTCACCAAACGCCAATCTGGAACAACAGATATGTGTTACACAGAAACAAGTCTCTGTATTTAGATCACTGGATGGAAAAAGGTATTTGGTCCATAAAACATCTTCTTAATGACAATGGAGACTGGCTGTCTTATGACGAATTTTGCTTATTATATAATTTGGATTGCACACGCACTCAGTTTAACACAGTAATGAACTCTATCCCAACTGCAGTCAAAAATCTGGTTCAAAATATAATCACTCAGTCAGCTAACCTTCAGTTACCCACTCTTCAACTGTTTGGAGTTGACCTTTTGGACCAAAGTAATTCTAACAAACGGATGCGTCAACATCTAACTAATAGACCCCTTGCATCTGACGTCACAGTCACGTGATCGGGGGTGCGCGTCTCCATCTTGGTGGGCAGGCTAGCCTGACAGCCCGTCTACTACATGACAAAACGGGTGATTTAGAGCGTACTTTTAGTTAGTTTATTTTGGGAATCTAAACAATGCCTACGACTTGTTGTGCTCCCGGTTGCACAGAGAGGCATTCCAAATCGTTGGATGTACGTTTCTGTCGTTTACCGAAGGATGAGGAAAGAAGAAAGAATTGGATATTTTCAATGAAAAGAGTGGAGGCAGACCCTCCCAATGGACTGGGGGAGCCAACATACTACGAGAGAATTTGCAGTCTACACTTCATCTCCGGTAAATTACAACTTAATTCGGCTCTAGTCATTGTTCTACTTAAATAGCGGCGGAGGGGAGGTAGCTATCGCTACACGGGCCGGAGAAGCGCCCCGTGTAGCGATAGCTACCTCCCCTCCGCCGCTGTCTGAAGCAGCAACAGCGGCTTCTCCGGCCCGTGTAGCTGTTGCTGCTTCAGACAGCGGCGGCTCTCCGGCCAGTGTAACGATCGCTATACGGGCCGGAGAGCCGCCGCAGCCGCCGCGGCTGCTGCCTCCGCCGCCGCGGCTGCTGCCTCCGCCGCCGCGGCTGCTGCCTCCGCCGCCGCTCCGGCGGCTGTCTCCGCCGCCGGAGCGGCGGAGACAGCGGCGCCGCTGTCTGCTGCGGCGGCTCTCCGGCGGCGGCGGAGGCAGCAGCCGCGGCTCTCCGGCGGCGGCTCTCCGGCGGCGGCGGAGGCAGCAGCCGCGGCGGCTGCGGCGGCTCTCCGGCCCGTATAGCGATCGTTACACTGGCCGGAGAGCCGCCGCTGTCTGCTGTCTCCGCCGCCGTCTGGAGCAGCACCCGCTTCCTGTTGCTCCAGACGACGGCGGAGACAGCAGACAGCGGCGGCTCTCCGGCCAGTGTAACGATCACCACCTCCCCTCTGCCCGTTCACGGGAGCTAGTATGTCTGTGTTTACGCTGCAATGTCGCCGACACTCCCACCCATTTTAACAAGACAAAAACACCTAAATAATCCGTAGTGAGTGATGTTTTTTTAACCTACCGGGCGGGTCTTCCTCTCTGCTTTCTGCTGTTACACAAACATCTCTGAACGTCCATCCATCCATTTTCTGACCCGCTTAATCCCTCATGGCGTCGCGGGCGTTTGCTGGAGCCTTTTTCCTGATATAAAATAATTGCAGCCGTCCAGTGGTTTCAGGGGCTTTCGTGCTCTCTTGTCCGTACTGGCCTGCGTGTTTATAAAGCAGCTGTATATGTCGCGGTACGAAACCCTTGGCCAGCATTTCACAGACTCGCTCCGTCCCTTCAGGCTTTTGCTGTGTGGATCTGGCAATATGATACCATCAACCATCAACTTACTCTTAAAACGATCTTGTGATACGTTATCTAAAGAAGAAAAATACGTGGAGAACTAGTCATTTCGTCAAATGGCGTGCCAACCAATATGGCCGCCACGCAAGGGGTTCTGGGTAACGGAGTCACGTGGTTGCAAGGGGTCTATTCTATATTTCCTACCAAACCAAATAAAAACTCCATTTTAAATTTGTTTTCTGATTCAGAGGTTAAAAAGTGGAGAACCGCTTACCTTAAATACCCTCTATGTCCTAAAGCTAAAGAAGTTCATTTTAAAATCCTCAATAACATTTTTCCTTCCAGAGAACTATTAAGGCAAAGATTCAACTTTGATACCAACAGCTGTACCTTTTGTGATAACGACATTGAAACAACAGATCATCTCTTCTTCTATTGTGTGCATACTGATACATTTTGGAGAAACTTTCAGGACTGGATCTCAACAAAACTTTCCCTCCATCATCCCTTTAAAAGAGAAGATGTAATATTTGGAACCACCCATAGAGACAGAAGAACTGACCTCATTCTTAACAACCTGCTAATTTTAGCGAAATTCTTCATCCATTCCTGTAAATGGGGTAATAGGAAACCTGTGTTTTCAGCCTTTAAAAACCTTCTAATGGACAACCACTTAAGGACCTTAAAACGGATAAAAAACAAGCATGGACTACAACTCCTGAATGCCTATATTGATCTAAATTTTTTTGAGAACTAATGCCCCATTGTTGTTCTTTTTTTTTTTCTTGTTTTGTTTTGTCTTTTATTTATTTATAAATTTTTTATTTTTTTGTTTGTTTTGTCTTCTGTTTGCTTTTCCCGTTTTTTTTGATTTATCATTATCTTCTAATATGTGTGCCTTAACCTTGTACAACCTCATTTCTTTATATCTGTACATGCCACGTTATTTTGTACATTTGCTCAAATCTTTAATAAAAAAAAAAAAAAAAAAAAATAAAAAAAAAAAAAAAAAAAAAAAAAAAGAGATCACAGTGGTAAGTTAAACATTCCCAGCAGCATATTTAATAGGGCTGGACGATAATTTAATAACAATATATATCAGTCGAAAGACTTGTGGCACAATAAGGGAAAAAAGGGTCGATAAAAGTTGGTTATAGAGACAGTTTTCCTTCCTTCCTTTTAACCTATATTAGTTGATGCTACAGTCACTGCTTCCTCTCAACCAATCGTAATCGCGGACCCAGGCACGCCGTCACAAAGCCCCGCCCTCTCAAACCACAACACAGAGCACGGGAATATGTCGCAGCAAGGAGCGGCGGGGGAAACGGTCCCAAAACGGGGTTTTACTTGTTCGCCAGCCTGACAGAAATAAACCAGTGATTTGTAAAACTTGCAAGGAACCGGTAAAAACAAAGTCTGGTAACGCAACCAACTTGTTTCATCACGTAAGCCGCTCACTACCGCAGCAGCGCGAGCTGTTTTAGCCCCGCGCGGCTCCGCGTCTTAGGAATCTTCTGGAAGTTCTTCCAAAACAAAGCAGGTATAGCAGCTAACCTGGGCTCCCTTCTTTGTGATAAAATGACAAAGCGTCCTGGCGGCGTAAGGACATCACGCATGCAGTAACGTGCTTCATAGTGATGGATATGCTGCTGTTGTCTGCAGCTGAAAAACCTGGCTTCAAACAACTACTTGCCACTCACGATCCGTGATATAAAGTTCCGGGACGCAAGTTTTCCTCTAACAGCGCTCCCTAACAGCGCCGGTCACTTTAGTTTATTCTTTGTCAGTATTTAATAACATCACCCAGGTCTCTTAAGTTGAGTTATTTTTCTTTTAAAAAAAACAGTTATGGTTAAAAATGTTGGGTAAATAAGAATTTATTTGGGATTGAGTGTTTGTGTGTGATATATTAAAATCAAGTCATTTAGCAATATTATAAGAGCCAGGTTTTAAATCTTTTTGATAATTATCTATCCATCAATGTGCATTTTTTTAATCAATATGCTTTTTTTTCTATATTGTCCAGCCCTAATATAAAATCTATAAATAAATAAATTCTATAAATGTTTTTCCTAAGTGAGTTTCCTCTGAGTGAGGACACGAAGAATTGAGAAGAGGGAAAGAAAACAATAGTAACAATATATGAAAAAAAAAAACAGATATTTATTTTAAAATTTAAATAAATTTTAAAATTTAAATTTCCTGCATCTAAATTCTGACAAGACCGAAGTTGTAATCTTTGGGCCAGAGTCCTCAAAAAATAAACTTCTTAACCAATTACTTAATCTGGGTGGCATTAACTTGGCCTCTGGTAATAAAGTTAAAAATCTTGGTGTTATTTTTGACCAAGACATGTCATTTAAATCCCATATTAAACAGGTTTCCAGAGTTTCCTTTTTTCACCTCAGGAATATCGCCAAAATTAGAAACATTCTGTCCAGGAGTGATGCTGAAAAACTAGTCCATGCATTTGTTACTTCAAGGCTGGACTATTGTAATTCTTTACTATCAGGAAGTCCACAAAATGCAGTTCAAAGCCTTCAGCTGATTCAAAATGCTGCAGCAAGAGTTCTGATGAAAATCAACCAGAGGGATAATATTTCTCCAATTTTAGCTTCCCTTCATTGGCTTCCTGTTAAATCAAGAATATAATTTAAAATTCTTCTTCTAACGTATAAAGCCCTTAATAATCAAACTCCATCATATATCAGAGCTCTGATTACCCCGTATGTTCCTAACAGAGCACTTCGCTCTCAGACTGCAGGTCTGCTGGTGGTTCCTAGAGTCTCTAAAAGTAGAATGGGAGGCAGATCCTTTAGCTATCAGGCTCCTCTCCTGTGGAACCAACTCCCAGTTTTGGTCTGTGAGGCAGACACCCTGTCTACTTTTAAGACTAGGCTTAAAACTTTTCTTTTTGACAAAAATTATAACTAGTGACTCATGTTGCTCTCAGCTACCTTTATAGTTTTACTGCTATAGGCTTAGGCTACTGGAGTATATCAGGATCTAATTTTCTCACTCTATTGAGTTCTACTGTTCTTCAATTATGCATTATGTGTTGTCATTTCTGCTTTAACTTTCTGTTCTCTCTGTTTTCTCTTCATAGTAGGTACACCTGGTCTGGCGTTCTGTTAACTGTGACATCATCCAGAGAAGACGGCTCACCCGCTATTACCATCTAATGTAGAACAGATTACTAGATCAATGTGTGCTTCTGTGCTTTTTTGTTTCTCTTGTTGTGTCTCTGTTCTGTCTTCTGTAACCCCAGTCGGTCGAGGCAGATGACCGTTCATACTGAGCCCGGTTCTGCCGGAGGTTTTTCCTTCCCGTTAATGGGTGGTTTTTCTTCCCACTGTCGCTTCATGCTTGCTCAGTATGAGGGATTGCAGCAAAGCCATGTACAATGCAGATGACTCTTCCAGTGGCTCTACGGTTCCCCAGGAGTGAATGCTGCTTGTCCGGACTTTGATGCAATCAACTGGTTTCCTTATATAGGACATTTTTGACCAATCTGTATAATCTGACCCAATCTGTATAATATGATTGAACTTGACTTTGTAAAGTGCCTTGAGATGACATGTTTCATGATTTGGCGCTATATAAATAAAATTGAATTGAATTGAATATTTTAGACAAATGTTTTAACTTTGGAACAGAATGAAGGTCTAACATATTCAACAAATTAACAGTTACTAATGTGGTTTAAAACAAAGAAATAACTTATATTAACATATTTTACAAATAGACAACACCTACAAACATACAATTAAAAATAGTTGGAATGGAAATGAATTCACTGATTATTTTATGTATTTTTACAGGTGGTGAAAAAAATTAAATGAAGCAGCATGTGGACATGACTAGAACTGATCTACATTAGGTTAGATGTAGTCATGTTCACTTAAACATGCAGCCAGCTGGAGCCGCCGGATGGTCATCCTCCTCTGGGTCCACCTCCTCATCTAGCAGGTTACCTGCCTCTATACTAATATTGTGGAGGATGCAGCAGCCGGTGATAACTTTTGGGGCAAACGTCGGGCGGACCTCCAGCGCCCTTAAGAAGATGGAATGCCACCGTGTCTTCAGACCACCAAAGACACGCTCAATGATGTTTCTCGCCTTGGCGTGGTGCCTGTTGTAGCGTGCCTCCACCTGAACTGTACCAAATATAAAATTAACTTGTAATTTAGGTAATATGCTGATATGTCTTAATCTTCTATCCAATTAATATAATCTATGTATCAATTGTGTGTCATTGTTGGCTCTATTTAAGGACAAGAAGGTAAGAGATCTTACTGACAAGCTGTTCCCCTATAGGATGCTCCACAGGCCAGCCAGTAGAGGGTCAGCAGCACCTCTATCTCCTGTGGCCATCCATGGACCTTCTGATGGGCAGCAGCTGAAGGAGGAGGACGATGGTGGACCTGTTTAGCCTGAAGGCTGGTTTCAGGTCTCCTTCATTAAAAAATATTTGGAGGATTGGCACAGAAGTGTTTATCCTCACATATTTTGTTTCTGTTTCCTACTGTAAATAAAAAAAATGCCAAATGTTACCATAATTGTTTTTTTAATTCTCACCTTTTCACACCATAAAACTATATGTGGTTAACATGCAGATTATTATAGTTCTCAAGAAAGAAAGGGTCAAATGTAACAAATGGCTTCCCTTCTCTGGTATTTCTACCATTTCACTGAAAGAATTAACTGAACTAACCGTAATCACGGTAAAGGTGGGCAGACAGAAATAACTTTTCCTTAATGAACAATGCTGTGAAGGTTGGTAGGTGCAACAAAGTAGCTTAACTCTACTCCCTTTACTGTTACTAATATATACAAATTATGTTTTCATTTTAATTATTTACAGATAAATAGTCACAATTTCAACGTGATCACATGTTTAATACCATCCTCAATGTTGTTTTTTTAAAGATAAAAGTAGGAAATAGGCTGTCAATCTTAAAAAAACCTACAGTTGGCACAGACGCTCAACGTCGGACTTTTTATTAAAATTACGCACTAACTCTGTAAACAGACCACATAGGGAAGCTTAAAAGTATAATGTTCTCGCCTCAAACGATTTGAAAACGTACTTTTGAACAACAGCAGCAGAAAAGGGAGTGTTTAACTTACCACTGTGAGCTCTGCGCTGTCTGGAATGAAGCTGCAGCCGAGGTGCATTCAAAGACGGTCAGTCTGAAGAGCGCATGCGCGGCTCCTATCTTCGCACTCTGTGCTCCATTAATCAGCCTTGGAAACCGTGACGTCAGACCACTGTGGTGAATTCGTATTCTCAAAGAAAAAATCCGTATTCTCAAGCAGCCGCTGCTGTTTGTGTTCATAAAGAGTAAAGCACAAATTTAAACTTGAAATTTGTATTTATTAGTTATTGAAGTTGTAACTATTTAAACTGTATGTTATATCTTTTGAATACAATTTAAATTATTATGAGTTTACAAATGTTTGTTATGCACAACTTCTGACTAATATGGACACAACTATCCTTTTATGTTCAAGTTTATTAAGAAAGCTCTCTTACCCCATAAATAAAGTTCAATTATTATTATTATTTTATTATGAAATGCTACCAGAACCGGTGTGCCCTTGTCCATCTTCAGGAAACTCTAGACTAGGGGTGTCAAACATACGGCCCGCGGGCCGATTCTGGCCTGCTGAACATTTTAGCCCGGCTCGTGGCTAAATGCATTATAATTTTTTTTTCCAGTGTCCTGTCTGGCAACGTGGCAATAAGAATTGTTGTCTTAATGCCAAAAAGAGCTCATCAGATTTGACTTTCACAAGTGGAGCAGTACTTTGCCATAGTGCTCCGCTTGATTTCTGAATGTGAATAGTTTTATTATGATTCATGCGGGGAATATCTCAAATGATATGGACACTACAATGGGAAAGTAGGAGAGGAAAGGAAGAACAAGAAGAAAAAAGAAAAGGTGAAAGAAAGAGGAGACAAAAGGAAGAGAATGATAAAACAATTATTGTAAAAAAACATGTACTTCGTTTAATTGAAAATCAGCAGTTCATATATTGTCCACAAGGGGCGCTGTGTTATAATCAGCAGATGGTAGCACTGAGCTTCAGATGTGGAAAATTGATTTTAAATAATTTCTTAATTTTTATCTGTTTGATGTATTTTGTCATGCAGGACAGTGTTTTTAAGTTACAAAAAATGTGAATAAATGTTTTTCAACATTGTACAATCACTGTGATCAGTTCTTATGCATAATGCACAAGTAAATGTTTAACTGAGTAATAGTATTGTTGAAATTGCACATACTTTTCTTAAAAACGCCGAGGTAATTCATAATATATTGTTTAAAAGTGAAATTCATTTAATATAAAAATCAACAGCAACTCCATTTTTATTAGTTCTATTTAATCTTGCAATGAGTTTACTTGTGTGGCCCTCTTGAGATCAGATTAAGCTGAATGCGGCCCCTAAACCAAAATGAGTTTGACACCCCTGCTCTTGACGGTCCAGCTCTCTAGCGAGCATCTCCTACGCTGTACTTCTCTAACCATTCCACTTTATCTCTTTCTGAACTTCTCTCTATTCTTGCTCTATTTCTACATGGTCACCTCTGACAGAACCTGTTTACTGGTTCTCCTTCTGAGTAACTCATTCTTAGTTTGAATATTAATTGCATTGTTATATCCTCATTTGCAAAGTTGCTTTGGACAAAACTGTCTGCTAAATGAATTAACATTAACAAATATTGAAACACAAAAATAATTAATTTTTTCTGAGTAAGTTTTCAGTGTCTCACCTTTGGCGTATGATCAGTGTTTAATACATGTTCTAGAGAGTGTTGTATTTTCTATGGTGAAAGTAGGGTTAAGGTGAGCTGTATGCTGCAGAGCACGTGGCTGGAGGATGTGGTTGGCTTCTGATGAAACTAACCACAGCTGACGAAAATATAGCAGTTTGACGTCTGTATTCTGTGCTGGCAATGGTGCAATTCACACCTGGGTTAAGGTGGCATTAGTCAACTCGAGCACGCTTCAATTCTCACCATCTCTGCGTACCTTCAGAAGAAACAGGAAGAACTGTAGTTTTCCGATAAACAACTTTCTGATTTTCTGTTCTATGAAAATAAGTGAGGGGGTTGGTGCATGTAAAGCGATCTTGTCAGAGCGAGATGTGAACAGCGTTGGTGGGAGGTGTGAACGAGCGCTTCACAAACCTATAGTAGAAGCTGTCATGGTGATCCTCCATCAGGAAATCTACCCACACAGACCAATATCGTCTTTTTGATTCTCACCACCACTGGAACACAAACTTTCATCAGAACCTGCCAACATCAAGCTGAATATGTACCCACCAGGACAGAAGGGAAGAACAAGGAACAGAAACACGTCAAAGATGCTTTCCAAGCCTGCGGATACCCTAACTGAACCTTTGTCAAATCAGCAAGGAAATCCAAAAGATATGTCGCAGACCAGAACGTAGAGAACAACAAGAACAAAAACATTTTCATTCCATATGTTGCTGGAGTCCCTGAAAGACTCAGGAGGATTTTCTCTAAACACAAGATCCCAGTACATTTCACCACCTGCATCTCAGGGACAAGAATGGTCCTCAAAGAGGACAGGTGGTTTCAAAGCAGTGAAGGAAGCCATTTAGGTAAAGCGAGAAAAAATGACCTCAAACAGAGGAGGAGGACTCAGGTTTCAGAAGCTTACAACACATCTAACCATCTTCTAGGGTTGGCGTCACTTCCTGTTTGCGGTAAGGCGTATTGTGTCACTTCCTGTTGTCACGGTGTGAATTGCGGTCTGTTGCTCCAGACTCTTTTGCTTTTATCTTTAATTTCTTTGCTGTAACACCTGCTTCTAACAAAAAAGCACTTTTAAAACATTCTCTGTTGCTGCACATCAGGTTTAGGAACTCCTCGTGTTTCACACGGTTTGCTTTTCTCGGCATGGTAAGAGGGCGCTAGCCTAGCTTTAGCCTAGCCTAGCTTTAGCCCCACAATGGCTTTTTCCCCTACTTCCCCTAGTGTTTTTTTTAGCTTTGTAGGCGAGGGTGTCAGAATTGGAGACCTGGCTCCGTGCTGTTGAAAAACCAGCTGATAGCCGAGGCCCCTTTGCTAGCGCGGAGCCACATAGATTAACTTCACGTACCACCCGAGCAGCCGGGTAACCAGGCCGGCTGAGCGACGGTTTGTAGGAAGCATAGCTCTAGATTCCAGCCCCCAGGTCACCACCAACCCATCTGCGTTTCTAACAAGTTTTCCCCCACTCAGCAACACAACCGCTGAAGGGCCAGGACAGGCAACATCAAATCCTATCTGAAACTGCTGGATCTTTATCGGACAATGCTGCATCAAACTTTAAAGAGTCTGTCCCCCTCTTAATATCGTCAGTATTGCAGAAATGCCCTGTAGATGGCAGCAATGTTGTTTCTTCCCATTCACAGATGTCTTTGGTAACGGTATGACTTCGTCATTGCGTTCTGCATTAGACAATGTTGCTCCCTTGAAAAAGAAGGTGATTATTCACAGGAAGCTGGCTCCTTGGTTTAATTCAGAGCTGCGTTCCTTGAAGCACAATGTTAGGAAATTGGAGATAAAATGGCACTCTACACACCACGAGGAATCCTACCTAATCTGGAGGGACAGTCTATTGTTGTATAACAAGACCCTTCGCAGAGTTAGAGCAGCATATGTTTCATCATTAATTGAGGAGAATAAAAATAATCTGAGATTTCTCTTCAGTACAGTTGCCAAACTTACACAGAGTCACAGCTCTGTTGATCCATCCATTGCTGTTGATCCATCCTCCCAAACATGAATAACTCGTCCTCAGTAAATGAGGCAGCGTTGGAGGAATCTTTAGAACCTGCGCGGTGTCTGAACTGTTTAGAAGCAATAGAGCTTTCCGAGCTATCTAAAATTTTAGCTTAATCTAAACCTTCTACCTGTATGCAGGGTGTTGGGATTAATGTTTATACTTCATTAACCGATTTATCTTGTTATGATGTAGTAATGTAAGCTACTGATATAATCATATTGCTCACATGATAGCCTAATCATGTCTGTGCAAAGAAACAGAAGACACTCCGTTTCTTCCCTTCCTGAAACAAGAAGACTCAGCTACAAGATTATGTGCTGACTGGACGTGATGCTCAACTGTGTATCTTTGTCTTTTATCTTCATAGTAGGTACACCTGGTCTGGCGTTCTGTTAACTGTGACATCATCCAGAGAAGACAGATCACCCACTACTACCATCTAATATAGAACAGATTACTGGATCAATGTGTGCTTCTGTGCTTTTTTGTCTGTCTTGTTGTGTCTCAGCTCTGTCTTCTGTAACCCCCAGTGGGTCGAGGCAGATGACTGTTCACACTGTGCCTGGTTCTGGTTCTGTTTTTCTTTCCACTGTCGCTTCATGCTTGCTCAGTATGAGGGATTGCAGCAAAGCCATGGACAATGCAGACAACTCTCCCTGTGGCTCTACACTTCTCCAGGAGTGAATTCTGCTTGGAGAGACTTTGATGCAGTCAACCGATTCCCTTATATAGGAAATCTTTGACCAATCTGTATAATCTGACCCAATCTTTATAATATGATTGAATTTGACTTTGTAAAGTGCCTTGAGATGACATGTTTCATGAATTGCCGACATATAAATAAAATTGAATTGAATTGAATTTCAGATGCCATAGTTACAAAATAATTGAGGGGCAGAGAAATATGTTCCTTATTCATTTTGTCATGTGCAATCCCTGGTGGATAAACTCCCCAGCAGCTGGTGGTAGATTGTGGCTAGCTGAATTAGATAATTTGACCAAAGGCACAAAACTGGTCCTAGGTGATTTTAGAGCCATTTTAGGACGTTGTGTACCCGCTTCGACTGCAGATGACATTGAATATGAGGCTCGAACATCCCGCATCCGGGATGAAACTTTGTTGTCTTTAGTAATTACTCATTTGGGAAATGCAGTTAGAGAGCATTTTCCCCTATCCACTCCTTCGGCAGTTCCCAAGTTTGAGTGGGATCCACAACAGCATCCGAAAGAATACACAACTCAAGCCAAAGAAAATGGATCAAATGCACAGGAGTATTTCCTAAAGGAGATAGATCCAATCAGGGTGAATTATTTAGACAAGCAGTATTAAAAGGTGTACCCTTTTTTGTAGCACAGCTGATGAAACAAAATCCTGATATGCCTGGTTGTGTATATGCTCGCTGGGAAAAAAATTTGGTACATCATTTGCATGTTGCTTAGGATGAGGAGAGGAAGAGGAAACAAGAGAAAGAGGAATTACAGGACCAATTGCTAAAATTGCAGTTATTGGACACAAAACAGAAAATAAGTAAACAAAAAAAGGAAAAGGTTGAACATGTGACGGTATCGGCAGTTGCATTTCCTGGAGCTCCACCCCCGACGGCGACACCTCAGTCTAATCCACTCCAAGGAGGAGGCTTGACTCCTGCTCTCTATCCTCTGTATAATTACAGGTCTGCTGGTCCTGGACGTGGAATCGGGTGGCAGTTTGGTGGTCAGCGTGAGCGTAGAGGATGGAACAGAGTACAGAGAGGACGAGGCAGAGATGGTGGACCTGTGAGAGCACCCATTGACATCTGCTACAACTGTGGTTACCCCGGACATTTGGCACGGGACTGTGTAGCTCATTTTACCCCACCGGCAGGTGAGCCAGGCATGGCACCACCAAATCCTAACATGGCCCCACCCCCAGCAAGGGGAGAACCTTCCCTATGAACAATATTGACACACCCTTGAGAATGACTCAAGCAGCGTGAGCACCGCAGACCCCATGCTGCCAGCGAAAGTGGGAAATGACTACATGAACTTTTTAGTCGACACTGGAGCCACACATTCCACTATTATCAACCAACCATCTGCATCTGTGCTGTCAACTAAGACTGTGTCATTAATGGGTTTCTCAGGGAAGGAACAGCGTCTGCCGTTGACCACTTCCGGTAGAAGTGGGTAACCAGAAAATACATCATTCATTTGCATGGTCTCCTTCTACACCTGTCAATTTATTAAGACGAGACTTGTTGGTTAAACTGGGAGCCGCAGTGCTTTGTGGACCTCAAGGTTTGACTGTTATCTTTCCAGACGGTTCTTCACTAGCGTCTGGTCACATTTTCCAGGATGGACAATATCTGGTTCAACCCGTGGGGGAAGATTTGGTGACATTTATTGGGGACTGTTAACAGAGCCTGCTGTAACTGGTGTTCTCTCAGTGTTCCAGCTATGGAAGCCTTGGATACAAAGTCTGAGTTTTTATTTATCACCACCTGACTCGCCACACGTCACTCTGTTCTACGACAGGAACCACACAGACTGGTATCAAGAATCTTTTGCAGCAGAACTCGAAGGTAAAACATGGACAGTCACATCTAAGAACATATATGTGGCCCCTGAGGGCGTGGCAGCTGCATGCTAACTCCTGAACAACAGCAATGGTATATGATGTCAGATAAAGTGTTTCCTCATATCTCTCTTTCTCTCCATGCTGAGCATCAGGCAAAAGAGTTAGGACGTATGGTTAAACGTTCCCTCCAGGCCACTGATTGGGCGCCTACCAGCGTTGCAAGTTTGTTATTTTCAAACTCTACTAATACTTATCAAATTGTCTGTGATGTAACTGATAAGGTTCTTTTAAAACATGAGCTTTTAACTCGACACCATGGCAGGGAACGTACCGACCATCATAAAGCAGCGGAGATGTTGGATGATCTCCCATCACAACTCTGGGCAACCAGTCCCACGGATGTGGGATTAGATTCATGTGCTCCAGTTTCATTTCAGGTCACTACTGACTCTCTGGGTGAATCAGTATCCACATAAACCTCAGGCAGAGGAAGGCATTGTTGACACCATTTCAGGCCTTTTGGCAGCTGGAGTATTAGAACCCTCTGTCTCAGCCTGGAACACACCCATTCTTCAAGTGGAAAAGGAATTCCTAAGCATTGACAATGGAACCCACTTCAAGAATCAGGACCTGCTATGAGTGGAGACCAGTTTAGGACTCACACACAGGTTTGGTATGGTCTATCATCCCCAGTCACAGGGGAAGGTGGAAAGGACACAGAGTATATTTTTAAAAAGTTTATTGAGAAGATGAGTAGTGGCCAACAACCAACCCCAACTGGGTTTTTTTGCTTAAAACAAAGCTAACAGCTACATTTCTTCTTTTCCTGTGCCCTCTGCTGGATGAAATAATGTTGCTGTGACAACCAATCCAGTTCTCCCCCAAATACCAGGTGACAACTTTGCAATCACAGCTAAATCCAGCAACAAATGAACAGGACCTGCAGTTATCTGTTAGGTATGCTTAGCAGGCATTATTTAAAACATGAAACAATACTGCAATTAAATACCTTTATAATGAGGATTTCTTGGGCTCTATGGATCAGATTATTCTTTGCAATAATTTCTAGTTCTTAAAGTTGAATGTACATCGTCTAATTCCTGGTTTGATAAACTGGTCCTGAAAAGCCACGCCTACATTACCGTCTGCATTTTCTCGCTGCCACAGCTAGAGGTGGTCCTATACCAGGAATTTTTGGTATCGATACGATACCAAATACATACAGGATCAGCATTGCCAATATTGATACCAATAATTTTTTAAATATTCAAACACGCACATATCATGAAACTTGACCTTTTCACCTTTTTGTGATTTTTTTTAATCTATTGTATTTTTACATCCGTTATGTTAATAGCAGGGCAAAGCAAATTAATTTCCATCCATCCATTTTCTGTCACACTTGTCCCTTGTGGAGTCACGAGGGGTGCTGGTGCCTATCTCCAGCATTCACTGAGCGAGAGGCGGGATTCACCTGGACAGGTCACCAGTCTGTCGCAGGGTGCAAATTAATTTATAGAGCACAATTCATACACAGGGTAATTCAAAGTGCTACGCAATTCCATAAAATTACAAGAAATAGATAAAATCATAAATCAACATAACATAATCATTCACAAATCACATTAAAAGTTATATGTCTTTATAAATTTCATATTTGTATGGCTTTGTAAATATTCCTTGGAGTTAAAATTTTCAGTTCATTTTTTTTTCTAATCCTCCTCTTATGATATATCTTTCAATCGTTATGCAATTTTGTTTGTGTTGTTTGCACTTAGCTGTTGCTTTAATTCTTATAAATTTCCCCATCGTGGGATAAATAAAGAATTATCTAATGTTAGTTTATCTTTTTAATGGGATAAATGTACTGGGTTCTTTAATCACACTGTCTGAGTGGGCTATAGTGACATATGATATATAATATAAACTTTGAAATTTAGCATGAACTGCTGCTGAGGATGACCACTCTGATGTACTTGGATGTTCTCTGGAGGACTGAAACGCCTCTTACAGTGTTGTCAGTCTGAGGGTCTGTCAGGCAATGAGCGGAGTTTCGTCTCCTCTCTCCGTTTCTGCAGCTCAAGGGTTTTAATGTATTTGTGCTGCTCTAATGATTTTGAGAGGTATGTGGTAATGTTTTAGCTACGCAAATGGCGGAGATGAAGCCCACGTCTTCACCCCATTTCATTTTATTCAACACAACGCCAAACCCTTCTCTGCACATGTGCAAAACAGTTCTGACAGAAACAGTCCATCTGAGAGTCATCGAACTCTCAATGAACTGTAAATTGTGTACTCGGTGTTAACACTTCTTGTACCATATTAACAATGTTTTTAAATGGCAGAATAACAAAAATATTAACTGTGAAATATGAATAATTTCACCTCGTTCACTGTATTAATTATCAATACTTTTAAACCGTTTACTTTACCCTGCATTTGAAACACTTTTTAAATGTTAAATTATTTTGTAATTTTAACCTGTCTTCTTTTCCTCTCCTTCATGGTTCTCCTGGACCGGTCTGTCAGCAGCAGCAGCACTGTTGTGTTTGTCTATAGGGAGAGAGAGCTGAGCGGGCGGAGCCTCAACACAGTGCAGGGAGAAGCAGACAGGGTTGTGTCACAGACAGGGAGACTAGTCAATCTGCTGCAGTCAGTGCGTGCAGGAGAAAATAAAAAGTATTGATCTTTTACACCAGTGTTGTTCGATATCTAACATGTGTATACAACATGTTTCTGCTCTGTGATGGAGACCCTCTTCAGGATCTGTTTCTTTATGGGTGAGTGAAGAGCTGCTTCTGTGGAAAACTGCACATTAAGCAGGTTATAATTAGGCTGCCTTAGATGAAGAGCTTTAGAGCAACAGGCAGCTGCTGCAGTCCCAACATCGTTCATTTGAATTATGAACTTATGCAGATTGTAACAGACTGTGTTGTAAAACGTTGTATTTAATATTTTTGTCCAATCAAACTAAAAAATTAAAAGTCTTCATAAGTGGAATGAAGGGCTGGACAGATGCAGAAAAACAGCAAAGGTTCATGAACTAATCAACATGTTTATAGAATCAGAAAAATAATGAATGTGTTTTTAGGATCTGACCAGTTGGTTAAGAACGAAAATCAATTTTTTACCAGTTTCCTTGTTTGAAATGTAAGAAATTACAACCATATTGATCCTCGGGAGGGAAACACTGAAGAGAATAAAATTTCAGAAGATCATTTATGTTGATGAGAGAATTATCACATTTATTTGACCCTTAGTGAACAGTTCATCAGGTGGAATAAACAGAAATGAGGATCAAGTTTTTTTTGTTGGTAAAATTCATTATCTCCTTCAGCAAAATGCTCCTTTAATCAATCATAAACTATGTGTCTCTTCATCCTTCAACTATTAAAAAACCTCAAACAAAGTAAAATTATTGTGGTCCTCTTCTGTTTGATTAACAGTAATTTACATTTAATGAAAACCCAGCCAAGGAAGCAAACTGATGCGTATTCTTGGTCATTTTAATATTAAACTACTTATGAATGAGGAAACTGTCTGTATTTTGGGCCTGAGATGAAGTGATCAATGCTTAAAGACCCTGAAATGCCCCTGAATTACATTTATAGCTTTGATAAAAAATTATATAATAAAAATAATAATAAAAATAAATGATGAAAATTATATAATGTTTAAATAATAATAAAACAATGCTGGGGTTCATGATGAAACTCATCATAGTGCTGTGAGCTAAAGATGTTTGATTCATACAAAGCTAGCTGTGGGTTTTATGGCTCTTTTCTAATAAAGGACATTCTGTGTTCAGTCTCACATGATTAGCGGCTGACGTCTTGTTTTCTACAAAGACTTGAATTTATGTCTTTGAAGACCGCGTGCTGTGGGAAATCATGATAACTGAACCCTCACTCAGTTATTAAATAAAAATATTCAAAGATTCTTTATAGCCACCATGTGTTACCGTGGTGCAATTTACTTTGGGCCACTCCAATTAAGAGTATACATAAAAGACAAACAGGCAAACAGGCAATGAACAAAGGTTACAAAAGATTTACAAAATTAAAAAGATGAAGATTCAAAAGTTTGTATGAACTGGTTATCCTTCATGAGTCAAATCAATAATGAGGTAATAAGGTGCTTATTGTGCAAAGATGATTGAAAATTTGTTTACAGAAATGTGCATTTAGATACTCAGAGATGATAGTGTGCAATAGGCAGTAACATTAAGGTGATTGTAACGTGTGACGGGTTAGTAACAGTGGGGTTAATGTTAAAGTGTTGGACCACAGTCTCCCTTCAGGGGGCGATTGCCCTCACAGCTCTGGGGAAGAAGCGGTTTCTGGGTTTTATTAGTTCTGGCTCTGATCCTTCTGAAGTGCTTATCAGAATCAGAATCAGAAATACTTTAATAATACCAGAGGGAAATTATTTATAACCTGATGGGAGAGGGGCAAACAGGGCATTTCCTGGGTGGGCAATGCCCTGTTTGAGCTTCCTGAGGAAGAAGAGCCGTTGTTGGGCCTTCTTCACCAGGTGGGAGGTGTTTATGGTCCAGAAGGTCAGAGCAGATGTGGATGTCCAGGAACCTGATGGTGTCCACGTGCTCCTCCTCCTGAACCTCCTCTAGTCTATCATTACCTTATAGGTTTTATCGTCTGCAGGATCTTGTGACAGGTATGACTAAAATTATTTAGCTGTAGTTTCTTCTCCACTTTTCCACCTTTTTATCTTGTAAAACCTTTTAGGTTGCATTAAACAACAAATGGCAGCAAACATGGCACCAAGAGCCTAAATGCAGGACGCTTAAATAATTATCTAACACTTACTACACTCCAGGCGATTCTTTGCAATATGCACATAGAAATAACAATATTCTGCAGCCCTAATGCGTAGCTGCTGAAGTTTTTTCGCCATTGGCATTATCTTTGTTTGTTTCCTGTTTAACCTAAAAACATCTGCTCTGTGAGAAACCAGACTTTTATAATGTTTTCAGTAAATATAAAGTTGTTTATACAAAGCTGTCCAACTGCAGGTATTTTACAGATATTATGGTCAGGACACGTCCTCTGAACCAATGAAGGACAAAAATCTGAGGTTAAATTAAAACATACAGAAAGTTTCTTTCTTCCCAGAAACACTGAATAATAGAAGGAGAGGATCACTTACGAACTGGATGAATTATTTATGACGAGGCTATCACGTTTCAAGTTCCTGATATATTTAACTATCAGTTGCATCCGGAACATGTTTTTTATTCCTTTCATACAAATCAGGTCGAAGGTAGGTATACATATGTGGAGATATGCTGTATACGTTCACAGTCACTCTGACCCCATGTGGGATGAGAATTATTTATCCTCAATCCCTGGTGTTCCTGTCTTGTTTTAGCTGCAGTGTCTTAAGGCCCATTTCCACCGGCTCCTATTGGTCGTGTACCAGATCCCTCTGTTCAGTGATTGGCTGCGGGGTTAGGAGAAATGACGTTTTCCCTGAGGGTGTCCAGAAACAGAACAAAACAAAACAGCGAGGACCGCTATGAACAGAGTGGGTCAAACCAAAACATAATTTATATATTTAAAACCACCCCCCAAGGGGAAAAAAAGGAAAAGGTTCCCTTCAGCTTCCTGTACCCAGCTACACTGAATCAGAGCCCGTCATGGCTGAGGCAAAAGATCTAAAATAAAGCTTTACATTTACAGTCGGTGACTGAAAACAGCCAGACGAAGGAGCGCTCTGCATGAAGTTTGGTAAAGGTCAGAGGAGCTTCGCCTTATTTTATTTTTACATGTGTGATCCAGATATTTATCAGAGCGAAATTCTCCTTAAATACATCAAAGACAATTTTGCATATCCAGTTATAGAAACATTATTTGTATTTTTTTGTTTTACTTATTGTTGTTTGAAACATTGATAACAGATCTCTGGGTCACTTATTAAATGAAGGAAGCGGTAAATAGTTCAAGTTTCCAGCACTTTATTGAGAAACAGAGCAGAGATAAAAGTAATTGCACCCCTGGCCCAGCTGCAGCCTGAGCCCTTCTTCTCCAGCGCTGATCTGATGGCCGCTGCCCTTACACCATGTTATACCGTTCACCCAGAGACGAAAACAACTCAGTCTAAACATTTTAAGGAGAGGTGACCTTAGGAGCCAAGCCGTAATTTTTCAATTCATATTTCCACTCACATTTCATTGATAATGTATTTTTTTATTATTTACCATTTCTTGCAGAACTCTAAAACTTTTACATTTTATATTTATGTTCCGCATATTGTCGTTTCTTAACGTGACACAGAAATCTTAATAGAAATGATTAAATTATTAAAACAAGCAGCATTATTACCCTGAGAGGAACAAGCCGCGTGGAAACCCTAACCCTAACAAGATAGTAATGCTAAACACTCAATGTTTGCAGATGAAATTACAGGTTCATTCTGAATGTTTTCCCAGGCCTGTTAAATCCTACATCACGTGTTGTGTGTGGGGTCAAATGTCCTACTTCATTGTGGGATGTTTTAATGTTTATTTGGCAGCTAATCTAAACCTTTTTTGTCAAATACCTTGTAAAGAGTTTCTATATTCAGCGGTTGTTCTGCATTACAGTTAAAGTATCATGAATGGCATCAACATTAGCTGCTTACAGACATCATTGTTCTTGTAACTGCATTTCTTTGCCAGTCAAATTTCCGGCTATTGATGGGGAATCTGATTAGCGCTCAAAAATTTTAATGTTGGCTTCAAAGTGTGAAGCTATGGCTTCACACTTTGAAGCCATAGCTGGAAAACAGGGGACACTTGTCTTAATAGAATAACCATTTACTTTGGTGAGAAAAAGCAATTATCTGGCTACCCACTGGCAACACCAGAATCATTTTATGGGAGCACTGAACCTTTAATTTCTGAGGTTTCCCACTTCAGGAAACCACAGGTGGAGGTGGATGCTTTTCTTTTCTCTCCTCTCCTCCCTCCCCTTTCCCTGCTTACGCCTATCAAACTTTTTTTGGAGCCTTTTTTACATAAGGCCTGATAAGGTTCCATCAGGTATCATATGTCACCAACACTTAACACCTGGAGGTGAAAGGTGATCTCTACAGAGGCCTAAAGGGATAATCCAGTAACCATCAGACTGGCAAATGCACAGAAACACAGGAAGCGTCAGATGGAGTCAACAGCACTGTCCTGACAAGAGTCACGCTAACTTAAAGATGGCAGAACCTGCAGAACCACCCCAGGGTGGTTAACCAAGTGAAAATGTCTCTGGCTCCAAGAAGGACTCAGATGGGACATTGTAGGGTTTAAAAATGAGAGAAGCCGCCCTGACTCGTTGCACCCTCCACATTTCCAAAACCATTTTTTCCAAAATATCAATGGAGACGTTAATGCATTTAAAAAACTTTTTAAGGAGTAGATAGAAAAACCTACCAAATATACATACAGAATTTATGTAGACGTTTATACTTCAGCTAATCACACTCAGACTCTAACCGATAGAAAACTATGGGCCTGGTGCCTTGCACAGGGGCACGTGTACATGGGGCAGAAGAAAGCTAGAATCCAACCCACAACTTTCTGATTGCAAGACAACTACTCCCTCAACTGAGCCACTGTTACACCTTTAAACGCACAGTGTGTAACCAATTTGGCTTTTAAAGGTATACTATGAAACCGGGGTTGATTTTCCAGCGAGGCTCCCCCCAGAGGGCGAAAGTAAAAGTGCACTGTCATAAAGATGCTCAGCTGTTCTCCTGGTTTCTCCATCAAGCCAGGCGAGGTTGTTTTGAGCTTAGCAGACAGGCGAACGCAACGAAAAGTGGAAAAAACGGCAGTACAAACAATGACTAACACAGTGAAGGTATGAACATCAAGCTTCCCGCAGAGCTATCTTGGTGAGGCCGCGGCCGCCGCCTCGCCAAGCCGCGCTCGCCGCCGCCTCGCCAGTTTTATTATTATTATTATTTTTTATTTTTATTATGTTGGCGAGACGCTACCGCCACCGCCTCGCCAAGCTGCAGCCGCCGCCTCGCCGCGGCCGTCGCGGTAGCGTCTCGCCAACATAAAAAAATAAAATAAATAAATAAATATAATAATAATAATAATAATAATAATAATAATAAAACTCAATATGCTTGCATGTTTATTTGACGTTAACACGCGGTTCTTTGTTGTTGCTTTCGCGCGTGCATATAGTGAATGGCAGGGCAAAAACATGGAGTTCTCGCCGTAAAGCGAGACTTCTGTGGGTGCAGGCCGTGAGCTCTTGCAATTGCAAGTGCGGTATTTCCCCCACAGACCACCAGGGCGGCCGAGAAAACCTTTGTTCGACCTGAAATGACTCATTTAATCATCCAAAATGGTATGGAACACATTAATTAACTGAAAAATGTTGCATAGTATGCCTTTAATAAGCAAAAATCAAGTATTGATTTTATAAATACATATTCTGGCTAATCAGACTGGCGACCTGTCCAGGTGTACCCGCCTCTCGCCCACTGAATACTGGAGATAGGCACCAGCAACCCTCGCGACTCCAACAGGGATAAATGTGATGGAAACTGGATGGATGGATGGATATTCTGGCAAAGTCTAATAAACTCCCATCAATAAAGAAAGCGTTCTTATAATTTAGAGTTATAGTTTATAATTACATAGGTGTTGGTGTACCCACTGGGAGGACGCCATGTTGCATCGCTGTTTCTGATTTCAGCAGCTGAAGGGGGACAAACTGTCAACCAGACATGTTTTCTCTATCTGTCTGAAGGGAGCGGTTATTTAAGGAGGAGACAGCAGGATTAACCATTTATGGGCAACGTTTCTCTGAATGTGGTTAACACTGTTTTTGTGAACAGTTAACCCAGGGCATCCAGCTGATCCTGAATAAACCAGCAGTCTGACATTAGACCTTTGAATCTTCATGCTGTTGTCCATATTTCCTTCCCTCCTGGTGTTACTGTGTGCTTTTTATGGCTCTTTATTGAACAGCTAACTGTTAGCAGCAAGAGGTTAAAGGTCACGCCTGTGTCGCTAATATCATAGCCTGACTTTCCCTCATGCTGGCAGACGACTGCTGCCCCAACATTGAACATATACTGTACATTCTTTATCCCGTAAAAGTTCCATTCCTGCTTGCACGGTTCAATTTGATCCAAAACTTTATTTTACATAAACTGCTGGTTCTGACTGATGGTTATTCCTGATAATCACTGTTGTTATTCAAATACCTCTGAGCAGTTTCCAACGCTTGAATCGAATTGAAGCATCGATTATGTGTCTAACTAACTATATAGTGCTGGTTCAAATTTATATTTTTTAAGTTACTCAGTGGCTCTCAAATGATCGTTTTGCATTTACCTTTGATTATTAGTTAGTAAATGTGTGTTTCTAATTAGTAAAAGAGTCTGTGGCTTAAATAATGTGATTGTTTTGGGGGAGGTTTGGTTTAATGAACTTATATAGTTGAAGAGAGACATGTCTGTAATTTCCCTCTGGGAATAATTTAAATATTTCTGATTCTGATTGGTTTGTGCTCATTTTCATATAAAAGAGATTTGTCGTCTAAAGGTTAGTGCTATTTATTTATGTAACAAAGTAATTTCCCCCTGGGATCATTAAAGTGTGTCTGAGTCTGATTTCTTAAGAGGTTAACTGTTGATAAATTGCATTGTGTGGTAATTTGGTTAATAGTTATAAATTACCAATCATAATTATTGACATTCACAAATCTGAAATTCCACAACAAGTTTTGAAATCAGAATGCTTCTGGTAATTTTGGTTAATGATAAATAATTATTAATTCCAAATATTAATTAATTATTAAATGTTAGTTGGTCCAATAATCACTAACCCCTTAGTGTACTTTAGATATACAAATGTTGTGGATTATTTTAGTTGGTAATGTAAAATTATGCATTATGATTTTAATTATAACCTCCAATAGTCATCATTAAAAACTATAATTGCTCGACAACAAAATCGACGGGAAGACAAAGCAAAGTAACTTTATTTATATACGTTTCATAGAAAGGAAGCTCAAAGTGCTCGTACATAAAATTTTATAAAAATAAACTTAGCACTACGCTCAGAGCCCCGAGGTTCAGCTTCTTCTGCATGAACCAGTTTTCTAAAACCTGCATTAATTAGGTGAGTCAGTGTTCAATGATGGAGTCTTATGATGGTATTTATCACAGTTAGTATCTGAGGTTTGGTTTATTCTGACTGCATCTGTTGGTGTTTTACAGCCATGATGAGATTCTCAGCTGCTGAGGAACTGAAGAGGAACCTGAATGGAGTTGTTGGAGGAAACGTCACTTTCCCAGATCCTGTGCTGGAGTTGGGATTTCTCTTAGGGGGAAGAGGGACCATTGCTTTAGTGAATGACAGAAAACTTCAGATTGTAGAGGAGATTTACACAAACAAACTTAACTGGAACAGAAACTCTGGACTCTTTACCATCACAGACCTGCAGAAGAACGACTCTGGAGTTTATAAAGTTGACTCTAAAAAAGCACGAGTTTTTTATATATCCTATAATCTCACAGTTTATGGTGAGTCATAATTTCTCAGTAATATCAGGGCAGATTGTAGATTTTATCTTTATTTTTAACCATTAATTGACAATTACTGATTTGTTATGCATCTCCAGGATCAGACAATATTTCCAAGGATGAATGTTGTTGCTCAGCAGCTTCTGTTGTAGTGTTAAATAATTACTGAGGATAAATTTTAGGTCTCTAACATTTGATAATAGAAAACAGTTAAGACCTCGTTCATTTCTTCTGCTCTTTGTCTCTCATTTTTCTTATTGATCAACTCTTTAAAGTCCTCCTTCCATCTTCCTCTCACATGTGTTGCACCTTTCAGTACATTTGCATCTCAATCCTTAATCATCCTAACCTGCTGAACATTATTTTCCATATAACCTGTATAAATCCTTCTCTCCCTCCTTACTGTCCAACCTTTCTTTGGCCTTAGCTCTCTTCAACTATATAAGTTCATTAAACCAAACCTCCCCCAAAACAGGCTGGATCTAGGCTTCCCTGAAAGCCACACAACTTTCCTCCTTTTTCAATTTTCACCACTTTGTCATCTTCATCTTCCTCACAATCATACTCATTCTAAACACCATCATCCTGTGCGGTTTGGATATATTATCTCACCATCAACCACCTTGAAGTCACTGAGTTTCTTCAGGTACATCATCTAGGTGTAATCCACCTGTGTGCTTCTCCACTCTCGTAGCAGCATAACTATAGAGATAGCTCAGGGTAACATGAGCCACTCTGACTAGAAGCTTTGTCAAAAAGGAAAGTTTTAAGATTAGTCTTAAAAGTAGACGGGGTGTCTGCCTACTGATGGTGGGAAGAGGAACCAACAGGAGCTGGTTAGGAGCTAAAGAACAGTAGGTGGATGAGGAGCAACAGGGGATGAAGGTGAAGAGATTTCTGAAAAAACTGCAAAACAACAGCTGGTGGAGCTTTACACAAACAATAAATATATATCTGTTAAGCTCTTTTAAAGGTTTGTGGATAAAAACTCTTTATTCTCATGTTTATACTCCTGATCTCCAACATTTTCTCTGCAGATGGTGCTCCGACTCCTGCAGTAGAAACCCTGACTGTGAGCTCTGACAGCTGCTGGTTGCTCTGTTCTGTGGACAAAGCCACGTCTCTGCTGTGGTACAAAGACCAGGAAGTACAGAACCAGAACAGTTCTGCTTCCTCTTTACCCATCACTGTCCACAAAGAGGACAGAGACTCATCCTACAGATGTGTAGCAGCCAACCCTGCAGAAAACAAGACTCTCCATGTTAACGTGAGGACAGCATGTGGGTTCAATGAGACAGAAAGTGGTGATAACCCTAAGCAAAGAGCATGTAAGCTTTATTATAACTATTAAAATAGGGCTGCACAATTTCAGGAAAGCATTTATTGGTAATCATAGTATTGACTTTGATCAAGTTACAATTTCCTCCTTTTTCTTATTTTCTATCATCACAATGTCCACAACACTCACCCTTAGCTTTAGCTACACATCAGGTCTGGGTATCAAGAACAGCTCCAGTCCTATAGTGACAATATTTATCCCTGGAATGAATTATAATATTTATATAAAAGTTGCATCCCAGTATTCCTTTGTTGTTGAAATCTTGCATGCATCGCAATGATGATTGTGCAGGTCTAATTACAAAAATGATTAACATGTTTAAAAACTGGATGGATGGATCACTGTGTTTTATTTGGTTCTGATAGACTGGTCTGTAATACCAGCTGCGATCGCCCTGATCATTGGAGCTCTGGTCGTTTGGAGGGTCAAAAGGAGGCTTTCAGAGAAAAGACAAACAGAAGGCAAGTATTTGATACATTTCTTTCTTTCTGCACAACTGTACCTTTATAGAAAAGTTTATACTTACACTTATAGCTCCTGCAGAGTCCCAATAGCAGCAGAAGCAACATTTTGTGTGGTCCAACACTAACACAGCTCTGCCCAGAGCATTAATCTGACTAATTCATGCAGCAACTATGAGCGAACGTTCCCAGGATTCTCCACTGTGACTAAACGGCCCTTATGCAGCGCAAATTGCTCCAAACCACGTGTCCCGATTTAGACACCATCAAGTCATTTATGATAAAACTGCTCACATAATCCGCTTTAGACTAGCAGACTTTATCAGAACTAATTTCTCAAGTGACTGGACTGTTCGGGCTCATGTTAAATGAAGAGTTGAACAACCAGAACCAAACAACGGGCCGACATGGAGGTGGGCAGATACAGTCCAGGTACCAGGAGTTCAGCTCATTGGGCGTGCTGCAGCCAATTACTTAATAAAGCTGGTTAAAGTAAGTAAATGCTGTAGGAACAGTAGGAACTGTTTCACAATAACGTCTCATTATTTTAAAATGAGATAACCCGATAGGCAAATTTATAAGGTTATGTGAAGGTTATAAAAAAAAGGTAATGCAGAAGACTCTTTTTTTCTACATAAAACGTATGAAACCCATACCTACAGTAGATCATTTATATTTGTGAGAATATGCTGGTGAAGATTCTCAGTCATCAGGTCGTGGTCATTCCAAAAAAAGTAAAAAACAAAACAACTGGACTTGTTTTCTGTAGTTGAAGACGTTTCGCTTCCTCTCCAGGAAGCATTCTCAATTTAAAAGGTCTGGAGTAATGTGGAGTACCAAGCTTAAGCTTGTTTTTTACTGTTTGTGAGAACAGTGTTTCCATTAATAATATCAGCTGTTTACATCTATAGTATGCAGTATATATATATAGGTCAGTACATCTCTGCAGTTCATGTGCAATAATCCAAGTGCTCTTTACTGTGCAGATATTTTATATCTAAAGGAAACATATTCCAGGACTATCACCGTACAGTTTTTGGCCTACCTGTCTCCCCATAAACATTTCAGTACTTTCCACCTCTCCTGCAGCCCAGCTCTCACTCCACCTCCTCATTAGTTCCACCTGCCATTCCTAATTAAGCCTGGATCCAACACCTCTACTTATACCTCCCTCAGTTTGCTGCTCCAATCTACATCCTCCTGCTCCAGTATGGTACAGCCTCTCTGGTCTCCTTCTTCCACAACTCATCGTCATTCAATAAAACTCACTAAATGAAACTCAGTGTGTGGCTGTGTCCGGGTTCAACAAATCTGACACGGACATTACAACTTTTCTTATGCTGTTTTGTATTACACTCTTTTTATATTTCATTGTCTGTTGTATTTTATCTTTAATGACATCTTGCTTTATCTCTGCCCTTTGTACTCTATGTAAGGTACTGGAACCAGAATTTCTCTAAAGGATTAATCCCAAGGGATAAATAAAGTTGAGTCTCAGTCTATATTAATTTGAGACCTGGACCAAATGGCACAGCAGGCCCAATAAATGAGGAAGTCTCACTTTAACAAAACTGTGGGTCTCTGGTTACTTTCTGGTTAAAACAAGGGGATTTTTTAATTCAGTGATGTTTCGGTGAGTAGAATTGCCATATATTTTACTCAGAGATCAGTGAGGAGGCGGGGGTTTCCACATTGGTGGAAACCCCCGCCTCCTGGCTGTGAGATAGTGACGCATGAACAAAAATATGCTGTCTGTCTGGACTTTAGTTTCCACAGAATCTCACCAAATCTCATCTGTGCCTAGATTCTTTAATTTGTTAAACTCAATATCATGAAGAATAAAGGTATTATTCTAATGTAACACGAGGCGATAGCAGCCCAGGGCAATGATGCATTCATGGCACAACAGAGATGAAGGAGAAAGATAATTTCAAAGCCACACCACAGCTCATCATCAGCGCCTGGATTCAGGGTCTGGTTCTAGCGGTCATGATCCGTGTCTCAGGATCTTAGGTGAGGGTCAGGCCAGGAATTTTAAAGCTCTGCAGTCTACCAATCCAGGCATCACTTTCTACCAGTGATGCCTGGATTACTGCTAACAAGCCCCCAGTCTGTTTATCCATCTCAGATCCTCCAGGTTGGTGAGAAAGTTTCCTCTCTAAGGAAACCCAGCAGGTTGCATCAAGTCTCTCCAAGCAGCATTCACTCCTCCTGAAAGAGCGTAGAGCCACAGTGGACAGTCGTCTGCATTGTTGATGGCTTTGCAGCAATCCCTCATACTGAGCATGCATGTAAAACCCTGAGGTTACATAAAACGTTCTGTTTGTTGATTCACACAGTGCTCATTTTATCTCAGGTGTATTAATTAAAGAGTCTCTACAGATTGATTTCACCTGCATTAAAAGCTCAGGAAACACGTCTGGCTCTCCATGTAAACCTTCAGGGACTAATTATGCCGAGACTTGCAGATCCCAGCGTGTTTGGTTAGTGGCTCTGTTACCACCCACAGACATCCACTAACACACACACATCCGTGTGCCTTGACTTCCACGGATTTCATTTTCCATCGGCTTCATTTTCAAGCCTTTCTATGACCTTAGAACTAACCCTGACCCTAATTTAAACCCAACAGAGTGAATAGATGATGGGTGGAAGAGCACATTGATGGATGGCTGAACCTGAACTTACCCGATTTTAAATTGTAAATTATTTAATTTACAATGTTTCACGTGTTTATCATGGTCAGTGCAAATTATAAACAGTATACAAAAATAAAGTATAAATAAAATGATTTAAACCCAGAATGAAGTTTGTAACCTGGCTAATTAAAACCTTGTATTTGGCTCATTTCCAATCACAGAACCTTCCTTCCCCCCAAACAACATTGTTTCAACTATAAAGCCATGAAATGCTCCTGAAAGCTTGCTTGTGATTTTCTTATCCCAATAACATGTTTTTTTTTTTTTTTTGCAGATTATGCGGAGGTTCAGATAAATAATGAAAACCCTCAGGTATGTAGACCTGGTGACACAGCCAATGAAATCAGTGTTTAATTATCTATCCTCTAATTATGTCATCATGGTTTGCTCTCTCACCATCTGAATGTGAAAACCTTGTTTCGTGTCAACAGCACATTAAGGCGGTGATGCAGCTTAAGCCTTAAGCCAGTTAAAGATCAGCTGGAACCATAATTATCATCCTTCTGAGACATAAATCTGACAGCTCAGCACTGAGACAAACAAAAGGTTCTGGTTAGAAACAGATTCTAGGAGTAAACACGAAGCATTACACCCAAATGAGAGACATGTCCGGCAGTAATGCTGCCATATTTTTTATATATATATATATATATATATGTATGTATATATATATATATATATATATATATATATATATATATATATATATATATATATTCTAAAGATTCCTCCAATGCTGCTTCACTTACTGAGGATGAGGTAATCATGTTTGGGAGGATGCCAATTATTTTATTTTTAAAGGAATCAATTTTATTTATGAAGAATCCCATAAAATCATTACTGCTAAGAGCTAAGGGAATGGATGGATCAACAGAGCTGTGGCTCTGGGTAAGTTTGGCAACTGTACTAAAGAGAAATCTAGGATTATTTTTGTTCTCCTCAATTAATGATGAAAAATATGCCGCTCTAACTCTGTGAAGGGTCTTGTTATACAACAATAGACTGTCCCTCCAGATTAAGTAGGATTCCTCTTGGTGTGTAGAGCGCCATTTTATAATTGCTGGGTTGTAATTTCACAATCCGATCTCAATGTTTGTTTTTATTTGTCAGGATGGGACTTTTGCTACATCGGCAGAAAGTTCTGACCACTTTGATTCAACAGTTTATTCAAAACTGAAGCTTCCTGAAGTGACGTCAGCAGAACCAGTAGGTCCTCCTTAACAGGAAACAGAGAATATCTGCATTTAGAAGCAGATAGTGAAAAGAAAATTGCAGACTGTGTTTTTGTGAAATCAACAAGGCCCAGATCCGCCCTGACCTTTGACACTTCTTTTTTCTCTCCACCTTTCAGGACCTACAAGCTACACCAACGTAGCATCTCCAGACCTTCTGCATTACATTATCCCACAGTCTACAGTGTACATAGCTTTCTGTATATTTATCTATTTTGTTTTGTCTGCACCATCAACACCAAGTCAAATTCCTTGGAAGTGCAAACCTACTTGGCGAATAAACTTGATTCTGATTCTGAAAAGGACGAATCCCGGACTGTTTTAAAAGAAATATCTGCAAACTGTTATATTTATCTATTATGCATAATTTCTGGTTTGGACCCTTATCAGGCAAACATATTACAGTGACTAAAATCTGACTTAACCCTCAGGTGTCCCTTCATTTCCTGCTGCCTCTCAGTCAGTTAGCTGTTAAAAATTCCTCAGATTAACATGACCTCAGAAATATCAGCGTATTATTACATTTAGTCCTTTCCATACATAACAAATATTAATTAAATCTATGTTTGTTTCATATTAGTTTTCCAGGTTCATAAACAGGAAAGTCTTGGTGGATTTTATCAGCTTTTCAAAAATGGCCTCAAGTTTGATTCTGTTCAGGTTTAATTTTTGTCCGAAGTTGTTAAAAAATTGTTCAAATATCATAAAAATGTAAATTTTATGCTGTAATCTTTTTTGGAAAGAATAGATAAAAGTTAGATTTTCAGTAACGTAAAGCAGTAAAATATGTAACATGGAGCGGATTTCAACACAATGGACTAGCAAACAGTAAAAAGCCAAACTATTTTCATGCCTCATTCCGAGATGGAGGAATAACCGACAGTACGCTACCAGAACCGGAGCATCCCTGTCCATCTTCAATACAATAATCACATTTATTTTTTATTGCAACAAAATTCATCCTCTGCATTTAACCCATTGTTTAGGGAGCAATGAGCAGCGCCAGTGGCCCCTGTGGGGTTGAGAGTTTTATTCAGGGACCCAGAGTAACAGTCTGAGGTTTAAACCGGCAAACCGAGCATCCTACTTCTAAGCCTGGACTTTACATCGTCTCCTCTAATGCAATAGAGGTCTTCCCTCTAGCTATTATACAGCATTGTTATTTTTTCGTGAGTTGCTTTGGATAAAAGTGTCAGACAGAAACAGAAACATGTTACAAAGTTCAACGGGAAGTAGCTCAGAATATCAGAGCAACTCTTCTCAGGTATCAGATGTTAAAGAGTAACGGTTCCTCTTTCAGTTTGTTCCTGATGATCTCAATGTAAACGGAGCACTTCTCTCTTGATGCACATAGGACTCCAGAATCGTCCACGTTTAGCTGATTTTTAGTGCTGGATTGCAGCATTGATCTGGTGGCAAAGCGGCCTGAAGGTGTACAGATTAGAAGATGCTTTGGTGGTAGATTATAGCCTGCAGCGTTGCTGTCTGTGGTTAATTTAATCAGAAGAAAACATCAAACCTTTTAGCGTTTCACCAGCAGTACCTCTGTTTTGTATCAGCAGACCAGGAGCCTCTTGTACGAAACATGCACTGAATACATCAGAATTTATTTTGTGTGCTGCAGATTTTAAAATTTTCACTCCTGCCTCTTTTAGTCTGAAATCTGCTTTCTTTTATGCACGGGGCTCCTGGTGTTGTGCAGGTGCTGCAGAAAAATGAGCTGCAGACTTGCTGTGTTTTTATGCAGGGTGGCCACAGATGAAAGAAGGACCATAACCTCATTAAGCTGTTTGCTCTAAAGCTCCATTCAGTATCTGCAAAGATCAGGTTCTGTTGATGCCTATCATCGCCTCCTTTCAGGAATCAGCTGCAGTCGACACCGTTCAAAGCATCTGTGATGATTAAAGCAGCTTGTTTCCCTTTCAGGTTCATCATGTAACAGTTTTGGGTCAGCCCCTTATTTCTGAACAGTTGGTTCTACCAGCATTCAAGCTGTATGTGTTTCCTTCCTTCCTGAAATAAACCGTTTAGAACAAGTGATATAGGAACATAGAGATGCAGCTGCTTCACTTCCTTTATGTAGAAAAGTGTGAAATGGATCGGTTCCTCCTGTAGAACTGTTTGAACTGAAACATTTATCTTTTGTTGGTTCATAAAGTCTGTTCTGTTTTTGGTCACCTGTTTTTTCACCATGTTAGCACTTAGTCCTCATTAAGCTCATCATCAGCCTGTAAATGCATCTGACTAAACAAAACTATGACTCAAACTGAGGTTACGAATAACTCTGTTTGTTTCTCAGACACAAACACCTGAAGCGGATTTCACCAGATAATTACAACCTATAGGGTAGTTCACGCGTGACGTCAGCGCTACATCCGGGCACTGTGGTTGGCAAAAAACAGTACTGCTCTCGTCTACTACATGACAAAACGGGTGATTTAGAGCGTACTTTTAGTTAGTTTATTTTTGGAATCTAAACAATGCCTACGACTTGTTGCGCTCCCGGTTGCACACAGAGGCATTCCAAATCGTTGGATCTACGTTTCTGTAATTTACCGAAGGAGAAAGGACGAAGAAAGAAATGGATGTTTTCAATGAAAAGAGCGCAGGCAGACCCTCCCAATGGACTGGGGGGGGGGGGGAGCCATCATACTACGAGAGAATTTGCAGTCTACACTTCATCTCCGGTAAATACAACTTAATTCTGCTCTAGTCATTGTTCTACTTAAATAGCGGCAGAGGGGAGGTGGCGATCGCTACACGGGCCGGAGAAGCGGCGGCTACAGCAGCAGGCTGCTCCATTACGCCCCGGTTCACGGGCGCTAGTACTTCTGTGTTTACGCTGCAATGTCGCCAACACCGCCACCCATTTTAACAAGACAAAAACACCAAAATAATCTGTAGTGAAAAATGTTTTTTTTCCTACCAGGCCTCTGCTGAGACGCGGCCTGTGTCCGACGCCGCTTTGTGCTGTTACACAAACGTGTGAACATCCATCCATCCATTCATCCATTTTCTGACCCTCTTAATCCCTCATGGCGTTGCGGGCGTTGCTGGAGCCTTTTTCCCAATATAAAATAATTGCAGCCGTCCAGTGGTTTCAGGGGCTTTCGTGCTCTCTCGTCTGTACTGGCCTGCCGTGTTTATAAGGCAGCTGTATATGTCGCCGTACAGAAAACTTGGCAGCATTTCAGAGACTCTCTCTGTCCCTTCAGGCTTTTGCTGTGTGGATCTGGCGATATGATACCATCAACCATAAACTTACTCTTAAAACGATCTTGTAGTACGTTATTTAAAGAAGAAAAATACGTGGAGAACTCGTCAGTTTCTCTGTTTGCGTCCGCCATCGTGTTCGTCTTTTGCCTACCAGTCAGGTGCGCATGAGCCAAAAACCCGGATCAAAACAATAACAATGAACTGGTCTATATCCTGTAACTAGAATTTCAGCACCATCATTAAGGTGCGGTCACATTGAGTGTGAATGTGGCAGGCTGAACGACGAAATTACACGATATCCCTACGCACAGGTGCGTAGGGATACAATTTTGGTGATTAAAGCAAAGCCAGAGCGACACGACACCTGCCAGGGATGCAAAGCAACAGTTGTTGGAGTATAAAAAGCTGAACTTTAGTATCTTGTCGTCTTGCAACAATCAGGAACTGGATGTGGCTGTGAGGTGGGGCGATGGACTGCAGTGGAGATGAAGCTGTTTTCGTTCAACGTGGAAGAAAAGCTGAAAGTGGCGATCTGCGGTCAGCCTGAGTTGTATGAGCCAATCAGTTATTACTACTGAGACGAGTGCAGAAAGGAGCAAGCCTGGAGAAGAGTGAGTGAGGAGGCTGGAATGCAGTGAGGTGAAAGTGTCCCTAGTTGGCGCTATTGTGCTGCTGTATTTCTGGGTTGTCGCCTGCTGTGGAATTGCTCTCACCTGCCATGCGAACGGCCGGTGATAATGTCAGGAAAAGGTGCCGACATTGTGGTGCCGATGTAAACGCACCTTTACTCTGCTTAGATGCTGAAGTCCTCACATGTCAGAAAGTCTTTACAGGTAAAGCTCTAAAAATAGGATTATTGTGAAAAATCTTTTTTTCCCCACAATAATTAATGAAAAATAAGGCCTTGCAAAAGTATTCACCCCACTTGGTTGAATTCCAACCTGTAATTTAAACGTTTTTAATCTTATTTTATGTAATTAATCTGTATGAAATACAATAGGTTAGTGGAATGAGATAAAGAAGCAAACAGACAAAACAAATAAAAACTGAAAATTAGCTTCATCAAATGTTTCCACCTCTTTTGCCAATGACCTTCAGAGTCCCATAATTAGTGAAATGAAGTCCACCTGTGCTGTGACCTGTCAGCATGAACACACCTCACCTGGAAGGCCCAGAGGTGCAGCAGCTCTAAGTAGGAGGCATCACAGCATGAAGACCAAGGAGCTGTTGAGAAGAACAAAAGCATCTGAATACATTTCTATTTACTCAAGCTTTTGGTTAACTGGGCCTTGATTGCTTTTATTGTTTTATCATTTATTATTTGAAATTGTCTGTACTGCTTCTGATGTCCTTGGTGAAGTACTTTGTGATTTTATCTGCAAAAGGTGCTAATAAAGTAAAGTTTCCTACAACTCAGTGGGGTTATAGCAAAATATCCAGATCTCTGATGTCCCCCAGAACACCAGATCCATCATCTTCAAATGGAAAGCAGCTGGTACCGGAACAGACTTTCTAGCTGAGGGCTGCCCACCAGAACCCCCAGACCGGGCCTGAGGGGGGGGGGGGGGCATTAATCTGAGAGGCAGCACAGAGAAACAGGCCCACAATCAACCGTATGCTTCGTCTGAGGGGTTTCATGTAGACTAAGTCTTATCAGAAGCAGAATTTTTGCATAGTGGATGATAAATTTAACGTTGCTCATATGCAAAAGAGGACCATCAGCATACCAACTGATTGTTAGAACTCTGATGGCTGCTTATCATCCCCAGAGGGCCGAGTCATGCTTTAAATAACGGCATTGGAAGAGGAGGACAGTTGGACCCAGAGGCCTCCACCCTGTTTAACGATGGGCGGTTTCTCTTCTTTACTCCCCTATCACTGTCCTGCTTTGAGGAAAACCCAGCTGAGATAACCACATTGCTCTAGGGCCTGTCTTGAGTGGGATTTCTCCTTCTCCCTGGCTCCAGGGTTTGTGGGGACGTTGTTTTCTCTGTGATCAGTGGATCAAAGGAGACCCAAACAGGAGCTCCTCGCTCTGAATGCTGCAGCAGAAAGTACCAGAAGATCCCAGGAGAAGGTCATGTGTTGGACAGAAAGAGGACTTTATACCCGCTGGGTCCAGCTGAGAACCTGGAGACAGAGAACCAAGACAGATGGTTCTCTGAATGGTTTAAATATACCAGGAAAAAATGCTTCTTGAGTTTTAAAAACAACAAAGTCACAATGTATCAGCTAAACATTTTCTGGTCTGTTGCTGCTGCAGGAACTTGTGCAACTTCTGGTTTTCTGGACACCGTCTGCTGAAGGAAACCACAGTGCTTCCTGTTCTGCTGAGAAAGATAAAAAGCAGCAAATAAAAAAGCAGACCTGCTGTGGGTGTTCAGTTAGAAACAGCAGAAATGCCACCAGACCACCACAGCCCCTCTAAAATAGACTGATAGTTATTTGGAAACCAACCACAGGATGAGGCCTCTGATAAACTGCAATAAACCTGCAAACATGATGTTCATCGTTCATCTAGCTGAGGGAAACTTCTGCTGAGCAGCTTCACTAACGGCTGTTACTTCAGCATGACCTGTTGCCAGAAACCCAAATAGAGTCAATAAACAAAGTGATAAATAGACAATGTTTTCCCCTGAAGGATCCGTCTCTGTTGGTCCACCAGGTTTCCTTTTGGGTCTTTCAGCAATATGTTACTAATGTGATGCAGGCAGAATAACCTGACTCTGGCCAAATGGATGTTGTTCCACAGAGCTCCTCACATCCACCTGGGGTCGCTCCATTGGAGATGGATTTCAGAAGGAGGGGTCTTATCAAAAATCCTAGCATATGATTGGATAAACCACTTGTCCATCATCTTTACTGACTTGCTACTTCAACAACTCACAGAGAAACCAACCCGTGACGTATGATATGGGTGTTAGAAAGGCCCTTAGAGGCTGGAGGCAGAGAAAAGGTGCGGACCCACTGGGTGTTTATTCTCCAACATTGACAAACAGATAGGAAAACCTGTTTCACTGGTCACATCTGGTCACCGGAGCAGCCACAATCACGCTATTTTATTAACAGGATATTAGGCTCGGAACAGGTGGACCCAGAATTCAAGGCAGACAAACAGAGTCGTTTAAACAGTTTATTGAACTCAGAAACAGATCGGGTGGTGTCAGGGTCTACAGCGGGAACTTCTGCAGGAGGAGACAACAGGTTAGTGACCTCGTTTAGCTTGTGGTGCTTCAGCACAAACATGTCGGTCACTAACCTGGTCTTAATGTTCGGTTCTGGTCCGGAAGTTGAGGTAGAGGCCAGTTGGCGGGTCGCCAACCCGGCGCGGTTCCAGGCGGAGGTGGTACGGAGGTCGGACGCAGGCAGGAGGCCGGAACCGTGAAGACAGACGTGAGCAGGAGGAGCCGATGGCCAAAGCTGAGGTCGGGGACGTAGCTGATGGTCGATGCCAGGAGATCAGAGATCAGAGGTGCTGAAGGACAATCCAGGATGGAGTCTGGTCACAATTCCAGGTTCGGTACACAAGCAGCAGACAGGCTGGACGACGGCAGACAGGCTCAGTAGTCGAAGAGCGGTTCCAGTCGGTACACAAGCAGGTAGTCAAGTCAGGCAAACAGAATCCAACAGGAACAGGAAGGCTCAGAGGTAGATAGGCAAACAGGTCAGGATCAGGAGTCAGAACAATGAACGCTGGAATAAGTCTTAAACAATGGCTTGAAATAATCTGGCACTGGTGTCTGGTCTGAAAGCTGGTTATATAGTAGTGGTAGCATGTGGAACAGATCTGAGGTGATGAGGAACTAAGTAGGTGTGTGACATGAGTAATCAGAGCAGGTATCAGCGCTGAGATCGTGACACAGGCAGCCTTTTATAACTCACTAACCCCTCCCATTAACCAGATCTACCATGAAACAGGGGAAACATATACTCACACACTAACATACAACACTAACAAATAATGCAGCACAAACATTACGCTTTATTTAACAAACAACGAATGTGATCCACTCAGCAGGAAATCAGACTCTCTGGTCCAGTAATAACGCAGCAGCAGCGGCCGTAACGCTGCAGTCTTAGCGGCCAGGCTCGCCTGTTAGTAGGTCTTTGCTGCTCCTGAAAAGTCTGAAGTTTGGAGGTGGACTTTCTCACTTAAAATTCTCTTAGAACAACTTTTTTGTGATAAATTATGGTTATAAAACTGATAGGTTTGCATGGACCACGGAACGCATTTCAAATTGGTCGGGCCCATCAGTCCGGCGCGCATGCGCAAAAAAACCCGGATGAAAGTGAACTACCCATTTATTTAACTTTTTTTTCTGACGTTCCAGCACACACGCCCCGCCCCGTATTTATTTCCACTTACAATCATTATATTACAGCCAACACAATATTTACAGAATAAAAATACTTTAAAAAGAAAAGTCAAACTCACCCCTGCTCTAAATATTCCCGAAAAAGTGTCTTCGTCTGTCATTATGCTGGATGAAGTCCCTGGCTATCCTCAAAGCATCCACTATGGTCAAAAGATCCCTGTGTGTGTGGGCGCACATCAAGCTATTTAGTCTTTTCTGGGTCATTGGTGATCTCAGATAGGTCTTGATACGACGGAGGGACGAGAAACACCTCTCAGCACTTGCAGTGGACACAGCCTTAAAGCTAGCTAAGCTAACGAAGTAGCGATCATAAGCAGAGCAGAGGATGTTTACATCACATGACACAATCAGCCGTCCCCTCAACAAGCCATGAGAAAGCAGAGAAGTACTGCGTCTGTTGGGGGACTAAAGCCCCGAGAAAGTAAAGCGCCAGCAAATCAAATTAGTCCGGCAATAGAAATCACGCTGGCAGCGAGTCCAGAGGGATGTGTGGAGCCGTGTGGGGTAACATGTTTAAAATGGGTTTTCCTCCACGTGGAAGGGAAGAAAGTTGCAGCAGGTAGATAATCTTACTTATTGCTTGTTTTAGAGTTCATATATTCCAGTTTTTACTAGAAACTCACCATAGCCTTAGGTACCGGCCAAACAGTTTAATACATAGACTGGTTTGTTGGTTGCACTTTATGTTCAACATAAAGTTGAAGGATTGATGGTTTGATGTCCAACTCAACGAGCTACTCTCTTGAATAAGAATATAATAAACGTGCCAGAATGGTCTGGAGTCGGGAGTTTAACTCAAGTATTATTCATTAATTCAGTCATTATTGGTTCAGTTCTGGTTCCTAGTTGTTGAGCAAACAGCAGATCCATGGTCCATTTATAACTTGGTAGTAAAAATAAAAGACGGCTTAGAGTAAAACACCTGCAGGAGGTCAGTTCCTACAGTTTGTTTCCTTCGTTTGATATTTTTAAACAATCAACATTTATTTTTTTTTTTATAAAAAACATTCCTTACTTTAATAATTTGAGGGGGGAAAGGCTATAAAGAGATTTCTCCAGTTGTGTAATTTTTCTGTCTGGCCAAAAGATGTCAGCAGTGGCAGTAATCTCAGTTTGTTCGTGGAGTGTTTTTGTATTGTTGAGGCTCTTCTCTATGAATTCTTTATTTTTCCATTTATATCTTTGATTTGTGTCTCTGTTATCTGTGAATTCTGAGCTAGTGTCTCACCAGATATAATAATTTTTACATAATGAGAATAAAAACTCTTGGTTCTTGATATATAAGTTATTTTTTGGTTTATTGTGTCTGTATTTGTTCTCTTACATTTTCCTGGGATCCACTTGTCTCTGTTGTGAATGAAAAAACGGGACTAAGACGTTGTGCATAATAAAATGTTTAATAATAATTAGAATCTCAAAATGATCCACATAGAAACAGAAAAAACAAAGACTCATAAACATGAATTAGAGCTGCTCCAAGGCAGAAGCAAACTAAACCAGCGCTTAGGGCGCCAGAACCACCAGCCCTCAGAAATGCTTAAATTTAACACAGACCATAAATAGCATAAATGTTTATATTTGTTTAATTAGAATGACATTATAAAAAATATGAGATATGATAAATGAAAAGATATTTAACATTTTATTTTGAAGGAACTGTCAACTTAATGTAGTAAAAAATGTTTTAATTTTTTTTCTTTGTGTTTGATCATCGGTTTGTTCAGAAATACATCTCAGCAAATAATAACTGATCAGTGATGAATTTTAAGCTCAGCCAGTTAATCTTAGAACCCATTTTCCTCCAAATCTCCACAGAAACTCTGTTCATGATGGGATGCTCTCAACAGGAAGAGGGGCCCCACATCTCACTCTGCTTGAGGCCCCATGCAAGCTTGGGCCGGCCCTGCATGTGATTCACGCCCAGATTAACCAAACGACTAAAAAACCAACGATAGATTCTGGTTCCACTAGAACTGCTGCCGAGGTTCTTGAAGATGGACCCAGAAACGTTGAGGCGACGCCTGCAGCGACACCTGAAGCTCTGAATAAAGTTTGTTTCCGGTTCTTCACCTCAACAGGTGAGAACATCTCCAGAGTTTCACAGTTGTTAATTTATGATGGAAATCTGTGAGACGCAAACATCCTGAGCAGGAGCTGCACCAGGAGGATTCTGGGAAATATTATCTTCATCATTCATGAAGCGGAGTTGCTGGTTCTGATGAGTCCGGGAAGTTTTTACCCTGAAAAATTAGAAACACATCAGCCTCATTAATGTCAGTTCTACTGTTACCAAGAGTTATTGTTCTGTTTCTGCAGCAGAGAGGACGCTCCTGCAGGTAAAACAGGGAACTGCAGTATTTAATATGTTGTGTTTGCATCACTAAGAGCTTCCTGCAGCTTAAGGCTTGTTTTCATTGGGCAATTTAATATATTTTAGCAATAAACTCAGATTTAAATCATGGGTCCAACAATTTATCAGTTATATAAATCATAATTTGAATAACCCTGGGTATAAATGTTTAAAATACAATGAAGCATATTTTATTCAAATAAAAAAATTAACAACATACATAATGAAATACACCATAATCAAAGTTTTAACAAATATTAATTTAACTCATCAATATTTTAGTTTGTAAATACTGTAGCTGGCTGCGGTGGAGCCAACAGATTCATCACTGTGGCTCTTGGGGGGTTTCCTGGGGGTCTTCTCTCCTGTTCCTTGGGATGGGGAGGGGGGGTCTTTCTCTGTGTTATCCCCTCTTGAAACCCCTTTGCTCTGGGGGCTTTCTGGTGTCTGGGGGCTCTGGGGGTCTTTGGCTCCTCACAACCAGTACTGAGCATTTTTCTCATGGATGAACCGCACAGACACAAGTTCACTCTCACAAACACCTACAGGTGGATCCAGACTCACTCCTATCCAGAAAACCCCTGTTATTATCTCCAGCTGTCACTTTATACATGTTGTATTAATTAATCTTGTATGTTCCTCAGTGATGGTATCAAGGCGTTGCTTGTTTGTACCTGTGATACTTTCTTGGCTGGTTTTGCTGTTCTTTATATATCTCTCTTTGCAGGCAGACGCTAAACCTGCCGAGGCTCAGATGTGACGCAGAGTTGACTCACGTGAGTAAATGTTCTAATATGAGGCTCTTAAAGTTGCTGTAAATCGCTTTATTTAATTATTAACGGTTAGTGTTTGATCACGCCGAGCTGCTGCTTTACTGTGAGGCGTTGCAGAGGGTCTGGCTCGGTCGCCATTATTTAATTTTGATTTATTAATTAAGCCAACCGAACAATTAAGTTCTAATATTGATTGCGTGTATTCAAGGTTGATATTTTAGGAAACTGCTAAACTGAATTATTGTACAGTAAACTTAAACAGAATATGATTGTAATTTCCAGATAATAGAAATATGATGCATTTATTTTTTACTGTATTAGACTGTGAAATCATTGAACAGTGAGAAAACAGACTACTACTGTAAAGTCAATTTACGGTATGGAAACCCTAAAATTACAGTATATTACTGGTGTCCTAGCTGACAGCTTTTTACAGTAACTCATAGAAATACAGAAAAATAATATCCGTATTTCTGGTTTACGGTATAGTACTGTAAAATCAATTTACGGATGAATACCGTAAAAATAACGGTATATTGCTGGCGTCTCTGCTGCCAGCTCTTTACTGTTATTTTACAGGAAAATTACTTACAGTGTGGGCCAGCCTTAAATCACACATGACAAGAAGTCATTCATCTTATCAAACAGCAAATGTGAATGATGTCTCGTCTTTTAAATGTCCATGTTGTACCCTAAGCTCCATCACCACAGAGAGAGAGAGTACTTTAAGTATATTGGCCATCATTTAAAAAAAAACATAAAACTATCACCTGTGTTTTTGGAAATTGCGATTTCAAAACCAACATTTATGGTACTTTTGCCTCACTCACTTGTTCAGCATTAGTGATCAAAGGGGATAAACTAACTTTTAGTACCTAACTTTTCTTTGCACGTCCTGAATAAAAAATATTAATGTTTCCAGGGAACTTTTGCAACATATTATGGCCACTGGAAATATATAAATTGAGAGTACTTCTATGTTTTTTTTCATTACAGAAAAATGTCACAATTTTGTTTTCCAGTGGCCCTAATACTCTTCCATAAGTTTGTCTTTCACCATGTTAAAACAAGGAACAAGTGCAAAACCAGAATCTGTTATTCGTGGCTGTGGTGGCGGGCACCACCAACAGGACATTGATTGAATATATTGGTTAAATCTCAGAAATTCTGACTGGCAGTCAATAGATAACAGGACATCACAGAGGACATTTTATGTTAATTATTATGTAGAGAATTGAGTTTGCCAGCTCAGTGATATCCTGATACTGATATTTGTTTCTGATATTCTTGCTTTCAGGATCCTGAGAGTCAAACTGGAGATCTTGAGAGTCGGGTGATGAAGATCCTCGTCACCAAAGGTACTACAGTATCTGATCCAGCAAGCACAACCATCTTCTTAGAGGGCACAGAAATCCTGCAAGGGTTAGATGTGCCAAGGGCCTGTGCTTTGCTGATGGGTCTCATCTATGCCCTCAATCTAAGCTGAAGCACATTTGTGAGGTATTTCAGAATGTGTTCCTTAGATTAGTCAGAAATGCAGCCCAAAAGTCACATCTCTAAGGCAAAAGCTGTAAGGAAACCCCTTTGAGCCCAAAATGGTAACCTCATCTGTGTTATGATGGACTTGCTGTTCAAGTTGCTTTTCCAAGTTTATGCAGTGTAATGTCTTTCAACCAACATCTGGTTGCTGTTCATGCAAAGAACACAGCAAAGAATTACACACCAACACATAACATATTGACCAAAATTGCAACAGATCATTAAAAAATGGAAATGAAATTTAATAAGCTCCGATTTTAAAAGAGAATTATCAATGGCAAGTTTTGGAAGGTGATGTTATTAGGATATTTGCACTTAATTTGTACAAAATGTTCATAAAATAAACAGTTTTAATTGTGAAATGTGGTTCTTGTTTATTATTTCCCCCAACTTGAGCAAAATGAGTTGCATATACTATAATTAATATGTTTACTTTTTGCATGGACATGTTTTAGTAAAAAATGTTTACGTATACATTTACAACTTAAAAAAAGAATAATAAGATAACATTTTAAGGAATATTGATTAATAAATTAAGTAGGCACTACTTAATTTATCTCTTAAATATAAAGAAAAATATGGTCATTATACTTAATTTTTTGATGTGCCATGAACATAAATCACATACAATCAATGTGACAATTCAGTAATATATACAAAAAACTATTAGATTCAACTTGAGATAGCTTTGTATTTATGCGGCTATTTCAGTTGGTGTTGTTATGCTGGACTAGTAGCGATTACTCAATACACAATGAAGTTGGGACAACTTAAAAAGATCCATGCAAAAAGTAAACATACCTTTTTAAGTAAACCCATTATATTATTTTTTAGAGTGCACCGACCCCACACTGGAGAAAAACCCACTGAAAAAGGACAGAACTTCCTGTTTCTAGCTGGAACATAATATTATCACATAATAACTGAAACGTTCCCAGTTTCCAACAGAACATTACCGTCGTGTTTGTGGGTTTGTTTGGTCTGGATTCCTCCGTCTGACCATCACTGCAGTCAGAGCCATGAAAGCTGCCAGCTTGATGGGGAGAGAGATCAGGTTCCAGTCTGTCAACCAGAACCAACAGCATTAGTTTAGTCCAAAACATCTCAGAGTTTATAGAAATATATTCAGAAAATGGTTCCAGTAAATCTCACATTTCATTAATCTGTTGTCATCTACGGCGTCTGAGCTGTTGAACCCACATGCTGTCCTCACGTTAACATGGAGAGTCTTGTTTTCTGCAGGGTTGGCTGCTACACATCTGTAGGATGAGTCTCTGTCCTCTTTGTGGACAGTGATGGGTAAAGAGGAAGCAGAACTGTTCTGGTTCTGTACTTCCTGGTCTTTGTACCACAGCAGAGACGTGGCTTTGTCCACAGAACAGAGCAACCAGCAGCTGTCAGAGCTCACAGTCAGGGTTTCTACTGCAGGAGTCGGAGCACCATCTGCAGGGAACCAGTGAGAAAAAACAGAGAAGCAGTTTGATCCGTTCATTTTTCCTGAACAAGCTGACTTTAATTTAAGCCTCCAGTGATTATTTCTATTTATCATTTTTATATATAAGCCCATGCCTCCATCATGGCGTTATTCTCTCTAAGCTTTCAGCAGATGTTTTCATGGTGTGCCAGTTTGCTCCACATTAACTCAGAAACACCAGCAAGGACATCAGCTGCAGGAACATTCCTCTTGGTTTTATATTTCATCATTCAGTCTTTTTTCCAAGGATACCAGCCATGAGGGGTCCGAAGAAGAGCATATCCTTGTGTTAAAACATTTTTACCGGAAGAGTTTTTCATGTTTCATAGACCTTAAAATAGCATCTTCTGTGTTTAAAGTGTTGTAAAATCTATAGGATTTGTGAAAACAGTTTTTTGTTTAAACCCCTAGAAGCCTCCATGCTCTAAATGTTGGTTATTAAAATGTTTTAGATGTTTCTACAACGCTGAACAAAGGCAGCATCTGGGGAAGGAGAACGCTTTAAGGGTCATCAGAGACACTTTTGGACTTCTGAGGTCATAGATGTTGCCAAGGAATATGGGCCCCATGACAAAAAATCTAAATGATCCCAAAGCTCACACTGACATATATAAAATTTCTTTTTTGGTCTTTTGTCCCCTTTACGACGCCCCTGGATGTTAGAATAAAACCGCCAGAAAAATGTTCCTCATCATAAACTCTCAGATAATAAGAGACTAATTTGAGAGTTGATTTTATAAATTGCTGAGTCGCTCTTCTGCAGGTCTGTGACTGTAGAGTCCAGAGTTTCTGTTCCACTGAAGTTTTGTCGTGTAACTCTCCTCTGCAAACTGAAGTTTCCTGTCATTCACTGGAGCAATGTTCAATCAAACAAGTTCCTGTTTGTTCCTCTTCCCATCATCACTGGTTTGGATCTGGTTCTTCAGCTACTTGGTCTGTCAGAAAGTGAAACTCTCAACCCAGATCTATTGGCTTCAGTCCTTTTTTGTGTAAAGAGATGAAAATGTTCTTGTTCTGAATAAAAGACAAATCTTCCAGGTTTCTCCACATTTTTTATCCCTAAAAAGATCCCAGACGATGTTTCTGGTCATTTACCAGTGAAGCTTGGTGCAGCTCGCTTACAGTGGAAAACAGACCATCCAGCAAACCAGGGATGGAAAGTGAACCAGCAACCTTCATCTCATGTATGCAGATATCCAGATGTTTTTCTTGCTTCAACGCTAGTGACCCAAACCTAGTTCAACATTTATCCTCAATCAGACTGGGTTCCCTGGACCGTCCTGGTCTGGAAGCAGCTTACATGTTTGGAGTTTGCTGAATCCCTTTAGGACTTTAACTAAACACGTATACTTTATTTTATATAACATCAGGAAAATTCTTAACTGTTGTCAAACATTAGAGAGTTATAATCCATCCTCAATGATTCTAATTCTTTTGGCTGCTCTCCTTTTCAGGGGTCTCTACAGCAGCTCACTATAATCATCACACAGACTTGGGGGAGTTTTTGTGCTGGATGCCTTTCCTGATGGAACCAGGATTCAAACCCAGGACCTCCGTCTCAAAGACAGGAATTTAGCTCGCTAGAAAACTCAGGAGGATTAATTTAGCCTCAGTAATTATTCAACACCAGAGCAGAAGCTGCTTAGCAACAACATCTGTCCCTACAGATATTTTCTGAACTTGAAGGCCCGTAGCAAACATCCGTAGGCTCGTCTATTAAAGGTTGAAAATAAAATCTACAATCTGCTCTGATATTACTGAGAAATTATGACTCACCGTAAACTGTGAGATTATAGGATGTATAAAAAACTCGTCCTCTTTTAGAGTCGATTTTATAATCTCCAGAGTCGCTCTTCTGCAGGTCTGTGATGGTAAAGAGTCCAGAGTTTCTGTTCCAGTGAAGTTTGTTCGTGTAAATCTCCTCTACAAACTGAAGTTTTCTGTCATTCACTGAAGCAATGTTCCTTCTTCCTTCTAACAGAAATCCCAACTCCAGCAGAGGATCTGGGAAAGTGACGTTTCCTCCAACAACTCCATTCAGGTTCCTCTTCAGTTCCTCAGCAGCAGAGAATCTCATCATGGCTGTAAAACACCAACAGATGCAGTCAGAATAAAGTCTTCACGTACAGTCAAATTTAATCAATTACAATATATTTTCTATGGAGGCTTTTTTGTCCAATTAAATGTAAAAATAATTAAACGGGCTTTTCATGATTTTTCTTTAAATGGTCTGATGTAAATCTCATGGCTTTTCTAGGTTTGTTTCCTCCCAACCTGATTGTTTGAAAGTTTTCATTTTATTTACAGAATATGACGACAACTATTTTTTTATCTATAAGCAAACAGCGAATAAGACAAAATAACAGAGAGGTTCAGCTTGCAGCACTTCCACCTGCCAGTGTCTCTGGATCAGTCTCTAAGGCTACGTTCACACTGCAGGGAAATGCAACATAAATCTGATCTTTTTGCCCATAAGTGACCTGAATCTTTGTTTTTCATGGCAGTGTGAATGGCCCAGTTCAGATCTCTTCACCCCCTACAAAATTCAATTTCTGCCACCTCCATATCTGGTGCTAATTCGGATACGTATAGGATATTTATCAAAGTGTCCGCAGTCTGAACGGTCATGTCACATTTTTATCCGTCTTTCACGTCCTTCTCCTGTCTCTCACTACACATCATCACAGTAGCAGCAGTTTATTTTCATGTTTTTTAAACAAAACTTTATTGAACATTTCTAGAAACAGTTACTTTCACCATTATACTAAAAACAAAGCGCTGCTCTATGACGTCTCCTTCTGTTATCTACGGATGCACGTCGCATTGTGGTCTTAAACGTTCAGACAGAAGTCTGATAACAGCCGCATTTAATAATAGTATGAACAGGCACCTCAAAAAATAATAATCAAATATAAAAAAAAAAATCGGAATTGAACATCAACACCTGCAATGTGAACGCAGCTTGTGAGCTCTCCACATCTGGCCTCTGGGATTTCTGCCCATTCCTCGAGGCTAAACTGCTGCAGCTCCTCCATGTGGGATGTTTTCCTGACTTGTTCTTCTCAACAACTTTGTCCCTGACTTGTCTGGAGCTCCTTGGTCTTCATGCTGAAGCCTCCTGCTTAGTGCTGCTGCAGCGGCCAGGTAAAGGTGTGTTTGTCTTGACAGGTCATGTGACCCTTAGACTGCTCACAGGTGGACTTCTTTTCACTAATTATGGGACTTTTGAAGGTCATTGGTTGAACCAGAACACTTTAGTGGGTTCACAGCAAGAGGGCAGAAACATATGCAGATGCTGATTTTCAGTTTTTTATTTGTCTTTTGTTCTTTTTTTGGTTCTTTTTAATTTCATTTCACCAACTTATTCTATTTCATGCAAATCAGTCACATAAAACATTAAAATGTGCAAAAATCCAGGGGTTGAATACTTTTGATAGGTTCTCTATATAATTCATATATTGTTCCAGTTAATGTTGGATTCACTGTATTAATGAACATTTTAATAATATTCTGCATTTACACCTTGTCTCTCTTCAGTTTGTGACTTTAAAATGGTTTGTACTCTCTTTGTTGGTGTGAAGTTAAATATCAGCCTTTCTACAGCAATAATTTCCAGAACTGTACTGACGGTCAATAACATGTAGAAGAGGCAATTTTCAATAAGAAACACAAAATAAGTATGAGAACAGCGACTTATTGCCCCCCGGGCCTCACTTTGGACCCCCTGATCTACAGTATCTGAGTCAAGCTTTAAGAAACAGCAGCTGCCTAAAACATTTTTATTTTATGAGGGAAATATATAAAAAAACACATTAAAGTCTACAAATGAACAAATTGTGATAAAATAAAGAGAGGAGCAGGTCTGGAAACAGGTTTTCATGTTTCTTTCAGTCAGAGCGGCTCTGAGCAGAGAGTTCAGAACGTTCAGGAGATCCAGTTTCTAACTCACCGACATGAAAGAAAATGAGGATCAGCTTCTCCATCCCAGAGTGGCTGTTACCAGGCTCCTCTAGAGCAGATGTCTGTCAGCAGAGACTCAGTCTGAGCTCAGCAGGAAGTCAGGAGGTCACATGACCCCGCCCAGCAGAACCACCACCACAACCTCATCTGGTTCTAGAGTCCATCTCTGCTTTCTGCAGACTGAGATAAACTCAAAGCAGCCAAAACCTCCATTTTGATTCCTTGTAGTAAATTTTGATGAAAGTAATAAAGTCGCTCAAAGACCAGAAAACACCAGAACATCAGACCTGTGGTCAGAAAACCTCTCAGATCTGAACCCCACTGAGAACCTCTGGTCTCTCTCAGACAGCAGCATTCTGGGTCACCATCAGCCAGGTTCTGGTTCTGAAGTTCATTTCCAGCCCGTCAGAGAAAATAACAGAAGTTATGAAGAAAAAGGACCAAAGCTGGATGTTAATGTTTGCTGATTAAAGCTTATGGTGGGAACTGGTCTGAGCGCAAAGGTCCACCTGACTGCAGTGAGAAAGGAAATATTCAGATATGGATGAGAAAGTAGAGTAGCAGCAGACTGACATCCAGAACACTAACTGGGTTCTGCTTTTGGTCATTAAAGATGATTTCACACAGCAGACCACATCAGTGGATCAAAGGAGACCCAAACAGGAGCTCCTCGCTCTGAATGCTGCAGCAGAAAGTACCAGAAGATCCCAGGAGAAGGTCATGTGTTGGACAGACAGAGGACTTTATACCCGCTGGGTCCAGCTGAGAACCTGGAGACAGAGAACCAAGACAGATGGTTCTCTGAATGGTTTAAATATACTGGGATGAAAAAGTTTCTTGAGTTTTAAAAACAACAAAGTCAGAATGTATCAGCTAAACGTTTGTTGGTCTGTTGCTGCAGGAACTTGTTAAACTTCTGGTGTTCTGGACACCGTCTGCTGAAGGAAACCACAGTTATTCCTGTTCTGCTGAGTTTCTGATAATAAAGATAATAAAGCAGACCTGCTGTAGGTGTTTCTATGTTCTGTCATAAATAGGAGAAACATCACCAGACCACATCCCCTCCAGAAACACTAATAGTTCTGCAGAAACCAACCACTGCTGTTACTTCAGCATGACCTGCTGACAGAAACCCAAACAGAGTCAATAAACAAAGTGATAAATAAATTATGTCAGCGCCGGTTTTCCCCTGAAGAGTCTCTCTGTTGGTCCACCAGGTTTCCTTTTGGTTCTTTAAGCAACATGTTACTGAAAAATCAGCAGAATATGCCTGAGTGAAGATTCACTGAAGTGTTAGTTTATGGTTTTATTTTATGTTTTTCAGTATTTCCTTGTTGTTTATTATGTCACTGTGAGAGCTGTTCCTACTGCAACATCCCAGACATGATGATGATAAATGATAACTCTGTTTTTGTTTTCATTCTTAAAATGAGTTTACATTAATCAACAGTTTAGATTTTCAGTTAACATTATTTTATCAGCCTGACTTTCTAGTTGAATATTTGACACACATTTAGTTAACTTTGTCAGTTTGTAATATTTTTGGTTAATATGCATCAGATTAATTTATTTCATCTTGAGTTACCAGTTTCCTTTGGAGCTAGAACCTGTTCTCCAGGTTCTAGAAGGTCCACTTTGTCTTCAGATGGAGGTTCAGGTGTGAGTCCATCACTACTCCCAGGTTTCAGGCCTGATCAGTGGTTCCTAGCTGAAGCAGCTGAAGCTGTGAGCTAACTCTGGATCTCTCCTCTATTGGTCCAGAAATTATTCTTTCAGTTTAGTTTTTATTCAGTTAAAGAACATTTTGTCTCATCCTGCATTGATTTTTTTCTATTTCCTCAGAGGCTGAACTGGTTCATAGTCACCTGGTGACATGGTGATGTAGAGCTGTGTGTCGTCTGCATAGTGATTGAGATGGGCCTGTAGTCCTGCAGAAGTAGTTTGTCTAAATGGGGCATTTTTTCAAATGACATCAAATCAATAAATTTAGAAGCCATCTTGTGGTCATACAAGCAGAGCGGTGGAACTTGTATAGTTTATTTGTTTGAATCAAATAGTGAACAGATCTGTCCTGAATATCGGCTCAACAGAAAATAATATGGCAACAACAAAGTATTGCTGCTGCGTTGGTATCTGCTGGAGTGACTAGTGATATGATGATCATGATCTATTGATCTTCCAAAACCCCGAAGGATTGCAGAGAAATGTTAATGTTGGATACCAGCTTGTAACCAGAGGCCTTTTCTGTAGAATCTGACCAAAGACTCCTAAATGTTCTCCCTACATTTCCTCGGTTATAAGGAGCCAACACTGGAACGTCCAGACCTGAAACCAGCGGCTGCAGCATCTGGGCAGGTAGGCGACGTTTATTTGGCTTTTTCTCAGCGGCTTTAAAACTTCATACAATCCATGAGGGCTGTTAATGTGAGCTTCAGGGATGCATTTAGTCCGCTGATTATCAGCAACTTTGGGCTTATTTTCTTTAAAGTCACTTGTAACTTTTGTGAGTTGGTGGTCATGGTTTCTTAGGTTTATTTCTGAATGTGAAGTCGCTTTTATGGGCTTTGTTGTTTAAGACAGAACGCCTTTTTCTGGTTAACGCGCCGCAGCAAGAGAGCGTGACTCCACCTCCTCTCCCCCACAGCAGCAACATTACAAGCAGTAAAAGTCCCAGTGTGTATAAATACCAGCTAAATATGTACATTAGTGGTGATTAGAAGGTGGCTTTCTTGCTGGTCTTCCGCTTCTTTTCATGGATCAAGTCGAATGTTTCTCTCACAGTGATCTTGTTTGTCTCTGCGGAGGTGTGTGTGTCTGTGTGTGTGTGTGTGTGTGTATGTGTGTGTGTGTCTGTGTGTGTGTGTGTCTGTGTGTCTGTGTGTGTGTGTGTGAAGGTGAGACAGGATCTGATTACAGCGGGATAATTGACTGTTTTTAAGTATTTTCTGCAATGAGCTCTACATTAAATTAAAACATGGGCCTGTAATAATATGTGTTTTTTCTTAGTATTAGCTACAATTCTCCACAGATTCAGCAGGTTTCTTCCTGGAATTGAATCCGTTGTGAGAGAGGAGAGGACAGCCTCTCCTACCTTTCTACTAATGCTGCCTTCTTTCCCCTCTTGTTAAGGCCTCCACATTTCAACCAACATTTCTGCTGTTCTACGCGGGGTTTCTCCATTGAAGCAGGTTGAAATGAAGCTCCTAGGACGTCGTCATCTTCCAAAATGATTAGTATTGCGGATGTTACCAATATAATCTTCTTGTCTGACCAGCTGGCTGTCTTGGAAAAAATGTGACGTAATTTGAGAACTGCTCCATTGTTCTTTTTAAACAGTGGTTTGATAATTGCTGTTTTTAGGGACTGCGGGAAAACATCTGACAGAAAGAACGTGTTTATGATCTGAGTCAACTCAGACGCTATGACAGAAAAAATGTTCTTAAAGAACGCTGTGGGTAGAACATCAAGGCAGCAGGAGGAGGAACTTAGATAGTGAACGATTTTCTCTAAACTTTTGTGGTTTATTTTGCTGAATTGAGAAATTTTGCCAAGATACCTTGTAGGTCAGTTTGTGCTTGAATTCTTTGTGTTACTACCTGGGTTGAAGTCTGTTAAGCTACCCTCTGTTTTGGGCCCAAGTTTTCATCTTTTTTCATTTTTTTTGCTTTATTGTAACAATTTAAGACTGAAATTATTCAACATCTCTCTGGCTGGTTCGTTATATGGTAATAGAGGATGATCTGCCTCCACTGGATGATGTCACAGCTAACAGAACACCAGACCAGGTGTACCTTCTATGATGGCTCTAACACTCGCAAAGGGATTGATACCAAAACCCTCAGACTCTGATACAAACTTTTGAATCTTCATCTTTTTAAGTTTTTATCTTTTAAAAATGTAAAAAGTTTGTTTCAAAAACAACAAAAAACACTGTAACCCTTGTTCATCACCTGTTTGTTTGTCTTTTATGTGTAGTCCTAGCCGGAGTGGCCAAAAAGAAATTTCGCCACAGTAACACGCGGTGACAATAAAGAATCTTTAAAAAGTGTAAGCCATATTGGATATGCCTGCACCCACTGAGGAAAAAAGGTGTCATGTGCATCGTGATCAACTTCCTGGGTAAATCTATTCTTATTGTACCTCCAAGACAGCATGCCTTAGGGAGCTGCTACAGCCCAAAATATGAGAGAGGGAAAAAAATCAAGGAAAGTCTGTCTTAATGTTCTTTGATCCATAAAAACCCACAAAACGCCACAGACGGAGACAAATGGCAACCTGTATCATATGAATCTAGACCAATAATGGAGACCGAGCAACGCTGCGCTAAAACTGAAAAACAGACTTTGGGAGTGGAAAGTTTGCCAGTTATGTGTTTTGTTGTGGAAGGTTTTAATGTGTGTGGATTACCAACCTTTACTGCAGGTAAGATCACCACAGGGCGTTGCACCAGATGGAGACCGTGAGAAGGTCGACCAGACTGAGGAAACCTCAGAGGGACCCAGAGAGCAGGTGTGAACTACTGTTGGTTCAAATTGGTAAAGTTCTAAAATTATAATAATTAGCCTAGAATAACAATTGTTGATACTTGTTATAAGGTTTCAATGACTGTTTAAGTTGTGCAAAAAGAGCCATAAGATGTCTGAGTGCTTGAGACTCATTTAGTTCACTCAGGGAAATATAAGCTTTACACTTATTATACAATTATTTTTATTATGGTAAGATATTTGGTTGCACAGAAAAGTGCAAAACAGTGAAGTTTGTTGCATTATTTGACTTTTCAAAGTGACAGTATTAATAAGAGGAGTGTTTAATATAACACTGACCTGTTTAGAAGGGATGTAAATATAGTCACTATTAATAAAGCTGCCTGCAGGGGGCGCTCAGAAATAAAGGAACAAACCGGATTTACAGAGCAGGGACCCTAAACCCTTATGATTAAAACTGATACCGGAGCTAAAGAGATGAAAAACAAACAACATGAAGGTCTGTTTACACCAAAATCATCACATAACCTTCACTTACTAAAGAATAGAATCATAATTACTTATGGAAAGTAGATGATTAAAACAAAAACATTTAAAGAGGAAGAAAGCTCTAATATTAACCATATTTAACTGTATTTTACTCACTGGATGTCTTACTACAGGAGATTTTAGCAACAACCATGTAAAGCTGTCAGTGCATGCAACTGCTGCATTTAAAGCTCTGAAAAATAAAATGAAAAGTAAACAAAGTGAAACTAAAAGGAGCTGCAGCCAGAAATCAGCAACTGTGCTCCACTTTTAGTTTGATTCTGGTTCTAAGCAGGAGCTGCTACATTCATTTTCATCACATCTTTCGTTTTATCTTTTCCTGACAGATTTAAACTGGAATTGAATCCACTGTGGGGTGGAGGCAGCTCTCAGTCTGGCACCAGAGGGTCCGACCTTCAAGCACAGCTCTCCTAATGTTCCTGCGTGATCCGGTTTGTTGTGGAAAGTTCTGCCCATCTCTGTTTGTTCTGCCAGCAAAGCATGAGGTTCAGATGTGGGAGTGAGACTGGATTTAATGAGGCTTCATATGAAGCTGTGCAGAATATGGGAGTGTCGCTCAACAGACTTTAATCACAATACAGACTGAACTGCTCAATGATTTCCTAATATTAACCCTTTATTCTTTTATTAGTTTAAGTTTCACATGTTTAAGAACATGTCAGAACCCATTAAACTGAAAAACCGACCTGGTTCAGATCGTTGTGCCTCATTTAAAGGTTGATAACTGAGGCTGAAGGTTAGTTTTCTTTGGAAATGAAATAAAAAGTGTCTGATTTCTGGCTTATGAGTCGATATGTTTGGATTTTGGTTTTATATGTTTAATGAAACTGGAAGATGTGATCCGTTGATCTGACAGCATGTCTTTTCTAACTGCAGGAGAAAAGCACCAGCGCCCAAACAGCAACGGTGTCTATAGCTACTTTCTGCCCACTTCTGACAGATTTGTAACCTGACAACAGCCAGCTGCATGTATCGCTCCGCCTAGCTCCACTCACATACATCTGGGACATCGCTCATTGCAAGTGATTTACCCAACCAAATTTATGGTCTGGCCAATCAGGACGCAGGGCGGGTGTTTCATGGATGTGACGTAGTGGAGAAGCCACCGTGAGATTCCAACAACAATGGCGGCTCGCATCGAGGAAGCAACCGTTAGCATTGATGCTGCTATTTCTTCCGTGTTGTCCAATCTATCTAATATTGTTTCATTAAAAGAACATCAGAGAACGGCTCTGAAAGCTTTTGTTGGTGGAAACCATGTTTTCGCCGTTCTCCCGACCGGATTTGGCAAGTTTTGTTTTCCGGGGCGCGGACGCGCAGCGCGGACGCGCCCCGGAGCGGTTAGCGGTTAGCGCGAACCATATAAGGAGGCCTTTAGTCCTCAACGCGGTCGGCCCGGGATCGACTCCGACCCGCGGCGCTTTGCCGCCTGTCTTCCCCCCTCTTCCTGTCAGCTCACTGTCAATAAAACGCTTGCCACTACAGTGTTTCCCGCAGGAATTTGCTTATGCGAGGCGGACCGACTCGCGGAAAGGGGGGGCGGACGACACGTTTTCCGCGGCCGCCTCGCGGGTCCGCCATTACAGGTTTTTTTTTTCCTGCGTCGGTCTCATCAGCGTCACGGGTTGGCTTCGGTGTGAGTGGTTGAAATAGCACGTCGATAAAGATGACAGACAAGTGGCTTATCCAATCATATGCAAGGAGTTTTGATAAGGCCCAGCCTTCAGTAAAGGCAATCCCTATCGCGGTGTCCCAGATGTATGTGAGTGGAGCTAGGCGGAGCGATACATGCAGCTGGCTGTTGTCAGGTTAACAGATTTGTCCATGTTGGACAAATCTGTCAGTTTAAAGTTTATGCAATTCTAATGTAATAAACTGTTTACTTTTAATTTTGTTTTTTTATGGGTGTTTTTTTATTTTGTAATTTCCTTTTGAACCAGAAACAGTTTATTTTGAAGGACATGTTCACAAGAAATGTGTAAAATGTATTCCAATTGAATAATTTTTAGTCCAAGAGGGACCAAATGTAATCTGTTTCTGAGAAAATGTTCCTCAATTTGAGTAAATTTCACTCTGACAAATTTACTGTGTGTATAATTGTTTGTAGGTTTCCTGGTTTCTTGTGAAATCTGGACTCTGGATGACTTCAAAAAGCAGCTAAAGACATTTTTATTCCAAAAAGCTTTCAGTTAGACTTGATCTTTGTGATGTGCGTTTATAATTGTGCTGTTTATAACTTGTATTGTGTACTGTTGTACATCCTGTTGTGAAGCACTTTGTGACATCCTGTCTGTGAAAATGTGTTATAAAAATAGATTTCACTTACTTGGGCTGAAGGTAATGAAGACAACAGTGAAGGGAAAAAACTGAGTGAATTTAGAAGGTAAAGAATAGAAAAATCAAAAAGGAACAAGGTCAAAAAGGAGGAACAAGATTTTGCATGACAGTAAAAGTACAGAACATACTATCTAATGTAATTTAAGTAATATTGAAAACTGTGAAAATTTAGTTTGACAGTAATTCACGCCGATCGGAGGTCACTAAAGTTGGTGTTGCTTCGGTGTGTGAGTTTGCTAAAGCAATGTCGGACTCCGTAATTTTCTCTGGTCCCCTGCCTGATTTGACCAGTGATGACATGTTTAGCCGCATGTCATCATTCAACCGCTGGTTGTCTAGGTGGTGTCCAGAAAACGACGTGGGCTACATTGATAACTGGAGAACTTTCTGGGGAAAACCTGGTCTGATCCGGAGAGACGGCATCCATCCTACTTTGGATGGTGCAGCTCTTCTTTCTAGGAATCTGGCCGGATTTATTAGTTCTCCTAAATGCTGACAACCCAGGGTCCAGACCAGGAAGCAGAGCCGTAGTTTAACACACCTCTCTGCAGCTTCTGTACTGTTACCCATCCATTATCCTATTGAGACGGTGTCTTTCCCACGGCCAAAACTTAACAGATCAAAAACTTATCTAAAAGGAACAAATCTTAAAAACCTAATAAAAATCAATACGGTTCACCTTGAACCTAAAAATAAAACAATTAAATGTGGTCTATTAAATATAAGGTCTCTCCCTCCAAAGACTTTGTTAGTTAACGAATTGATTTCTGATAAACAGATTGATTTGTTTTGTCTCACGGAAACCTGGCTACAAGAGGACTACGTTAGTATAAATGAGTCAACTCCCTCCAATTATTCAAATTTCCACATTCCCAGATCTGTGGGAAGAGGAGGAGTGGCAACCATCTTTCAGTCTGATTTATTAATTAGTCCCAGGCCAATTAATAACTACAGTTCTTTTGAACATTTAACCCTCAGTTTCCCTCATCCAAACTGCAAAGCAATAAAACCTCTTCTGTTTGTTGTTTTGTATCGTCCACCAGGCCCTTACACTCAGTTTTTGGATGAGTTGTCAGATTTCTTATCTGATTTGGTGTTAAATACGGATAAGGCTATTATAGTGGGTGATTTTAACATCCATGTTGACACTGAATGTGATAACCTTAGTGTAGCCTTTAAAACTATCCTAGATTCAATTGGTTTTGCTCAAAATGTGCATGAACCGACGCACTCTCGGCTCCATACTTTAGACCTTGTGCTGACATATGGCATTGCTTGTGAAGAATTAACAGTATTTCCTCACAACCCTGTCCTATCTGATAATTTTTTAATAACATTTGAGTTTAATCTAACTGAGTTCTCCACCCCCAAAAGAGGGTTCCATTATAGTAGATCTTTATCGGACAATGCTGCATCAAAACTTAAAGAGTCTGTCCCCTTTTTAATATCCTCCGTATTGCAGAAATGTCCTGTAGATGGCAGCAATGTTGTTTCTTCCCATTCACAAATAGATGTCTTTGTAAACGGTATGACTTCGTCATTGCGTTCTGCATTAGACAATGTAGCTCCCTTGAAAAAGAAGGTGATTATTCACAGGAAGCTGGCTCCTTGGTTTAATTCAGAGCTGCGTTCCTTGAAGCACAATGTTAGGAAATTGGAGAGAAAATGGCGCTCTACACACCAAGAGGAATCCTACTTAATCTGGAAGAACAGTCTATTGTTGTATAACAAGACCCTTCGCAGAGTTAGAGCAGCATATTTTTCATCATTAATTGAGGAGAATAAGAATAATCCTAGATTTCTCTTCAGTACAGTTGCCAAACTTACTCAGAGCCACAGCTCTGTTGATCCATCCATTCCCTTAGCTCTTAGCAGTAATGATTTTATGGGATTCTTCATAAATAAAATTGATTCCATTAAAAATAAAATAATTGGCATCCTCCCAAACATGATTACCTCGTCCTCAGTAAGTGAGGCAGCATTGGAGGAATCCTTAGAACCTGCGCAGTGTCTGAACTGTTTAAAAGCAGTAGAGCTTTCTGAGCTATCTAAAATTTTAGCTTCATCTAAACCTTCTACCTGTATGTTAGACCCAATCCCAACCAAGTTGTTTAAGGAGGTATTCCCTCTGATCAGTGGTCCTATTTTAGACATGATTAATCTATCCTTGGTAAATGGATATGTACCACAGGCTTTTAAAGTAGCTGTTATTAAACCTTTACTTAAGAAACCATCTCTTGATCAAGATGAGTTAGTAAATTACAGACCTATATCTAATCTTCTTTTCTTATCTAAAATTCTTGAGAAAGTAGTTGCTAATCAACTATGTGAACATTTACAAAGTAATGACCTACCTGAGGAGTTTCAGTCAGGCTTCAGAGCTCATCATAGCACTGAAACAGCTCTGGTGAAGGTCACCAATGATATTCTCATGGCCTCAGATAATGGACTTGTGTCTATACTTGTCCTGTTAGATCTCAGTGCTGCATTTGATACAGTTGATCACAATATTCTCCTACAAAGACTTGAGCATACTGTAGGGATTAAGGGAAAAGCATTAGGCTGGTTTAAATCTTATCTGTCGGACAGATTCCAGTTTGTTCATGTTAATAATAAATCTTCCTCAAACTCTAGGGTCACTTGTGGAGTACCACAGGGTTCAGTCCTTGGACCAATTCTCTTTACTATATATATATGCTTCCGATTGGCAAAATTATCAGACAGCATGGGATTAATTTCCACTGTTATGCTGATGACACTCAGCTAAATTTATCCATAAATCCTGATGAATCCAATCAGTTACTTTGACTGCAGTCATGTCTTGATGACATCAAAAGCTGGATGACTTTAAATTTCCTGCATTTAAATTCTGACAAGACAGAAGTTGTAATCTTTGGGCCAGAGTCTTCAAAAAATAAAGTTCTTAATCAATCCCTTAATCTGGATGGCATTAACTTGGCCTCTGGTAATAAAGTAAAAAATCTTGGTGTTGTTTTCGACCAAGACATGTCATTTAAATCCCATATTAAACAGGTTTCCAGAGTTTCCTTTTTTCACCTCCGGAATATCGCCAAAATTAGAAACATTCTGTCCAGGAGTGATGCTGAAAAACTAGTCCATGCATTTGTTACTTCAAGGCTGGACTATTGTAATTCTTTACTATCAGGAAGTCCACAAAATGCAGTTCAAAGCCTTCAGCTGATTCAAAATGCTGCAGCAAGAGTTCTGATGAAAATCAACAAGAGGGATCATATTTCTCCAATTTTAGCTTCCCTTCATTGGCTTCCTGTTAAATCAAGAATAGAATTTAAAATTCTTCTTCTAACGTATAAAGCCCTTAATAATCAAGCTCCATCATATATCAGAGCTCTGATTACCCCGTATGTTCCTAACAGAGCACTTTGCTCTCAGACTGCAGGTCTGCTGGTGGTTCCTAGAGTCTCTAAAAGTAGAATGGGAGGCAGATCCTTTAGCTATCAGGCTCCTCTCCTGTGGAACCAACTCCCAGTTTTGGTCCGTGAGGCAGACACCCTATCTATTTTAAGACTAATGTTAAAACTTTCCTTTTTGACAAAGCTTATAGTTAGAGTGGCTCATACCCTGAGCTATCTCTATAGTTGTGCTGTGATAGGCCTAGGCTGCTGGAGGACATCAGGGTCTAATTTTCTCACTCTACTGATTTCTACTGTTCTTCAGTCTACTGTTCTCCAGTTTTGCATTGTATTACATTGAAATGACTGTCGTCATTTCAGCTTTTAACTTTTTGCTCTCTCTCTTTCTCTTCATAGTAGGTACACCTGGTCTGGCGTTCTGTTAACTGTGACATCATCCAGAGAAGACGGCTCACCCGCTACTACCATCTAATGTAGAACAGATTACTAGATCAATGTGTGCTTCTGTGCTTTTTTGTCTCTCTTGTTGTGTCTCTGTTCTGTCTTCTGTAACCCCAGTCGGTCGAGGCAGATGACCGTTCATACTGAGCCCGGTTCTGCCGGAGGTTTTTCATTCCCGTTAATGGGTGGTTTTTCTTCCCACTGTCGCTTCATGCTTGCTCAGTATGAGGGATTGCTGCAAAGCCATGGACAATGCAGACGACTCTCCCTGTGGCTCTACGGTTCCCCAGGAGTGAATGCTGCTTGTCGGGACTTTGATGCAATCAACTGGTTTCCTTATATAGGACATTTTTGACCAATCTGTATAATCTGACCCAATCTGTATGATATGATTGAACTTGACTTTGTAAAGTGCCTTGAGATGACATGTTTCATGATTTGGCGCTATATAAATAAAATTGAATTGAATTGAATTGAATTCTACTCTGGTTTAAATGTTGAATATATTGGAAATGTTTAAATAAAGGAAACTACTTATAACCAATCAGTAAGGCTCATCTTTATATGTTAAGTTTGCCTTAGGGAGTTAAAATGTTGGCTTTGTTAAAGATGTGTTTGTCTCAGCCATGGCAAGAACAATGATATGGACTTTAAAAAGCAACACAGTGGCTTTGGAACGCGTTAAAATGTTTTTTATAGGTTGAATATTTGGGCTCTGCTTATTCAGTAGGAGGTTCTGTGGGTCAGATCCGTTGCAGGCAGCCTTTCTGACTACCGCACACCGTGGTTCCATCAGTGGCTGTGGACACATTTATGAATCAATCACTCTTTACAGGCAAAATTTAACAGCTTTTTGTGTAAAATGACAGAACGCCTCACTAAATCGACGTTATTTAGAATATTAAACCGGTTCTAGCAGAATCTACGGTAAACGGGCTTTAGTCTCCAGCTCCAGGTCAGCCTTTGTCGCTCTCTAACCCTAAACACGACCAAAGGTGGTTACTGAACAGATGCTAAATGTTTCTGGAGACATTATGCAGTGGACGTTCTGGTGGAACCAGCGTCTCGTTGGTTAATGAGTCGGTGCAACCTGCTGGGTTTCTGTAGATAGAAAAGCTAACCAATCATTCTGGATGATCTGACAGAGCTGAGCTTATAAAGAGCGTCCAGACAACATGTAGAGAAGTGGAGCTTTAGACCTAAAACTGAACTGACTTCTCCTCCTTTCCCAGCCATGTCTCCTTCCACTGACGCCTCCTTTTTTAACCTCCTTTTCACAGCTGGAGCCTCACTATAAGTTGATGACATCAGCTGTTTATGCTTTCTGTGGAGGAATGACGTTATTGTTCATGAGTCCATGATATCGATGACATGTCTGATTCCTGCGTGATTCTTGGTTTTCTGCAGGTTAAGCTGAACACAGAGTTCTCTGCTACAGGCTTGGCTGCCTCAGGGATCCAATCTGTATCTCAGCTGTGATGTTTTTTTTCTGACTGACAAGCCGTTACTTGTTCATAAATCTGAAAAAACCCACAAAATATTTCCCCACCCTGGTGTTACCGCCCACTCTGACTGAGCTCTATAATACACTGGAGTGCTAATAGCCGCTGTTAGAATGAGTCGCTTTGAAGCCACCAGCCGCCATATTGGTACTCCCTATTTTCCCCCCAGTAACTAGGGAATATGTGCGCTACAGCATCGAATAACAAGGATTTTCTCATGTTCAGGGGGGGCTTAAGACTTTTAAAATGTCAAATGCCATTTACTTTTATGTTATGTTCTAAAAATATCAAGTACTGAGAAACTCATGTGCTGAAATATTTTGCATTTTATTCATTTAAAAAAAAAAAAATATATATATATATATATATATATAACATTTATAAATATATAAATAACAATATACAAAAACATATATACATATACACATACTTATATATACATATATATATATTTAATATGAATAACATGTAAAATATTTCAGCACCTAATTTCCTAGTAGATGATAGTGTTAGTACATCCACTGACTGTAGAATTACCTGTGAAACGTTTTCACACAGCCAGAAAACTGCTTGTTGTTGCAACTAAATCCTATGAGATTCTGTGAGAGTAGGGAGGAGCAAGATGGCTGCCAGTGACTTCAGTTTTTCGGCAAAATCAGCACTCCAGTGTATTATATAGCTCAGTGGCCCACTCTGACTGGAGTTCCAGCTCGTGTCTCTACCTGCTGGTTGTCCAGGCAGGTTGTTGCTGTGACTAAAGCTGCTGCAGCTGGAGCCATAAGATCATATAAAGTAAATGTCTAATCAACATCCAGAATCATTTTCTGCTGTTGAGCAAAACATGTCGGATCAGAATCTCTCAAAGGACGGCAAACATTCCTTATAAATGATGCAAAGCCCGACATTCCGATCATTGATACAGGATGTGTTCCAACACATCGGCATCCTGCAGAAACTCCCAGACTCCAGGGAACTTCCCTGGAGTCTGGGAGTTTCTCCTCAACTTTTTACAGTTTTTTTCATTCTTTTTAACAGTCAGTTGGTGTTTGTTAAATATAAAAGCACGTGTTGCATGTTGTTAAACTGTACAGTAATATTTTTCTTCTGCAGTAAATTTCAATTCAATTCAATTTAATTTTATTTATATAGCGCCAATTCATGAAACATGTCCTCTCAAGGCACTTTACAAAGTCAAGTTCAATCATATTATACAGATTGGGTCAGATTATACAGATTGGTCAAAAATGTCCTATATAAGGAAACCAGTTGATCGCATCAAAGTCCCGACAAGCAGCATTCACTCCTGGGGAACCGTAGAGCCACAGGAAGAGTCGTCTGCATTGTACATGGCTTTGCTGCAATCCCTCATACTGAGCAAGCATGAAGCGACAGTGGGAAGAAAAACTCCCCATTAACGGGAAGGAAAACCTCCGGCAGAACCGGGCTCAGTATGAACGGTTATCTGCCTCAACCGACTGGGGTTAGAGAAGACAGAGCAGAGACACAACAAGAGAAACAAAAAGCACAGAAGCACACATTGATCTAGTAATCTGTTCTACATTAGATGGTAGTAGCGGGTGAGCCGTCTTCTCTGGATGATGTCACAGTTAACAGAACGCCAGACCAGGTGTACCTACTATGAAGAGAAAAGAGAGAGAACAGAAAGTTAAAGCATAAATGATGACACATAATGCATAATTGAAGAATAGTAGAACTCTATAGAGTGAGAAAATTAGATCCTGATGTCCTCCAGCAGCCTAAGCCTATAGCAGTAAAACTATAAAGGTAGCTCAGGGTAACATGACCCACTCTAACTATAAGCTTTGTCACAAAGGAAAGTTTTAAGATTAGTCTTAAAAGTAGACGGGGTGTCTGCCTCACGGACCAAAACTGGGAGTTGGTTCCACAGGAGAGGAGCCTGATAGCTAAAGGATCTGCCTCCCATTCTACTTTTAGAGACTCTAGGAACCACCAGCAGACCTGCAGTCTGAGAGCGAAGTGCTCTGTTAGGAACATACGGGGTAATCAGAGCTCTGATATATGATGGAGCTTGATTATTAAGGGCTTTATACGTTAGAAGGAGAATTTTAAATTCTATTCTTGATTTAACAGGAAGCCAATGAAGGGAAGCTAAAATTGGAGAAATATGATCCCTCTTGTTGATTTTCATCAGAACTCTTGCCGCAGCATTTTGAATCAGCTGAAGACTTCGAACTGCATTTTGTGGACTTCCTGATAGTAAAGAATTACAATAGTCCAGCCTTGAAGTAACAAATGCATGGACTAGTTTTTCAGCATCACTCCTGGACAGAATGTTTCTAATTTTGGCGATATTCCGGAGGTGAAAAAAGGAAACTCTGGAAACCTGTTTAATATGGGATTTAAATGACATGTCTTGGTCGAAAACAACACCAAGATTTTTAACTTTATTACCAGAGGCCAAGTTAATGCCATCCAGATTAAGTGATTGATTAAGAACTTTATTTTTTGAAGACTCTGGCCCAAAGATTACAATTTCTGTCTTGTCAGAATTTAGATGCAGGAAATTTAAAGTCATCCAGCTTTTGATGTCATCAAGACATGACTGCAGTCGAAGTAATTGATTGGATTCATCAGGATTTATGGATAAATATAGCTGAGTATCATCAGCATAACAGTGGAAATTAATCCCATGCTGTCTGATAATTTTGCCTATCGGAAGCATATATATAGTAAATAGAATTGGTCCAAGGACTGAACCCTGTGGTACTCCACAGGTGACCCTAGAGTTTGAGGAAGATTTATTATTAACATGAACAAATTGGAATCTGTCTGACAGATAAGATTTAAACCAGCCTAATGCTTTCCCCTTAATCCCTACAGTATGTTCAAGTCTTTGTAGGAGAATATTGTGATCAACTGTATCAAACGCAGCACTGAGATCTAACAGGACAAGTATAGACACAAGTCCATTATCTGAGGCCATGAGAATATCACTAGTGACCTTCACCAGAGCTGCTTCAGTGCTATTTGCCCTCACTCTTTAGTCTCTCAGCCTTACTTTCTGTTTTTAGATTTTCCACCCCTGTGAGTCTGCTTGCTTCAACATGTCCGTCACGCCCTGCTGGTCAGCCTGGATTTCCCCACTGAGATAAAATAAAGGATGTTTCTGTTTAATCCTGAAAGGGGATTTTCCTCTGATATCAGCTGCTGTTTTCTTTATTCCCATCACTTCAGACTAATAAACTCAACAGAACAGTTTCTCTTTATGATGTTTAAACAGTTGAAACTGCTGTGATAAAGTAGTTAAACAGCCACTAAACTCCAGAGCAGACAAATCGATTCCCTGAAACAGAAACCGATGAATAAGGACCACGGCACATCATACATCCAGCCATACGTCTGTTCATCCATCTTCATCAGTTTTGACTCATCCATGTTTACCTCCAGGGAGGTGATGAGTAACCTGACTCTGCCCAGGTGGATGTCGTTCCACAGAGCTCCTCACATTCATCTGGGGTTGCTCCATTAGAGATGTATTTCAGAAGGAGATTCTTTATCATACATCCTTGCATATGATTGGATAAACCACTTGTTCGTCGTTTTTACTAACGTGCTTCATGAGCCTCTCATAGTGAAACCAACCCGTGATGCTGATGAGGGCAACGCACGGGACACCAAAACAGAACAGCCACCATGTTGGATATAGTGCGATGTCGGTAAATAACAAATGTCAGTGTTGTTTTAAAGAATTACCTGTATTTTTCGGACCATAAATCGCACCGGATTATAAGGCTTCCCGTGTCATGCCGTCCCTCCGCGAGCACACATACTACCTCATACATACTACAGTTTTTAAGCACATTATCGCAGACTTTTGACCACAGCAAAATTGTTTTCATGCAGGTTAAAGCCAGACTATAAGCGCTGAGCAGATCTCTGTCTCTGCCATGGAAAGCGAGTCTGCTCTGCTCCCAGAGAGAGAGAGGGAGGGTTTAAATGAACTAAAAACAGTGAAAACATCCAGCCAAGATTTTAACCTTTGATATCTGTTGTGTGCAGATATGTTCCACTAACTTAGTTAACCCTTTATGGTGACTTTTCAGCCGTGACGGACCTTGCAAACATGATCCAGTCAGAAATCACAGACTGTCTTGTCCAGCAGCAGCCAGACTCGCCGGTCTCTGCCGCCCCTGATTAGTCCGAGCAGAATTAAAATCGGCTCATAATCCTGATCAACGGCACAGATGAAGTTGGGAGGTGGACTTTCACTCCTAAAAACTTTTTCAGATAAATTATGGTTATAAAACTGATTTGTAAGCTGCTCATCTCCTCACTCCCCCCCGTGTGGCGGACAGTTTTTCTTACCAGACCACATCCCCGTCCCCTCAACAAGCCCAAAGGAAGCTGATAATTACTGGGTGGGTTGGGGGACCAAAGCTCCAGGAAAGTAAGGCGGCAGTAAATTCTCTGCTGAGCTTCATCCATCTGGTGATAGGTTAGATGGTGAGGGTGGTGGTCGAGGACAGAGATATTGATCTTAAGGAGGATCCTGAAGGAATCGGGGGATTTGGATCTGTCTTTAGATAAAGTGTCATCAGCATAGCAATGGAAGGAGATCTCAACCAACTGAACCAGACTAATGACACGGCCCAGAGGAAGAATGTGAAAAAATGTAGCCCACTGGTAATTTCCAGTCTCTAAATACAGACTGAAGTGGGAGGCAGTAAATAAATGTCTCTTCTAAAGTTTCCCATTACTACATAAATGAAGTGCTAAAAAAAAAATGCATTTCTTCCTTAGTAGCAAACATTTGTGGTGAGCAACCAAGAACTTCTTGAGAAGTCTAATTAAGTGACGTAAATTATAAACGGGGCCTAAATTTGCTGCATGTCTACTTAGAGGAAATGCATTTTTATCTTAAGGTAAATAAAGGTTTGTGGCTCCAGCAGAAAGATCATAACTCTGAGCTCGCTGCACGATTCTCTGATTACACTTCATCAACAATATGCATTCATTAGCCACAGCAGTTTGACTTGAGATTTTAATTTAAGGCAACATTGTATGAAAAGTTAAGTGAAGCAGGACCTCAGAGGCAAACCTTTGCCTAATGTGCCGTTTATAATTATCTGAGTGGGGGTGGAAAACCAGTATAAGCAAACCCACCCTGCAGGCGTTGGTTTTTATTCAAAGAAAAAAAGGCAAATATGGGCGCCAGCAGAGATAACCTGAGCTGCTGTTATATCAAACAACACCCAGAGGAACAGGAGAAAACAATGATGGGACCCAGAGAACATCTGAAGAACCGATCATAACCAGGAAAAATGTTGGGAACAACAAGGAAATGGAGGATAAAATAACAGGATGTGCTAAAATACATCTGGATGTGACCAGAACAAGACGAGTAAAACATCTGGAGCACAGAAAACTAGATTTGGTCAAATATCAAAACATTCAAGCTATTTAGGTCCCTGTTGATTTTTTTTCTTTAATTTGGGCCTTATTTTAAAATTTTTACCCAATTATTTTAAAAAGATTCGGCTTTAATGTTTATACAGCAAACATTAATTTGGTGTTTTTCTGCTATTTCTGCCATCAGCAGAAAACAGAACTATTTCTGGTTCATAGCTGCTGCCACACGTTTCTCAGCAAACCGCCAACAAGATTAGATTCAGTACAATTCCACATATTGGGAGGCAACATAATGCAATACAATATTAAATTACATTATCATGAAGAAAAACATATGCGGCCAAATTAATACATTTTTAAATAATAACAAAAAAAAAATTTTTTTTACAAGAAAGCTTTGTATTTTTATTTATGTAATGAAATGATGGGGATAAATCCATTTATCCATTCATTTGGAATAAAATCATCCTTTCTCATTTCAACTGCATCTCCATGAGTGGAAGTTTAGTTTGGCTACAAATGCTGTGAATGTGAGAGCGAGCATGGCTGCAGGGAGGTGAGTCAAGCCTTTAAGTAAACACAACATTATGTCCAAAACAAAGTCACTGTTCTGGTTGAGTTCTCCAGTTTTCTTTGGTTTATTAAAGGAGAGGCTCCAGCTTCCTAAACCCAGGTTCAGAACATCTGCAGGAAGAAATGTCTGCTTTAAACACGCTGCTCCCCTTCATGACTCCCACACTAAACATCTTTGGTAGCTCAAGGATTTCTCAGCTGCTTTGAGTGAAAATGTAGTTGTTCAAAATCAATGGATGAAATGCTGTCATGTAAATAATAAATGACCTTTTCTTTTTATCAAGTTCAGAGGACTCCACATTCACATCCCGGCGGTGGTGAGCTACATTGTATCCACAGCTGCTCTGGGGCGGACTGACAGCAGCGAGGCGGCCGTACATCGGGGCCACCGGGCCCTCTGACCACCACCAGGAGGCAAAGTGGGAGAAGTGTGTTGCCGATGGACACGACGTCTGAGACGGGGGGAGCGGGGGATCGGAGCGGCAACCCATCAGTTACAGAACAAACTGCCTAACTCCTGCAGCACTGTTACAGGAGCTGGTAACTGGAAACAGATCCAGGAAGTGAAATGGCAGGTAGGACACAAGACAAAGTTTTATATTACAGTTAATAAAAAAAGTGAAATGTTTACAGGTGATTATTGAACTGTACTTTAAGCTATAATATTTCTGCAACCGTGATTGCTGAAGTTTACATTAAGCTGCTATGAAACAGTGACTTGTAGCAGAAATGTCAGCCTAAAGAGGGTCCGTTTGGATTCGGATGCTCCAGTTTAGCGTAGACTGTCGTCAGATCGGCGCGATCACTGGTTCCTGTTGACTCTGGAATATTCTCCCCCTGAGGAAGGTAAAGAACACAGGAACCAGGTCAGAATAACAGCAGTAACCAGGTTCCTCTCAGCAGATCGCTGCGTCAGGACCAGGATGTTTGGTTCTGTGGTTCTAACAGGTTAAAGAGAGCAGCTGGCTGACACATTCAGATGCTAAAAACAAAATATCTTCTCAGTTTAAAACAAGAAAAGTACTCTGTGGTTTGAACTCTGTCATTTGTATTTGGACCAAAGGCTGATTTTCTCCAACAGGAACTCTGAGTTTCTCTTTGGACGCTAAAACAAACCCAACAGCTGCTTCACATTCAGCTCTGCTGTTATTAACCTGCAGGCTGTGACCCCCAGACTATTATCCATGTCAGGATCACCTGTTTAATGTAGACAGCATCTAAATGTGCGTTATGTTTTAATATTATCTTATAACCCTGCATGCTAACAACACCATCTGTTCCTGAGGCTTCACCTGCTTTGATTCCAGGAAACAGGAAGAGGTGAGCCACGCCTGACCACCTGGAGAAACATGAACCTGCAGGGTGGCAGACTCTGTGGGATCAGGTTATCTCTGCCTTTGCATGGAAACTGCTTCTCTATGCTGGTATTAAATGTCTCGCTGCTCTTTGTCTCCAGCTCCTCAGATGTGGTCGACTTCTCCTCCTTCTCTACCAGGACCACTTCAAACCTTTTTCCTTGATTCTCAGCCACTAAAATCAGCCTGAAATCTGCAGGTTTAAACTCTTTAATTTGGAAGGTGGAACATATAAGCCTGTCAGTTTCCATGTCCACAGAGAAGCTGAGGTCCCAACAGGAACATTTAATAAGAGGTCTAACGTTTTATGGCCATGGAGGCCTTAAACAAGCATCAAACTGGTTAAACAGAACATATATGTTTGCTCAGTGACGTCTCCACCACTGGTAAACAATGACTTAACCTTCAGAGAGGAGAGAGCAAACATCACTGTATCCTGGTAACACTATTATCTTTATCTGCACGTACCTGACTGTGTCTGTTATCCTTGAAAAGAATTGGCGTATATTGGACTTCGTCCTCTTTTATGGTGTCTGCAGGAAAACAAGTGAATGTTGCTGTTAAAAACAATTTCTAAAAAATCAAAAACAAATGAGTTCTAGTGTGAGCCACCAGAACTGACAGACTCCTGGATAGGTGTTGAAACTTTTTCAGAAAGAACCGAGCAATAGTCCTGTTGCCTCTGATTTAAGGTTTGCTGTTGCAATGACCCGGATAACTGAGAATCTGCAACATGAATTAAATTTGACTATTTTCCGCTATGAAGAAAGGAGCAGTACTGGGATGTAAAGGCTAGTACTTGTATAGCACTTTAACTAGTTTGAGTCCGAGGACCTCAAAGTTGTTCCAGAAACTTAAAATGCTGAACTTGAGTCTTCTCTAAAGAAAGTTTTATCTGGAAACAGAGAACAAGAGGAGGCTGAGCAGCGAGCCTTGAGGAACTCCAGAGGTCAGAGGGGAAGAAAACAAAAGACGGAATATGAGATGAGTTTATTTTTTTATCTGAAGGTACTTTTCGTTTTTCAACTCAGTAAAAGTTTGCTCAATATTTGAATTAGTCAATGAGTGTTTCACAACTTTCTAAAATGTTCTTGCAGATACATTTTGGATTTTTAGAACTAATATAAATTGTCAAATTATTTTTATAATGTATTTTATGGCCATGTGAAATGTTCAAAACAGAAGGAAAGTGTAGAATTGCAGTGTTTCATGTCAGCTAATGTTGCTGTATTATCAATAGAGGAACCCAGCAAGTATAAAAGGCTTCACTGAGGAAACCAACGCATAAAAATACATGAATCAGTCCAGCTGTTTAAACAGAGGCAGAGAGGCTTGCAGGTCTCTGGTTAATGTCAAAATGATAAATGAGCTAAAGAATGTTCTAATGCAGAACCAGAAGCTCAGTGTTTCATGTTGATTTATTCAGCTCTGAACAGCAATGATCTGCTGGTAAAGTTTTTGCTGCCATTACAGGAATATGATTAATGTTTAATTCACATCCTATATCTGATTGATTTTCTCAGGCAGTTCTCTTAGAGCACCAAGCTGCACATTTCCTGAACTGGTTTCCAGTTTCAGCCAGTTTGAACAAATGTCCACAATCACCATGGTCTCTGTGATTTCCTGCTAGATTAAAAACAGGAAATCTGCTGCTCTGTTATTTCCTTTTGCTGCTGCTTCTGTTTCACATTCAGACAGAATATTATTCAAAGTTTAATTCAGTTTCTGACTGCAGGGATGGCAATGCATTAACTAGCACCATGTAGTATCAATAAGCTACAGATAAATCAGGAGAAAATGTTAAATCAGAAGCAAAAGCATCTCTGATGGAGGAGTCGCTGTAGAAAATCTGATGCAGCTGCTAAATCTGATCTTTCCACTCAGGAATTTACTCAAACCTTTATCGCCAGTTTGTTAGGGTCACTGGAGGCTTGCATTTAACTTTAATGATGTTTTAAGCAACATTACTGAGTTTAAGGAGTGAGGAGAGGCTTTCCTTTGAGTCTGAGCATTACTGGCTGTTATGAAAGTCTTAATTGTGAGGTTATCTTTGAATTTGGCAGAGGGTGGACTGTTATAGCATTTCGTTTAAATGGACTGTTTATGGACCAGTCTGCAGATAACTTCATTTTAAATGTTCCCCCAAAGATCTGAAAACTCCCATAAGCACTTCTAATAACTCATAACAAAATGCTAATTAGTCCAAAAAACTTATTTTCATTAAATTGGCATCTGGTGTTATTTTTAACCATTTAATTCCCATATTAAACAATTTTCAGGGTTTCCTTTTTTCACCTCCAGGATATTATCAACATTAGAAACATTCTGTCCAGGATTTATTCTGGAAACTAGTCCATGCGTTTGTTACTTCAAGGCTGGACTATTGTAATTCTGGATTACTGATCGTGGGATATATGAATCATTTTTCTTTTCTCAGTCGTCACACACTTTACCAGAACTTCCTTGAGGCCAACCAAAAGTTTCTCTCTATAGTTTCTGCTAATTTCCAACATGCCTGAGTTTTAGTTTCTACCACCACAGAAGTCATTCTTGCCCACTGTGGTGGGTCTGATCTCCACCAATGATGAGTCCCACTACAGGGAGGAGGTCAGCAATCTGACACAGTGGAGCTCCAGGAACAACCTGATCCTGAACACCAGTCAGACCAAGGAGGTAATGATGGACTACAGGAGGTCCAGGAGGACTGAACACCTCCTCTCTACAGGGGGAGGTGGTGGAGGTGTGGACAGCATCATGTTCCTGGACATTTACATCTCCTCTGACCTCCTGGACCATAAACACCTCCCACCTGGTGAAGAAGGCCCATCTTCTTCCTCAGGAACCTGAAAAGGTCTGGACTTCCCACTAAGCTGCTCATAAACCTTTACAGAGAGGAATGACCTAGCATGGGTGGTGAGAACAGAGCAGGGGATTGTGGGATGCCGTCTGCAGAATCTAGACTCAATTTATACAGAACGAGTCCAAAGAAGGTCCAGATGCATCTCCACTGATCCCCATCCACCCAGGCAATGCCCTGTTTGCTCCTCTCCCATCAGGTAAACACTTCAGAAGCTTCAAATAATAAACTTAGAAACAGCTTCTTTCCAAGAGCAGTGAGGGAATCCCCCCACTGTTACTAACCCGTCATATGTTATAATTAGTGTTGCGACGATGCCATTTTTTGGCCCCGATACCTGGCTGTGCAGTATCGGCCGATACCAATTCCAAACCGATACCATCTGTTTGAAAATGATGTGTGTGTATATATGAAGAACAGCATACTACTTGGATGTAAAATAATTGCTATCATGGCTTTGTCAAGCTGCTACCTTATTAAAGCAGGAAAAAGACTAATACAAAGTGAATCCAGTAGAACTAGTGAGTGTCGGGAGAGAGAAGGCTGCGTTCAAGTGACATACAAACATCAAAATGGTATATGTGACCTATTTGGTGGTACTCACCGATACATATACCACCATTTTAGTGCGGTATCGGCGCCCCGGCCGATACTGGTATCGGTGCAACACTAATTACAATCACCTTATTGTTACTGCCTGCTGCACACTATCATCTCAGAATATCTAAATGCTCATTGCGGTGAATTAAGCCTCACATCATCATTGCACAAAAGCACCTTATTACCTCATCATCTGTTATCTGTGACTCATGAAGGACAACTAGTTCATACAAACCTTTGAATCTTCCTTTTATTTTTGTTATCTCTGTTGAAGGAAAAAAAAACAATGTAACCCTTGTTCATTGACTGTTTGGTTGTCTGTTTGCCTTCATTGTGTGTGCTCTGAACCAGAGTGGCTAAAAAGGAGATTTCACTTCAGTGACAATAAAGACTCTTCAAATCCTTTAAAATTATGCAGCACAGCTTTCCTGTAGGTGGAGAACTGCTGCAAACTAAACTGAAGATGAGGTTGAATATGTAGTCGGATATATAGCGAACAATAAATGCTAAATGATGAATAAATCAGAGCAGCAAACTTCTGCTGTTCAGGCAGAAATGATTAGAGTGACTTAAATAATTTAAATACATTGTTGCTTGCTGTGCAGAGCTGGAAAGCACCTGAGGTATAGACCTGTCCTTCAGGTCTAATTACAGAACAGGCTGTGTTACCTGTGGAAACCCCCATCTGTTCACCTGGTGAAACAGCGGCTCAAAGGAGCGGGATCATATGATGTAAACCACCAATAAACCCTTCCAGGAAGAATCTAATGACTATTCAGTTCTATTCAGCCCTGCTGACTGAATCTGAGACTTCAGTGGAAATCCCAGAGAGCACCGACTGTAAGGTGAGCTTCTGCTTCCCGGTGCAGGAAGTTTTACTCAAGGTGTTCTCTTCAATATCTGCCTCTGTCACCGCCAGGTTAAAGAAACCTGATAGAAATCTATTATCTCAGCTCATTTAGATGGAGACGCACGTCTGCTGGTCTCTGCTGAGTGAGATGTTGAGGAACACCAGGTAGAACATGAGGAACATGGTGCAGAGTTATTATTGGGCTTTGTCACCCAATCTGTACCAGAACCACGATCATTTACAAATGCGTAAACAGAATTACTTAACAGAAGGCAATCTTTAGTTTTTCTTGCTTTTTAATTTTTATTTTGGTGATTTCTTTTACATTTTGTTGTAATTGTGTGAATATTGCATTATTTAATGGCAATAACAAAAATGGAGAAAACAATGGTTAAATCCTGCTCTGAGCATGCACACCGAATAAGTCACATGGCAAACATTTTAATTCATTTCAATATTTGATTTTCGGTGTAACTAACTACGCACTCCAACCGTGTTGATCAAAGGATGGATCCATTTGCACTCTTTCATCACCTAAAGTTATGTATTTGTAAGAAATGAACGATGTGGCCACTTTAACGAGGTCTTCTATCGTCTTTGATCGGTCCACCAGAGGGCGCATTCACAGCAAAAATATGTAACACCTCTGTAGATTTAATAATCAATTTTCTAATACAATGCATTTTTGTGCAAAATAATGATGGTTGTCATCAAGGGAATTATAGCATGTTGTAGTAAAGTATGGAAATCATTTTTCCCCCAGTGCTGTTTAAACTGATGAAGCTAATTTAATGGTGAAACAAGGTATTCTGTGCATAAAGCAGCTAATGGTTCAGATCGGGTACATGATTTGTTGAAGGTGCTGTGTTCCACCATCTTGCATCAGGACCAGGGATGCAGGCAAATTTTTCTGCTGTTCAGGTGCTCCAGGTGAATTAAAAGACTTTCACCAACCACAAATAATGCTATTCAATAAACACCTTATAAGTACCTCAGAATAATTAGGTTTTTAGGTCTTGATGCTCAACAAAACGTCCGTCTGAAGGGAAAGATTAATGCAAAATATTTCACAAACTGAGACTCAGATTTTATAATTTGTTATACATTTTATACTAAAATTATCAAATTAATAAGTTAATCTTAGAAAAAAAGAAAACTAACAAATACCTGCCTTGTCTGACTGGTTGTTTTTTACCCAGGATCCTCTGCTTGATCATCCAGAATGCTCCAACAACAAATACAATTAACAGCACAGAGATACCAACTCCGATGAAATCTGTCACAGAACAAAACACAACAATTAACAAAATTTAGTACAAACTATCTCAAAATAATATAATTTAATTTTTAAATTCTGTGATTGATCTTACATGCTCTTTGGTTACCACTACTTTCTGTCTCATTGAACCCACATGCTGTCCTCACGTTAACATGGAGAGTCTTGTTTTCTGCAGGGTTGGCTGCTACACATCTGTAGGATGAGTCTCTGTCCTCTTTGTGGACAGTGATGGGTAAAGAGGAAGCAGAACTGTTCTGGTTCTGTACTTCCTGGTCTTTGTACCACAGCAGAGACGTGGCTTTGTCCACAGAACAGAGCAACCAGCAGCTGTCAGAGCTCACAGTCAGGGTTTCTACTGCAGGAGTCGGAGCACCATCTGCAGAGAGAGTCAAACCAGCACAGTTAAAATTTTTTATTAAAAAAGTCACCAGAGACAGAATAATGTCAGTTTTCTGAGAATGTGTGTGTTTTGAATTATTCTTTCCTCCCAGTGAGGTTTTATTTCACAGATTTCCCTCTATTTACTTCCTGTTCACTAAAGGATGCATTTGAAGTTTTTATTGATTAACCATAAATGTATCAGTTGATGTTCATCTAGAAGAGCTTCCATCTCACTGTCCTCCAACAAAAGATCATCAGGTTCACTTTCTAGATAAAAATCTGAGTATGACATTTTTAATAACTATACAGTATTTTGTTTTTTCTATGCTGGGAATGGTGTTACTGGGCAGTCTGATATTCTTATTTTCTATATTTACTTTTGCCTTTGTGTGAATCTACATGCTGGCATTTGCTTTTCACTTAGTTGCTGGTACACTTGTATTTCCTCACTATGACACAATGAAGGATGTTCCTGCTATATTTCTGATTAACCAAGCAAGAACAGAGCCTCTGCAGAGGCAGGACCCACTCTCTGGAACAGGTGCAGATAAAGAATGCTCAAACTTTAACAACTTTAAAGAAACTCCCAAAACCTATATTTTAGAATTTATTTCTATTAGTTTTGATATCCTCATATAAACGTGTTGTTTATTCCATTTTTGACTATTTACTAGTTAATGCTTCCCTTCGACTTGACTTCTTGTATCTATTTTTTATCTCATTTCTTGTCTTATTGTTGTTGTGATAAATGTTTCTTGGCTCCTTTCACATTGCTTTACAGCAATTTGGTAGTTTGGTAGCGTAGGTGACCGCCTGAGTTAAATCCTAACAAAAACACAGATGTACGACAGACTTCTGCAATAAAACCTAACCTGGGTGGCTGTGGTGGATGAGGTGAAAGAAAAACAAGGATTAATGGCTATTCTGAAGACGGTTATTCACTGAGACCCAAAAATAAAACTTTTCCTGACCCACAAGATCCTCTTTGGATCAGGACTTCAGACCCGGCAGCTGCTGTGTGTCTCGCTCAGACTGGATGAGGGGCTGATGATGGGAGACTGATTTCTGACAAAAAAAACTAAAAATATGGCTTATGATTGCTCATCTGTTTCTCTGCCATTTAGATGCTTCTGTAATTTCTGTGTAAAATCTACCGTCGTGTCTTTAATATTAGAAATTTATTTCACTAATTATCCTAAAATACCTTAAATTACACAATAATTCTAAGTTGTGGGAATCAACTTAGAATTATTGTGTAGTGGGTAGCAATTTATGATTCAAATGCCATTCTGAAGGCTAGACTGTAATTATAAATTGATTGTGATGTAAAATCAGCCCAACAGATCATTTATGGTAGAAAATACAATAAACTTTGTATTAGTTTAGCCTTTCACTGAGTTAGGGATGAGCTCAGACATCACTAGCTCGATGGTCTAATGGTTTCTATCTCCAGCCGTCATGGGGGAGAGGCTGGGACACCTGGACAGGTCTCCAGTTCATCACAGGAAAACAGAGACACATGAAGGACAAACAGTTGGACTGGAAGAACATGAAAGATCTCACAGAAAAGACCAGGGCAGGATTTAAGACTCACACGTCTTACTGTAAGGGAAAAACAACAATTGGTCCGCAGAGTAGCCCTAAAGTTAATCTGTTATCATTTATGAAACATGACTCCAGAATTTCTGTTGCAGTAAAGCTAATAAACCTCAAATATAATGAGTTTCTGAACTTTGAACCTGTCCAAAAAAAAAAAAAAAACCCAAAGCAGGAGCATTATGCTGGATTTGTTTCTTCTGGGAACTGACGGTTGGTTGTTGTGTTTAAAGGAGAAGTCTGGTCAACAAGGAAAAATCAGGGATCATTAGCTATAACTAAAACTAATACATTTGTGGTTATTTAATTAATTTAGCGTTAATAAGAAAATAAAAAGCATAAATTGTGTCTGGATCACTGTGTATGGGGGCGGCCATCATTGCCCATATTTGGGCAATGATGGCCGCCTTACATCACATCCTGTGAAGTAGAATCGTGGAGATCTGACCGCAGTTCTCCGCGCTTTACAAGCAAACTCAATAGGAGCTGTTCTACACAGCTGCGATTGTTCACTGTTGAAATTCACGAGAGCTGTTGTTGAAGCAACAATGACGGCTGCATGGCAGTTGGATGTAACAACTAACAATACATCGGGTAAAAATGGAAACATTATTTTTTTCCCCTTTCCAATTCATGATCCACCGGGTTCTTTTGTTGGAATACCAACTTGCCATCTAACACGTCATCTGTAGCCAACATTTAGAAGAAGAATGTACTCAAGATGACATGAGAGCGAGGATTTTCGGTAGGTTTTTCTTTTTTATAATGTAGAATATACGGGAGCTTTTGTTTACCAACCAGAGCAGTGGAGGGATACAACACACTTAGAAAGAATGCTCACTGTTGTGAAGCCCACTTATTTTATGTGACTTTGGTTTTATTTTTTCTAAAGTCTCTTGCAAATTTCATGAGTTTCACGGGTTGCAGTTTTTTTTGGGCTTGTTTCTGAAAGTGAAGTCGATTGTTTTGCCTCTAAACTAAGTGACGCTGAAATATCCCTCCGCCTCATAACGCGCTGCAGCTCATCCTGACAGCAGCTCATCCTGACAGCAGAGTAAACTCAGAAGGAGCCGCTCTGACCATATTTTCTGCAGTTTACGGTGCAATAACTGATGATAACTGCTGAAAGTAGATTAGGCGGTGCAGATCACCATTTTGAGCAGAGATTGGTTCTAAAGATGAGTTTTATACTCATCTTCTAACACTGCAGAACCCAACCCATAAACCGTACTTTAATGCTTATTTGTTGTCTTTTCATGTCTCTAAAATGTAAAATTAGTATTAATTTAAATTTAAATACTTAATGCCGTGTCTATCTTTGTATAAGAGGTTTAAAAAATATATTTCGGCATGAAAACTGATATTTATTTACAAGGGGACAGATAGAGCATTGGGACTTGCTCTACAGTCGATACCGTGACCTGACGTCACAAATGGGAGGAGGCAGTACTGTTCTTCACCAAGATGGCTGCCCCCACTAAAGGACCTTCAAATGAAAATTACTCGTAATTAAAAAAGCTTCTCATTTATTGAACAGCATGTAATAATTTTATATTTCAAGTACTTTCAGCAGTTTGAATTCTGATTTTGACCGGACTTCTCCTTTAACAGGCCTGATGACTTCTGTATTAACTTGTCTGGTTCTGCTAGTTAGTTCAACAGTTAATTTGTCTTATGATGAGTCTAACTTGCCTTTCATGGTTCACATATAAACTTCATTTTTCTAGACCAGTAGGCTAGCTCTTTATCACTTAAATTTTCCTCCGTTTTTAAATTGTCTTCAGCAGAAAACCAACATTTAGCTACAGAGCCTTGATGCTGCTGCTAGACCTTCAACTAAAGTCGAGTTAGAAAGTTATCTATGGAACTAATTTTTACCTTGAACAGTAGGTGGCGCTACTAAACGACAGAAAGTGGTTAAAAGGGAGAAAACATAAAAACAATGGAGATTAATCCTAAAATGGAAGCAGATAACTTTGAAAAACTGATGAAATATCATATTTTTGTTGAAATAGTCCATCTGAATTTATGGCATTAAATGATTATGATTGATATAGATGCTTTGATCATAGCTAGACACAGAAATAAATATAATTAGGACAATTACACACATTGCTGCTTCCCCCCCCCCCCCCCCCCCCCCCCTTTGAGTTCATTTAAAAACCTGAACATAATCAGATCTATATGAGTTTATAGCAGGAACATCTTCATCTGATTGTGGTTGTAATGTTTGATATGAGAACATTCTCAGTATTTATAACCTGCAGTTAAATATCTTACCCTCAGTTATATAAAGGTTATTTTAACTGTAAATTCAAGGAGCCAGAAGTTTTTTGTTAATCGGAAGATGAAGATGGTGCAGCAACAAATAACATGAATATCATATTGTTACAATCCCATGGATCTGGGCTGTTGGGGTTCTAAGAGGCTGTTAGTATGAAACATCAACATAAAATTTCTATTAAAATGTGACTTACCATAAACTGTCAGAGAATAAGAAACACTTAGAGCTCGTCCTCCTTTTAAATCGATGTTATAAACTCCAGAGTCGCTCTTCTGCAGGTCTGTGATTGTAAAGAGTCCAGAGTTTCTGTTCCACTGAAGTTTATTTTTGTATTTTTCCTCATACATTTTAAGTTTCTTTTCATCCACCATTGCGATGATGGTCGTTCCTTCTAAAAAAAATCCAATCTCCAGCAGAGGATCTGGGAAAGTGATGTTTCCTCCAACAACTCCTGTCAGGTTCTTCCTCAGTTCCTCAGCAGCGGAGAATCTCATCATGGCTGTAAAACACCAACAGATGCAGTCAGAATAAAGTCTCCTAAAAACCTCCTGTTACTTTGTGACATCAAACATTCCTTTTAATGTGAAGTTATTGTCAGCATCAGTGTATCAGAGCAGGCTAAACCTTAAGGGTTGACTTCTGGGCCACCCACACTGGCTCTTATATACACATAACACAAATAATAAATAAGTCAGGCTTTTAAATGTAGAGACTTTAGTTTTAGTTTTTTTTTCCCCTCTTTATGATTTTATGCAAGAATTTCCACAACAGAATTACATTAATGGTACAAAGGAAATATTTTTGTATTTCCTTCAGTCACTCGGCTACAAACTGCTTTATTTGTTGATGAATGCTAACTATTACTCCTGCATTTCTAACATTTACTGTCCCTTGCAAAAGTATTAACCCTCTTGGCTTTTTTCATGTTTTGTTACCTCCCACATCGGAATTAAATGGATTGATTGAGAGTTTGCATAATTTAATTTACAGATAACTATGACAGAAAAACTAAAGAACACAGAACACATCAGCGTGCAGAACTGTTCCCCCCCTAAAGTCAGGACTTTTAGAGCCTTCAGCAGCAGCTCCAGCTGCCTGCGTCTCTGTGTCTCTGTGTCTCTGGGTCTCTGGGTCTCTGTGTCTCTGTGTCTCTGGGTCTCTGGCTCTCTGGGTCTCTGGGTCTCTGTGTCTCTGGCTCTCTGTGTCTCTGGGTGTCTGGGTCTCTGTGTCTCTGGGTCTCTGGCTCTCTGTGTCTCTGGGTGTCTGGGTCTCTGTGTCTCTGGGTCCCTGGCTCTCTGGGTCTCTGTGTCTCTGGGTCTCTGTGTCTCTGTGTCTCTGGGTCTCTGGCTCTCTGGGTCTCTGGGTCTCTGTGTCTCTGGCTCTCTGTGTCTCTGGGTGTCTGGGTCTCTGTGTCTCTGTCTCTCTGACTCTCCACTTCTGGCCTCTGGGCTTTCTGCCCGTTCCTCCAGGCTAAACAGCTGCAGCTCCTCCAGGCTGGACCGTTTTCTCTGGTCAACAGAGATCTTCAAGTCTAACCTCTCAGATTCTAAGTTGGAATCTGGACTTTGACTAGGCCATTCCAACAAATTAAAATGTTTCCCCTTAAGTAAGTAAGTAAGCTTTATTTATATAGCAGCATTCAGACGATAAAAACCACAAAGTACTTCACAATAAAAACACCAATAAAACAACACAAAATAAAAATCTAAAAAGATAAAAAAGATAAAGCCAACCGAGTGTTGCTTTAGCAGTCTGATTCGGGTCATTGTCCTACTGGAAGGTAAACCTTCCCCCTGTTAAAGGGGAGTTTTCCTCTCCACTGTCGCTTCATGCATGCTCAGTATGAGGGATTGCTGCAAAGCCATCAACAATGCAGACGACTGTCCACTGTGGCTCTACGCTCTTTCAGGAGAAGTGAATGCTGCTTGGAGAGACTTGATGCAACCTGCTGGGTTTCCTTAGAGAGGAAACTTTCTGACTGTTATAAGAATTATAATTCTGAAGTCACTATGGCCTCACACCACTCGGAGAGAGGAGGCCTGGAGACAAGATGTCTGTGTATAAGATCCACTGTTGCTGAGTGCAAAGCTGAATGCCGCGTAGATACTGTGCAGCATGGTGATTGTCTAGGATAAACTGTCTTTGTTATGTCTCAAGCCAAGGTCACTGTGCAGTTATAGGGGGAGCCGGAAAGTGAGACAGGCAGAAACAGGGCAGACGCAGACTGCAGCGGGACCGTGGGGTGCAATTACTTTCCATCTATGTGATCTCTGCTCTGTTTCTCAATAAAAGTGCTGGAACTATATCACCACCGTCTCCTCATTTAGTAAAGATGGGAACTCAGTTATCTTTGCTTAGAATTCCATCTACATTTCCTTTAACACTGACCAACCTGGAGGATTTGATGGAATCAAAAGTGACTTGAGCAAATATTCAATGCAAGTTGGCGCTGTATGTGGACCCTCAGTCGGTTAAATAAATTGAATGTACAAATAAATTTAATTGAAATGAGAAAACAAAGACGGGCTAATCCAACTTTCTCCACATATTCTAAACCGGGCCAGGACTGTTTTAATCATTAAAACCACAGGTGTTGCTTTATGAGCTGGGAGGTTACCATGCAGGGCACAGTTTGCATCTAGGATGGTGTTGAGGGTGGAGTAACCTTTACCAGAATAGTTGTAGAGCATTACACAAGAAAAAGGTTCTGCCCAGATGATTGGGTTTAGAACAAGCTGCAAGAAGACCCCAACGTTTGAGAGAGAGAACAACGACTCATTTAACAGCCTTAATTCTTCACATTAAACTGTTAACCATACTTTTGTAAAACCAAGTACTGATTAAAGCCGGGATGATATTAAAAGATTTAAAAAACATCTCCAATGACAGCATCTCTTCACATATTGATAAACTGTGAGGTGATGATAAGCAAAGCGACTAGGAAACTGAAAGATTCTGTGAATCTACATCACTTTCCCTTCTTGCCTCCATGAGACCAGATTCCCTGACCTGGACCAGAGATGGGATGTTGATGCTCAGGAGAACACGGCACCAAGCAGTTTATAAAATCCTGATGTTGGACTGGATCACATACAGACGCATCAAAGTTCAGTTCAGCTGTGCTGGATTTATTTATAGTAATATTCTGTCAGTTCTGAATCTGCCTCATGTTTATGGAAAATGAAGTTCTAAAGGAGAGGCTTTCCTCTGTTTCAGGAACAGAAACTTTTTTCAAACCAGAAAGAATTTGAAATCATGAAAATTAACCGGTCATTTTTAAGTCAAAATCTAAAACATTTTTACATCCCCTCTGTTCTGTGTAAACTGATCAGTGGAAACTCGAGCATTCAGTTCAGCACCAGGATGTTTGACTGGAGTAAATATTTAGTTTCTGGAGCTAAAAGCTTTCAGGCAAACAGCACATGATCATCCATCTGGTTTCATTTTTCCATGATGGATGTGAGCTTGGACACCACCCTCCTCTCAGCCACAGAGTCCAGAGTGCAGCCCACTTCCACTTATTATCATTACATTATTCAAACCATTTTTTGTAATTGCTGAGGACATCAAAAAAAGTTAAAGAACAAAACAGCTGGACTGAAGTTCTTATAGTTGAAAACATTTGGTCTTCATACAAATGGGTTTCCTCATTTCAAAGCTATTGAGGGAGAGGATCCAAACCTTTAAAGCTGCAGGTTCCATTCTCACCTGCAGGCTGGCCTCTTATAACAACAGGCCATCGTTAGTGCTGCTATTAGCCAGGCTCACTGACATGTTTGGTCCCGTGCAGGAAGGGATGAATTGTTCTGAAACTGATTGGATGTTGATCAAAGTGGAAATCTGCGGCCTCCTCGTCTGTTTAGACATGAAAATGGCTTCTTACTCTCCTCTCAAACCGTCCATCTTCTCTGTATAAAATGCAAACACTTTGGTCCAAGATAATGTTTCTTGTCCTTGAGGTGTAGATGAACAGCTGAGTCTGGCCCTCCTGTGTTGAGGCATGTGTCTTTGAAGATAATGTTTAGTTTCTTCAGTGAAGAGGTCTGGATATGTCTCACTGCTCTAAACTGCAGACACCAGGTTGCTCAGTTTGCATTTGGGGATTTTGAAAGTTCAGTTTGGTCTTAGCTTCTCCCAGAACTTGTGTTTGGAGAAAGTCCTTCTGAGTTTTTCAGATGTTCCTGCAATGTAGGGCATAAGAATGTTTTTGGTTTTCTTCCGTGTTGTGTTCAGTGGTGCGTTTTCTGGACAAAAGTCCAGTGAGGATATCCACAGGTTATATAACATTGTTATTTTCTCTTTGTATCCTGAAGTGCTGAGAACTGCTGTGTGTCTTTCTTAGTCAGCTGAGCAGGTTTTTACATGTTTCCTCTGATGTTTTGATGATTTATCTTTAGGAATGAGGTCGGAAGGCCTCCTTACCATCACCCTAATCTTCAACTTCCTCTACAGATTCTTTACTAAATTTGGGTCAGGACTCTATCTGGGCAGTTTCAAAACGAGAAAAAAACACGTCAGTAAAATTAAAGGACTATTTTAAAACTAAATCTACAGGGTTATGATTAGATTTAGGCGTAATTATGTTTTTGGTACGTCTCAGGTTTGATAACAAAAGTATCTCATAAAATCACCATGATGATTTATTTTTGATCTAACTTCACCCCTGATCTCATTTTCCGAGAAGCAAACTGAAATGGGTCCAGTGTCCTGCTCCATGAGGATATGTTATAATGTAACTTATTGATATTTAGATTGTTATACATTTGACTGATCACTGACCTCTAATCACACTGCAGCCTTTTTCATATATTTCCATCTTATAGCAGCAAAGAGAAGCTCTTCTTTAAGCTTCCTCTAGTTATTTATGTCTGAGGTTTCAAAAATGAAGTCAGAATCAGAACCAAAGGAACCAAGATAAAATCAGTATCTGCGACACCATTTTGGTTCGCTCCATTATCAAGCATCACAACGACCAAAGAAACAACCGCTGGCTGACGTCCATTGATCTGTTGGGTCACAGCCTATTTCAGATCAACTATCCAATGCGTGTTTGTCCCAACAGATTAAACACTTTGGCCCTGGATGGTGTTTTATGCTCTCAGTGTTTTTGCCTGTCTTGTCAATAAAAACTCATAATGATTGCATAAAAAATATTTCTGCTCTGCTAGAGGAACACTTACTCTGGAATAAAGAAAGGAAAACAATTCTTTAAGCAAATTCATATTAAACAAAGAGGCAGAATCTTTGCAGAGTGAAAGGAGACAAAAGACACTACGTAGTGGAAGAACTCAACTTGTTCAGTTCTGAGTCACTTTGCTTCCCTCTGATCTCTACTTACAGATATATTTATTCACATTTTTATGTGCAATAAGAAATCCCATAATTTTGATCACTTAAAGGATTATTCAGCATCAGCTGCTTTCCAAACATCACCACCAGTGTCCTGTCATGTCTGCATTTTGACCAACATTTAAACACGTTGCTTCATTCTGTAATTACAGTAAAGACATGCGGTCTTGCTACCTGTGGTTAAAGTGTCACGAACCAGAAACCAGTTCCCCTGGGTTTTCTGCTTTGTTTGGTGCTAAAAGCACATTGGTGTAACATTTCTTTAAGAAGAAATTTAAGAAGTAAGAAGAAATTAGTCATGTAATCAGACAGACACACGTTTTGATGTGTTTCTGTATTCTCACATCAACTGCAGCGTTTAGGTTGTGTTTGATGCGACGGCATCTTAGTGGTGTTTCTCATTTAAACTCAGAATTAAAGGTAGATTACAAAAAAAAAAAAGTCATGCCATCAGTTAAAATAAAAAGCTAAAATAAAAATTACATCCGGGTTATTTTTCCATCCATTACTTCCTTGCTCAGTTACATTCTTCCTACATCCTGCCTATATCGGGCAAATTAAATCAAGCTGGAAGTATCTGTAACTAGGTCTATTTATCAATAAGCTATTTTCTGCAGGGATGATATCATCTGTAGAGAGGAAAAGGATGGACAGCCATGCAAAACAAGGATGCAAAACAATAAATTATATAATCATACAAAAGACACAGACGCAGCACTCTGAACCTTTGAATCGATGGCAAGGGTCTGTAATTGTCTGTAAATTCTCTTAAAATTATACCTTAGCGGAAGTTACACCGTGCCGTTGGCTGTATTCATGTAAACAGTGTTATCTCTACTGAAAACACTGGCCTTGTTCCTGTTTATCAGATCAGGTCAGTTTAATTTACAAGAAACAAGTTTAAACAGTAAACAGACTAAGTGGAAAAAAAAAGAAAATTTCCAAAGGCTTCCTTGGAAAAGCATCAGCCATTTTCCTCCAAGAGTTTTTTAGTTTCAGTTGTACTCTTCTCTCCTGTTTTTTTCTTCAGTAAAAACTGCACTCCTAAAATGGTAATCCAGGGTTTAGCACTGAGCACATTTATATTTTACTAACCATGCTGTATAAATGCTAGGACATCTTCATGTCTGAGACAAACACTGTCAGATAAGAGACAAAAGCTTAGATGTAAGACTGAGAACAGGACAAGATCTCTAAAAAAACTTCGGGCCTCAGACTGAGCTGATTCAGAGAGCGACATTGTGAACATTATATAATTATATACTGTGGCTCCAGGGGGCGCTGTTGCTCCGCTGAGCATGCTTGACAACTTCAGGGTCTGCATGCTTCAGAAGACCCTGGTCTATGTAGGCTGGGGTCCTTCCAGCTGGAAGCCAGGAAGTGAAGGTCTAGTCTTCACCTGCTTTCTGCTGTCAGCGTAACTTATTTCGCCAAGTTATGTGATGAAGTAAAGCACAGAGCCGTGAAGAAGTAAAAATGGATCCAGAACATTTTATCCATTTTTCTGTTGTTTATTTAGTCTTTGAGGAACTTCAGCAGTTGTACCGTCGTAGCAGACGTTTGTTAAAGGTCAGCTAATTGTTCATTTCCAAACATACTCTCCTGCTCTCATAAAACTCGTCTAGTTTAAAGATTGATCTCAGCTAAACTGTTTTCCAGACTAACAAACTAAAACACTGAAATAAATAGATCTCTACTCTGTCTTCTGTAACCCCAGTCGGTCGAGGCAGATGACCGTTCATACTGAGCCCGGTTCTGCCGGAGGTTTTCCTTCCCGTTAATGGGGAGTTTTTCTTCCCACTGTCGCTTCATGCATGCTCAGTATGAGGGATTGCAGCAAAGCCATGTACAATGCAGACGACTCTCCCTGTGGCTCTACGGTTCCCCAGGAGTGACTGCTGCTTGTCGGGACTTTGATGCAATCAACTGGTTTCCTTATATAGGACATTTTTGACCAATCTGTATAATCTGACCCAATCTGTATAATATGATTGAACTTGACTTTGTAAAGTGCCTTGAGATGACATGTTTCATGATTTGGCGCTATATAAATAAAATTGAATTAAATTGAATAAACCAAACAAAAACTGTTAGATTTCATCTGAATGAATTACATCAGTTTTTAACGTCCACTCAGTGGTGACAGCCAGCAGGAGTTTGGAAACAAGGATGTTCTATCCGGGTATAGCGAGCCTGGACAGCTAGCAAGGTGAGTTGACTGTTAGTTTAGCAGGAACAACATCTCAGAAAATGTCAGAGCACTTGGAGAATAAACAATAACTTAATAAAATGTTATCTGAGGTTTACTCAGCTCCATTCAGGCTTAAAAATAATAATAAAAAAACTTTATGTAAACAAAAAATATAATAAACTAAACTTGAATCAGTTTTTGCTCTTTTCTTCCTCCTTTGCCACTTTAACAATCTGCCTCAGCCCACAATGAATCATGGGATAGGCCACGAAGAACACACCAGGCAGAAAAAGATCTGAAAACCTCCAAAGAGACGTACTAAGAAATATGTCTGAAAAGATGCTTGAACCATCTTAACTGAATCCTTTCGATGCAGAAAAGCAGCAGCTCTGCTCTGAGCTCCCCCTATGATGGAGCTCCTTAGGGGCCCAGCACCGACTAAAATCGAAAAAGCTAATTTCAGAACTTGCTGCTGCTGTCTTGATTAATTTCTCAGGTAGGTAAGGTTGAAAAAGTAGGAACAGTAAACAGCTTTTTGGTTCAGCTATTTGTGCACCAAGACAGAGCAGAACGGAGCCATCATCATGGTAACCTGACAAAAGCCAGCTGTATGTTGCTCCGCCTAGCTCCACTCACATACATCTGGGACATCGCTGGTAGAAAGTGATTTCTCCAACCAATTTTATGGTCTGGCCAATCAGGACGCAGGGCTGGCATTTCATAGATGTAACGTAGTGGAGACGCGACCGTGACGTGAGACTGTTTTGATAGCAATGGCGGCTCGTCGAGGAAGCAAGCGTTAGCATTGATGCTGCTATTTCTTCCGTGTTGTCCAATCTACCTAATATTGTTTCTTTAAAAGAACATCAGAGAACGGCTCTGAAGGCTTTTGTTGATGGAAACCATGTTTTCGCCCTTCTCCCGACCGCATTTGGCAAGTTTTGTTTTCCGGGGCACGTCCGCGTCTGCAGCGGACGTGCAGACGAGGACGCGCCCCGGAGCAGTTAGCCGCTGACCGTTAGCTGTTAGCGCTAACTATGTTAGGAGGCCTTTAGTCCTCAACGCGGTCGGCCCGGAATTGACTCCGACCCGCGGCGCTTTGCCGCCTGTCTTCCCCCCTCTTCCTGTCAGCTCACTGTCAATAAAACGCGTGCCACTAGAGCCGCAAACACATTATTATTTTTATTTTTATTTTTTCCTGCGTCGCTATCATCAGCGTCACGGGTTAGCTTCGGTGTGAGTGGTTGAAATAGCACGTTGATAAAGATGACAGACAAGTGGCTTATCCAATCAAATGCAAGAATTTTTGATAAGGCCCAGCCTTCAGTAAAGGCAATTCCTATGGCGGTGTCCCAGATGTATGTGAGTGGAGCTAGGCGGAGCGACATACAGCTGGCTTTTGTCAGGTTATCATCATGGCACACAAAGCTCCAATATGTCCATCAGTGTCCTGCTCCTTCCTGCCATCGATCATGAACAAGACATTTAGATGCTTGAACTGCTTCACCTGAGCCAAAGACTTAATTCTTACCCTGAAGGAGCAAGATCCTCTGGATTTTAAGATGCAGATGCCAACAGAACCACGTCAGGGTTCACACCAGGATTTTATTCGTTAGTGTAACGTTAAATATCTGGGGGTCGGGGGACTGGTTTGTTGTTTCATTGCTAATTTATTTATTCAACCATGCAGCGGAGTGTTGCATGCTGCAGGTCCAAGGTCAAGGTGACTGGGGGGACAGTGGGGGGGTAGGGTGGGGGGGGGGGGGACATGATGGCATGCATTGATAATTGATATCGGTGGGGGGGGATGTTGGTCAACTCGCCACGCTGATGGCTGGGTGGGGGAAGACACTCTTAGCTCTTCTACTGCATCTGGACTTTTTCCTCCATCATAAAAAGCTGAAATTGGGGAAGAACAGGTAATCCGAAACTGAGAACTCTGTTCCTCCAATCCAAGATTCCAACAGAACCCGGTCATTAAGCTGTCTGTCGAGCTGAAGAACTTTACTGACGTTTTATGTTGCTCTCAAACATCCGTGTTGTACTGTTAGTTTAGCATTTAGCACCGTTCAGCATTTCCTTTTTCTTTTCTGTCAGCCTGGGAACGTTTCTCCAAACGCTTTTATGTTTATCTTGTCTATAAAGAGGGTCGCATGTTTGCGAGAACTCTGCAGATAATCTGCAAAAAACCAGGATGGGACCCTAAAGTTCTCAAACCAGACATTCTCTTCTCCAGAACAACACCTTGACATCCTGTCCATGAAGACCAGAAACAGAGCAGCGAGGAAGAGCAGCCCTGATGGAGTCCAAAGCAAAATGGAGCAAGTTTGACTTTTGTGGACTCCGCCCTGTTCATGCAAGGACCAGAAAGCACTTCTGAGTTTCTCCAGAACCACACCCTCACACAACATTCCCCACAAAATTAATCAGAGAACAGTTATAAGCTTTGTCCATGACCACAAGACCCATGCAGAAAACAATTCCCAAACCCCTTCAGCTATTCTGCAACAACAGAGATCTGTTTCATTAATCTGGAGCAAGGAAGAAAGTATGAAGTTTATTTTGTTCCAGAAGTATTTCTACCTTGTAAGCATGAATTTGAAGTTGTAAAGAGAGTTTCATTCCAAGTTTTGTATTTGTATAATAAAAAAAAAATCACAAGTAAATTTTTCTTTACACCTGTACAAATAATTTTTTTCCTCAATACAAATCAATAAATGCAACTACACAAATCTGCTGCTGTGAGTCACAAATTTAATGTTACAAGTTACGCCTTCATTTTCACTTTTGACACAAATGTCTCAGCAGTAAAAATTATCTGTAACTTGTGGGTAGTACCCTTGATTGGACAGCAGGGGGCGCTGCCTGCTCCGTCAATCTGTACCAACCGGGAATAGATATTTGGCTACTGCCTTGTTGCCTTTTAAGGACCCTGCCTGCATATGCCTTCGAAGGACGCAGCTGTCACTACCCGATCCCTGCTCCGTGTACCTTCAGGCAATTTTTTTTTTTTTTTCTGGAAAACCAAAAACGGAAACTACTTCTGTTTTTCCATTTGCAAATCAAAATGGGAAAACCAAAAACAAAGCCGTTTTTTCTTTCCTGTCACCACAATTTAGAAACGAAAAACCAGAAAAATTTAATGGAAAAAAAACGGGCCGTTTTTGAATTTGGCCAATTCATTTTTCCATTATTATGGGGTAAGAGCGCTGTCAAAATAGACTTGTACATAAAGGACAGTGGTCCGTGTATCTTTTGGTCATTGGATTTTGGTTTCAGACACAGGAATTGAAAAAACAAAAACAAATGGCCATTTTTTTTTTTTCAATTCCTGTGTCTGAAACGAAAATCCAATGACCAAAAGATACACGGACCGACAGTCGTGTGCATATTAGTCAGAAGTTGTGCATAACAAACATTTGTAAACTCATAATAATTGAAATCTCATTCAAAACATACAACATACAGTTGAAATAGTTACAACTTTAATAACTAATAAATACTAATTTTATGACCAAGGTACTTTTTATCAGTTTGATTAAACGATATAATTCAACATAGAAAAAACTGAAAAACGGCCGTTTTCCCGTTTTGTGGTTTCTGCACATAAAACCAAAATCCATTAAACGGCTTGATTTTGTTTTTTTTGTTTTCGCCCCCAAAACGGAAATACCATTCAATTTTCGGTTTCAGAAGTGGGCTTGGCTTTCAAGCCCGCCGGTCCGGTGCCCTTCAAAATAAAGGCATGGCATGGAGAAACTTTCGTTGTATTTTCTGCCCTCATCGAAACTTCTGTGTTTTAAATTAAAGCAGGTCTAATACATATATAAATATATACATATATTTAGATGTAATATATATTTATAATTTTTATAGCTACAGGGTTTACTCGGAATAAAGTCATCTATTGAGTATCAGAGAGATTTAACTGCAACAGGACAACATGGCAAATTTGACACTCAGGACAGGTATTTTAAATGACCAGCAGATGTCGCTGTTCATTAACGTGACAGTTAATCACCATATCCAGCGTATTTTAACACCTCATAGTCAATAAATGGAACATTTATGAAACGGTGAGTTGTGTGTGGAACTTTATTTTTGTGGGGGAGAATTGTTTTAGATATATATCTGGGAAAACAGCCAATTTAAACAGGAGTGAGGTAGAAACAATAATAGATCGATCGATCGATCGCTCTCTCTCTCTCTCTCTCTCTCTCTCTCTCTATATGGTCGAAAGAATAGAATTTAAAATTCTCCTTCTAACGTATAAAGCCCTTAATAATCAAGCTCCATCATATATCAGAGCTCTGATTACCCCGTATGTTCCTAACAGAGCACTTCGCTCTCAGACTGCAGGTCTGCTGCTGGTTCCTAGAGTCTCTAAAAGTAGAATGGGAGGCAGATCCTTTAGCTATCAGGCTCCTCTCCTGTGGAACCAACTCCCAGTTTTGGTCCGTGAGGCAGACACCCTATCTATTTTTAAGACTAGGCTTAAAACTTTTCTTTTTGACAAAAATTATAACTAGTGGCTCATGTTACTCTGAGCTACCTTTATAGTTTTACTGCTATAGGCTTAGGCTACTGGAGGACATCAGGGTCTAATTTTCTCACTATATAGAGTTCTACTGTTCTTCAATTATGCATTATGTGTTGTCATTTCTGCTTTAACTTTCTGTTCTCTCTCTTTTTTCTTCATAGTAGGTACACCTGGTCTGGCGTTCTGTTAACTGTGACATCATCCAGAGAAGACGGCTCACCCGCTACTACCATCTAATGTAGAACAGATTACTGGATCAATGTGTGCTTCTGTGCTTTTTTGTCTCTCTTGTTGTGTCTCTGCTCTGTCTTTCCGTTCATACTGAGCCCGGTTCTGCCGGAGGTTTTCCTTCCCGTTAATGGGTGTTTTTTCTTTCCACTGTCGCTTCATTCTTGCTCAGGGATTGCTGCAAAGCCATGTACAATGCAGACGACTCTCCCTGTGGCTCTACGGTTCCCCAGGAGTGAATGCTGCTTGTCGGGACTTTGATGCAATCAACTGGTTTCCTTATATAGGACATTTTGACCAATCTGTATAATCTGACTGATTTTGACTTTGTAAAGTGCCTCAAGATGACATGTTTCATGAATTGGCGCTATATAAATAAAATTGAATTGAATTGAATTGAATTAAAGAGTCGATCTCTTTAGTAGAGGAATGCAACAGTGGCAACGCCAGAAAAAATCCCGTCCAAACTGCCGACTGAAGGTTTCTTTTTTTGGGGAATCTGGCATTGACACAGGCGCTCTAAGTAAATAATTTCTAACAGGTACATTCACATTAGCTCATTGAGTTATTTTTAATGGAATTTAAACATTATTCAATCACACTTTATATACATTTATTCTTGTTCAATACAGAAATGGTTTCTGAAATAGAAAACAAACTGTTTATGGGCGGTGCAGACAAGAAGGGCAAAAATCCTCTGTACTGCCTTAACAGCCTGGATACTAATTATATCCAGTAAATAAAGCATTTTTTGTCTTAAATAATCACATTTAATAAATACACTAAATATATTTTTTTTTCTTGATGTTCAGGATGGCTGGAGAAGTTATGGGAGCGAGTATGGGTCAAGGCGGACCCCTTCCAAACTTCATGCGTGAATGATGCTACAGATACCTCTGCTCTGGTTATTTAGACAGCATACAGGTGTCAACTAATGACGTCACAGATTCAGAACTGTCCCACCTTATAACAGAGGTAAGGCAGGTTTTAAAATCCAGCTAAACAGTATACTAAGTTTTTTGCTAAAAAAAATTAAGTCCTCCGTACAGGTTCTTCTTTGTTGAAACATTTCACCTCTTCTCTAAGAGACCTCTTCAGGCATGATAGTTACCAGTAAAGTCAGCCTTATAAGCAGTACTTTTGCAACAAGTTCACGATGGAAATCGAAACTGATTAGTCACATGCAAAAGAGACCATCCGTCCAAGTACTGATCGTTCAAGTCTTATTCCTGGCCTGTTCTCAGAGGGCCGAGTCATGCTTACAATAACAGCACTGGAAGGGAGACAACTGGACCCGGAGACCTCCATGGTCCAGTTGATCAGTCGTTGGGCAGAGGCTATCTTTTGCATGTGACTACTTGTATCGATTTCCATTGCTAATTTGTAGCAAAAGTTCTGCTTAACTGGCTGAGTTTACAGGTGACTCTTAGACTGAAGAAGTCTCTTGGAGAAGAGAGATGTGCGTACATGAACCTGACCGCACAGATGAACCTGTTGAGATTTTTGTTAAAAAATAAAATTTCTTGTTTGATTTGCTTCTCAATTTTAATATTAATCAAGGGGAAAAAATGAAAAAGATAAAAGGGAAAAACATATAAAAGCACAGCAAAAGGTACGTACAGTGCGTGCAACCGTACATCTGCAGGAACCCCTGTGCACAGATTAAATTCTGTTATAGTAATTACAGTTATGCTAAATATTAGCCTATTATTGAGCAAAAGGTTATATACTGTAAACTACCACCGAAAAAAGAATACTGGAAAAAAACAGTGCAATCAGTTGTCATTTGTAAGTTTCCAAAAATTATTGGAAAAATAAAGCTTGTTTGGTCTTCAGGTAAACAGAGCAACTGATGAGAACATAAATGATCTTACGGATGACATTGTAGGCTGTGGCTATACTGGAAAGGTCTCTGTGGACAAAAAAGACCTCATGAGGTAAAGTTTTTTTTTTCTTTCAATTATTTGCTAAAATCAACCCTGGGTCTTTCTGCAAGGAGTTTGCATGTTCTCCCTGTGCATGCGTGGGTTCTCTCCAGGTACTCCAGCTTCCTCCCACAGTCCAAAAACATGACTGTTATGTTAATTGGCCTCTCGAAATTGTCCTTAGGTGTGAGGGTGTGCGTGAATGTTTGTTTGTCCTGTTTGTCTCTCTGTGTTGCCCTGCAACAGACTGGCGACCTGTCCAGGGTGTACCCCGCCTCTCGCCCAGTGAACGCTGGAGATAGGCACCAGCACCCCCCGTGACCCCATGAGGGATAAAACGGGTCAGAAAATGGATGGATGGATGGATATTACTGATTATTCAAATGTGTTATTAGTGTCATGTAACTACTTCTAAATGTGTAGAAATTATTCTAAGCACACTGGATTTTGTAATTAAATGCTTTTGTGTTGTCTTTTATAAAATATGTTTTACAGAGCGAT